>NC_040085.1:38786313-39089344 GCF_003369695.1 Bos indicus x Bos taurus
ATCGATGTCGGCCAGGAAGGGGGCGATGGCCGGGAAGTCTGTGGGGAAATCGTCGTCCACATACTGGGTCTCCCTGGGGAAGTCCTGGGTGGAGATGATGCCGTTGGTGCCCACCTGGGGAATGAGGGGGACAAAAAGGTGACCGCAGGAAGCCCAAGGACGTGAGAGCCTACCCTGGCACCGCAAGGAGGGAAGGGAGCCCTCGAGGCATGAAACTCCCCACTTTCCCATCCTCTGGAAGCCTGACTCCTGGTTCAGAGCGACCAGTGCAACTTCAACCGGCGTCGTCCCCCCCCCCCCCCCCCCCCCCGCCCTGCCACCCTATCCCACACGTGCAGTGCAATAGCTCCAGGAGCCCTAAACTCCTTAACATACCTTTTCACTTCCCGCACAACCCTGGGGGAAAAGCTCTGGGTTCGAGGAAGGCGCACCCAGTTCTGCAAATTTGCACGGCCCTCTCGCTGAACTTAACTTTAGACCGCACGCACTGGCCGCCTTAGGAATCCCACCTTCTTTTCTGCCTGGGACGCTTATGCAGCTGAGAACAATTCTTAACTGTCCCCTTGTAGCAGGGGAAAGCAGTGCGTTTGGCAAAGGCAAAAAGCCAGCTCCCACCCCAAGGGCGCTCGGGGACAGCCGACGATGCGGACTATTTCCTCCCCTCGGAAGGCAGGGGTCCGGTGAAATCCACACTACCAATGACCCCTGTTCAGAAGCTGCTAGAAATCTGCCGAGTCCCGCACTATGAAGAAGCTAAACTTACGTAGAGGTCGCTGAATTGGGCATCATAGAAGCGCAAGGAAAGCGTCAGCTTCACGGCGGCTGAGCTTTCGTCGTCGCCTTCCTGCAGGAGCTGGTCCCCTCGCGACTGCCCGTAGGGGAAGAGCTCGCTTGGGTGCAGCGCCGCGGCCCGCGACAGCAGCAGCAGCAGCATTAGCAGCAACGGCGGCGGCGGCGGCGCCGGCCACCCGGCCGCCTGGTCCCCTCGCATGCTTGCTCGGCCCTGGGCTGCCGCGCGACAGACCGCGTCCCGCCCGGCCCGCCAGCCCACTAGCGGCGCCGAGCGGGCCTCCGACCTGGATCCCCGCGGGTGCCGGGGCGGGGCGGGACTCTGGGCCCTCCCAAAGCGCTGATTGGCCGCGGACTTGGGCCCGGACCCAATCGCCGGCTCTGAGAAAGTTCGACAGCGGCCACCACATCTGGTTCTCGTTAAGTTCTCTAAGGCAGCGGTCACCGGAGCGGCGGGGGCTGGAGAGGTGAAAGCCCCCGCTAGGGGTGATCGGAATTACTTCTCCTCCGCCTCCCCTCCCCGAGAGCTCGCGGGGAGGGGAGGTCATCTCCGCCCTCCTGACTGGGCTACCCGGAGATCCTGGCGAGTTCCGCCCCGTGGACCAAATGGCCCACACGGTTCGAAGGCGGCAGCGCTGCAGGAGATGACCTCGGCGCCAAGGGAGACCTCGAAGCGGCATGCGCCGCCAGCCTGGCAGGGCGAGGGTGGTGGGGGTTACGGTTTGCGCCCTGCCCTGGGGTCCCAGGCGCCTGTCGCCCTGGACGTCAGGCTCTCGAGCCGAGAAGCAAAAGGCATTGTCGCAGCCACAGCTTCCCATGCGGCCGCTTCACTTCACCCAGAGACGCGTTGCGGAGAACCGCGGCTTTGTGTGAAGCCTGGGGACTGACTCCTAAATTCCATCCCCCTCCCGAAGGTTGCCTCCCAGGAGGACGGGACCGCCCGGAAGGACTGGGCCACCGGGCCGAAATGCCTGCCCGTCCGAGTCAAGAGCGTTGTTTACCTTCCCCGGGGAAAACCGCACCGGGAAGGGCATGAAACGCTACAGTGTGTGATCGGCTGTTTGGGGCGTGGAATAAGGCATCCGGTTTGGACACCAAGCAGAAACGGGCTAGGCGCCACGGTGGAGAGACCCTGGGTCGGGCATCGAAGCTGCTCTTGACCGCTGCCACAGAGGTGGTAACCCGAGCTCTCCGCGGAACTGGAAACCTCACAACCGCCAAACCAGAGGTCCTGAGAGTGTGAGGGAACCCCATCTACCATAAATGTACCCTCAGCGAAGCTCCAGTAGCTGGAAGAGATTTTACTACCAATTTTATTATCAAGAGCTTGAAATTTCCCAGATAGTCTGTTTTCTCTCTTGGGATCTCCCTGGGGTCTTTGGAAGCAAAGGTATTTTAAAAGAAGGGAAAAGCAAACCCTTGGAAATGCCTTTAGGAACGCTCAAGAAACAGATTTCCTTTTGTGGGTGTTATTCCCGTTATACAAATCCTTACCAGCCCACAGGGCCAAGCCCTGAAAACTTTAAAAAGATCAGACTGTGAGACTCACAGAATTAACACAAAATGGAAAACTGGCCTAAAGTACTTTGCTTCTTCAAACTGTGAAGACATATTTGATGTTATAAAAATGTATATGTGTTTGCATATATTATGTTCTCCTTTCTTTTGGAGACAGATTATTTTCATTGTACTGAGGAGGAAATAGCTCAAAGACGTTAGGTGACTTGACTTGCCCAAGGTCACCTAAAATTACTCTGTGGTATGAAATCCTTCACTGATTTTTGTAGCTTTTGCAAATCTCTCAACTGAGAATAATAATAGTTAACATTTATGAAATGGTAATAAGCCATAAGTTAGTGAGTCAGGCAGACCCTAAGATGGCCCTCAATGACCCCCATTTCCTAGTGTTCACTCCCTTGTATAATCTCTTGCCCTGGAGTGTAGGCTGGCCTAGTGACTTCTTTTTTTTTAATATAATTTTATTTATTTTGCTTATTTTTGGTTGCACTGGGTCTTTCTTGCTGCGTGGGCTTTTCTCTCGTTGCAGTGAACAGGGGTTACTCTTTGTTGTGGTGGGTGAGCTCATTGTGGTGGCTTCTCTTGTGGAACACGGGCTCTAGGGCACATGGGCTTTAGGAGTTGCAACTCCTGGACTCCAGAGCACAGGCTCAACTGTTGTGGCCCACAGGCTTAGTTGCTTGTGGTGTGTGGGATCTTCCCAAATCAGGTATTGAATCCATGTCTCATGCATTGAAGGTAGATTCTTTACCACTGAGCCACCAAGGAACCCCCTGCTGCTGCTGCTGCTGCTGCTGCTAAGTCGCTTCAGTCATGTCCGACTCTGTGCAACCCCATAGATGGCAGCCCACCAGGCTCCCCCATCCCTGGGATTCTCCAGGCAAGAACACTGGAGTGGGGAGCCATTTCCTTCTCCAATGCATGAAAGTGAAAAGTGAAAGTGAAGTCGTTCAGTACTGCCTGACTCTTAGGGACCCCATGGACTGCAGCCTATCAGGCTCCTCTGTCCATGGGATTTTCCAGGCAAGAGTACTGGAGTGGGTTGCCATTGCCTGCTCCAGGAACCCACTAGTGACTTCTAAACCAAAGAATGTGGCAATAGAGTTGAGAAATCATTTCAAATATTAGGCTAAATCTGTCTTGCTAGCAGACTCTTTGTCCCTGGTTTTGATGAAGCAAGCGATTATGCTGGGAAGGCCAGTATGGCAAGGAACTGGGGGCAGCCTCTGGCCAACATCCAACAAAGCACTGAATTCTGCCAACAACCATGTAAGTGAGCCTGGAAGGAGATCCTTCCCCAGTCATGTCTTGAGTTGTTGTTGTTCAGTTGCCCAGTCGTGTCCGACTCTTTGCAACCCCATGGACTGCCACATGCCAGGCCTCCCTGTCCCTCGCCATCTCCTGGAGTTTGCCCAAGTTCATGTCCATTGCATTGGTGATGCCATCCAGCCATTCATTCTTTGCCACCCACTTCTCCTTCTGCCCTTAATCTTTTCCAGCATCAGGAACTTTTCCAATGAGGAAAAGTTCATTGGAACAGGTGGAACAGCCACCTGTTCGCATCAGGTGACTAGAATACTGGAGCTTCAGCTTCAGCATCAGTCCTTCCTATGAGTATTCAGGGTTGATTTCCTTTAGGATTGACTGGTTTGATCTCCTCACTGTCCAAAGGACTCTCAGGAGTCTTCTCCAGCACCACAGTTCAAAGGCATCAATGTCTTGAGACAGCACCTTAATTCTGGCTGACACCTGGACTGCAGTCTTGTAAGAGACCCTGAAGCAGAGGACCCTCACTAAACAAGATTCACATTTGGGACCCACAGATACTATGGGAATTTAATAAAATCATGTTATTTTAAAGCTGTTATGGTTTGGGATAAATTTGTTATGCAGCGATAGTTAAGCCACAGAGCTAGACACCATGCTAAAGAAATCAAGACTTGATTTCTGGGTTAATTTCTTGTGTGTGGTTAACACACACACACACAGAGTTACTGCTACATAGCTAGTAAGTACAAGAACGTGATTTGAACTCAGTTTTGTCTGATTTCTAAACCTCTGCTCTTTAGTACTAAATCACATTGCCACGAAGCCCTCTGCAAGGTTGCTCAGGCCTACCTCTCTAACTTCAGCTCTGGCCACGGTTATCCTTTCAGGTGAGACTTTAGTTCTCAAATGCAACCTATATTATGGTTACGAATATCCTTATATGCTTTCCCCAATTCATCTCATCTAGCTAAAACCTACTCATCATTCAAGACTTGAATCAAAACCCTTCTCTTCAGGAAGTCTTCTTGGAAACAAGCCTAACACAGAAGACCCTTCTCTGTCCCATATGCCCAGTGCTTGTCATTATCATATCTTCTGTCATCCCTAGTCTCTGCATGTCCCCCTCCCCACCACCACCACGCGTGGAGAATGGGGACTTGGTCTCATTCAGGGCCTGCTACAGTGCCTGCCTGGCCTGTTGGAAGACGTTTAAAGAAGTATTTGTTGAAGGAGTGAAGCCAAGCAAGGCAACCTAGGGCTAGGATCCATGTCTGTGGCTCAAATGAAACATTCGTGTCCCCACACCACCTTTCCTGTTAATCTGACCTGAGTTTTGTAATTATCTTCATCAGGCTGTCTAGTGACTTACCTACCATGGCTCTCCAGTTTTTGTCATTCTTTCATTCATTTATCCACTCTACAACTATTTTCTGGGAGTTAACCATGACAAATACAGCTCTGCAAGAAATAATGGAGTGCAAGATGTGACCCTTCACCTTATAAATCTCAAAATCAGTTGCAAAAACAAAGCAGGAATATGAAAAAAAAAAAAAAAAGGACCAATGCTGCAAGGTAACATGCATTTAATAGAAAAACAGGCCAAAAAATGCCTTTGAACTGAGAGACTGTCACCAGGTGTGAATCTGGTGTTACCTGAACACAAAAGACGTAGATTCAAAGGCAAGAGGCTGAAATGAGCCGTCCTGACTCCTGTTTGCATTAAAGTGGCCAAATTCTTTTTGAAATACGAGGCTTTGGACAGCTGTGCTTAAGCAGATATTCCTTTGAACTTTTATTCTAATATTATTTTTAAAAGACTCTATGGCACCCAAAGAGTGGTTTCTTCTTTAAAATGTCACTTTGGGCCTGGAGGAAAAGGAAAAAAAAAATCTGTCATGGCTATTTCAATGGTCAAAGTAAATACTGAAGAAATATTTCTCTTGTATCCTCTGCTCCAGAGTAGAATTTCCATGACCTGCCAGACTAGTTAAAGAGGCAGAGGCCCCTTTCTGGCTAAAAGTTATAGAAGACTTCCCTAGACACTTTTAGTCCTCTTGGATTGGATCTTCAAGTAATTGCTTGAGAGAGAAGATTCTCAACTGTAGTTTTTATCCCAAGACAAGGATGGTACCAGACACCTTGTCAATAGACCTTGGCAAGTCTTCAAAGTTACACACATACACACACAAATATATACATATAGTGGTTATATTTTTGTTATAAATACCAAGACTGCAAGAATGATGATACTTTCTATTATTTTAATCAAGAGAATGAAAACACATTTGTTCCACAGTGTGGCAAATAGATTTTGGTATTCAAAGCCAAGTTCTATATATAGAATGGACTCGTGTGTGTACATGTTTATACTGGAGATGGCCTTGGCAGAAGATGTTCTGGTTCTTGTCACACACAGTGATTCTTTGCATAACTTTACTCTCTATTAAATTCCAGACTGGGTGTTCTAGCATGTAGTGAAAATAGAGTTGTACAAATTAGCATGTCTCCACAGACTCAGGATGGACTGAAACCATCCATAGGCCTGAGAAAAACCACTGAGACCTTCCTACTGCTTGGATTATATTCGAAGGTTATTACAATGTAGGTGGGATGCTCTACTTTCAAATGACCTCCAAATATATCCCAAGCCCTAAATCTTCACTTGAGTTTTGCATTTGTATTCAACTCCCTGCTGAACATCCTTGGGATGTTCCAAGGATGTTCCACATTTAAGTGTTAGGGAAATTAAAATGGAGGAAGTCCTGTTCAGGCTTCCGAAACAGGATAGCAGGCCTCTGACCTGCTTCTGACCATCCTAGATGCTCCCCAGATTCTGTGTCTGCCTGTAAGCACAGCAAGTTAGGCAGCACTTCAGATAAGAAAAGGAGTGGGTCTTGGAATCTCTTAAGCCCCTACGGGCCTGGCCAGCCCCCCAGCACTGAAGAAGTTACATGACTCATAAAGTAGAACAAACAGCACTGTAAAATTTAAAAGAAATACCAGAAATGACACTTAACATCATCGAAACAAACAACCCAATCAACAAGTGGGCAGAAGACCTAAACAGACATTTCTCCAAAGAAGACATATAGATGGCCAAGAGGTGCATGAAAAGATGCTCAACACTGCTAACTATTAGGGAAATGCAAATCAAAACTGCCGTGAGGTGTCACCTCACACTAGCCTGAATGGTTATTACCAAGAAATCCACAAACAATAAAGGCTGGAGAGTGTGTGGGAATGTAGATTGGTACAGCCACTAGGAGAACAATATGGAGGTTCCTTAAAAAACTAAGACTAGAGCTACCATATGACCCTGCAATCCCACTCCTGGGCATATATCCAGAGAAAAATATGGTCCAAAGGCATACATGCACCTTTGCAGCATTGTTTATGAAGGAGGAAACAGACAGAACAGGCTCCATCTTGAAAGCAGGACTCCATATTGGGCCAGCCTGTGGACTTTGAACTATATGCCCAGAATCTATGGAAACGACATACCAACTGGAAAACCAGGCTCCCTGGATGGAAGAGCCCCAGGGCTCGTACCTAGACTCTCTGTTGCCTAGGAGAATACCCTAATTATCTGTGTAACCGAATACAATCATAAATTCTATTATGCTTATTGGGGTATGACCACAGGCCTATTGATAATTGTCCACTGTTAACTACCTAGGCTTAAGGTATATGAATCAGGGGTTAACTTTGATTGTAGCTTTCTTTTCCTTTGTTCAGACTAGTTTCAGGGAAATGGGGGAGGTGGGTTTGGGCACGTACACCTAGGGTATATAAGGTTTTCAGAAAAACTGGTCAGGGTCCTTGGCTAAGACGAGACTCTGCCTTGGGCCCGCCGGTGTAATAAACTGCACTCCATTATCTGCATTGTCCTTCTGAGTGAGTTTGTTTCCCAGAACACGTGGCTACAACATTTATAGTAGCCAAGACATGAAATCAACCTAAATGTCCATCAACAGAGGAAAGGATAAAGAAGATGTCGTACATATACACAATGGACTATTACACACCCATTAAAAAGAATGAAATAACGCCATTACCAGCAATATGGATGGACCTAAAGATTGTCATATTGAGTCAAGTGAGTCAGTTCAGTTCAGTTCAGTCACTCAGTCGTGTCTGACTCTTCGCAACCCCATGAATCACAGCATGCCAGGCCTCCCTGTCCATCACCAACTCCCAGAGTTCACCCACTCATGTCCAACGAGTCAGTGATGCCATCCAGCCATCTCATCCTCTGTCATCCCTTTCTCCTCCCACCCCCAATCCCTCCCAGCATCAGAGTCTTTTCCAATGAGTCAACTCTTCACATGAGGTGGCCAAAGTACTGGAGTTTCAGCTTTAGCATCATTCCTTCCAAAGAACACGCAGGGCTGATCTCCTTCAGAATGGACTGGTTGGATCTCCTTGCAGTCCAAGGGACTCTCAAGAGTCTTCTCCAACACCACAGTTCAAAAACATCAATTCTTCGGCGCTCAGCCTTCTTCACAGTCCAACTCTCATATCCATACATGATCACAGGAAAAACCATAGCCTTGACTAGACGGACCTTTGTTGGCAAAGTCATGTCTCTGCTTTTCAATATGCTATCTAGGTTGGTCATAACTTTCCTTCCAAGGAGTGTCTTTTAATTTCATGGCTGCAGTCACCATCTGCAGTGATTTTGGAGCCCCAAAAAAATAAAGTCTGACACTGTTTCCACTGTTTCCCCATCTATTTCCCATGAAGTGATGGGACCAGATGCCATGATCTTAGTTTTCTGAATGTTGAGCTTTAAGCCAACATTTTCACTCTCCTCTTTGACTTCATCAAGAGGCTTTTTAGTTCCTCTTCACTTTCTGCCACAAGGGTGGTGTCATCTGCATATCTGAGGTTATTGATATTTCTCCCGGCAATCTGGATTCCAGCTTGTGTTTCTTCCTGTCCAGCGTTTCTCATGATGTACTCTGCATAGAAGTTGAATAAGCAGGGCGACAATACACAGCCTTGACGTACTCCTTTTCCTATTTGGAACCAGTCTGTTGTTCTATGTCCAGTTCTAACTGTTGCTTCCTGACCTGCATATGGATTTCTCAAGAGGCAGGTCAGGTGGTCTGGTATTCCCATCTCTTTCAGAATTTTCCACAGTTTATTGTGATCCACACAATCAAAGGCTTTGGCATAGTCAATAAAGCAGAAATAGATGTTTTTCTGGAACGCTATTGCTTTTTCCATGATCCAGCAGATGTTGGCAATTTGATCTCTGGTTCCTCTGCCTTTTCTAAAACCAGCTTGAATATCTAGAAGTTCACAGTTCACGTATTGCTAAAGCCTGGCTTGGAGAATTTTGAGCATTACTTTACTAGTGTGTGAGATGAGTGCAATTGTGTGGTAGTTTGAGCATTCTTTGGTACTGCCTTTCTTTGGGATTGGAATGAAAACTGACCTTTTCCAGTTCTGTGGCCACTGCTGAGTTTTCCAAATTTGCTGGCATATTGAGTGCAGCACTTTCACAGCATCATCTTT
The DNA here is from genome assembly GCF_003369695.1 of Bos indicus x Bos taurus. Lineage (NCBI taxonomy): Eukaryota > Metazoa > Chordata > Mammalia > Artiodactyla > Bovidae > Bos > Bos indicus x Bos taurus. Next base: position 38,795,410 of record NC_040085.1, read on the forward strand.
CAGGATTTGAAATAGCTCAACTGGAATTCCATCACCTCCACTAGCTTTGTTCATAGTGATGCTTTCTAAGGCCCACTTGACTTTGCATTCCAGGATGTCCGGCTCTAGGTCAGTGATCACACCGTCGTGATCATCTAGGTCGTGAGGATCTTTTTTGTACAGTTCTTCTATGTATTCTTGCCTCCTCTTCTTAATATCTTGTGCTTCTGTTATGTCCATACCATTTCTGTCCTTTATCGAGCCCATCTTTGCATAAAACGTTCCCTTGGTATCTCTAATTTTCTTGAAGAGATCTCTAGTCTTTCCCATTCTGTTGTTTTCCTCTATTTCTTTGCATTGAACGCTGAGGAAGGCTTTCTTATCTCTCCTCGGTATTCTTTGGAACTCTGCATTCAGATGCTTATATCTTTCCTTTTCTCCTTTGCTTTTTGCTTCTCTTCTTTTCACAGCTATTTGCAAGGCCTCCTCAGACAGCCATTTTGCTTTTTTGCATTTCTTTTCCATTGGGATGGTCTTGATTCCTGTCTCCTGTACAATGTCACGAACCTCATTCCATAGTTCATCAGGCACTCTATCTATCAGATCTAGGCCCTTAACTCTATTTCTCACTTCCACTGTATAATCATAAGGGATTTGATTTAGGTCATACCTGAATGGTCTAGTGGTTTTCCCTACTTTCTTCAATTTAAGTCTGAATTTGGCAATTAGGAGTTCATGATCTGAGCCACAGTCACTCCTGGTCTTGTTTTTGTCGACTATATAGAATTTCTCCATCTTTGGCTGCAAAGAATATAATCAATTTGATTTCGGTGTTGACCATCTGGTGATGTCCATGTGTAGAGTCTTCTCTTGAGTTGTTGGAAGAAGGTGTTTGCTATGACCAGTGCATTTTCTTGGCAAGTCTGGATGTAGGCCGGCCCAATTTGATGACGTATACACTGCTACTTCTCTCTATTGTTTCTATTTCTTCTCTTTTGTTCATTGTATATTGAAATTAAGTCAAAAAATCTATAAAAAATTGAAATTATTCATTTGTGAGTAATGAGTGGTTTCTTTTGTTAATGAATCCTTGAAATCTAAAATTAAAGTAATACTTTTGGCAAAACAGAAGTTGGTGCTATGAGCAGGATTTGTAAAACAAAACGCAACTTGTTAAGAAGAAAGAGGTTAAGATTGATGAGGTTTTTATTCCTAGATGGGAAGATCTGCCTTACTGCTTGTTAGTTGCTATAGGGGGCACATCCACTGGATTGTGTGAGAATTGGGACCCCAAATTAAAGTGGGCTGAACCTTTTGAAATTATTGAATGTTTGCAGCTCGTGCCAATTGAGAAAGGACAAAAATGTACCATGTTGGGTCTGAGAGGCTAGATCCTCCTCTCTGCATATCGTCAGGTACATGAAGCCAAATTAAAATTGGTTGAAGAGAAGTCAAAACTAAAGAAATAATTATGTGATTTGCAGGGATGATTGTCCATGTTACAATGTCAAAATTATATTTTAGGTGACTAAGTCTCCACTTGGCAGTCGATAGCAGAAGAAGCCGCTGTAAAGGTTGCACAAGCTAAACATCGAAAGCAGCACAGTAAGGTTAATAAGAAGGTAGTTCATCCAGCGATAGCTAAATCGGGGTAGACTGGGACCCTGATGCTTGGGATATGGATATCTGGGATGATAGTTCAAATTCAGAGGCAGAGGATGATGCAAGCTCAAGAGCACAACCTAGCTCCATGCAAGCCAAGGAGAAATCAAACCCCCTAACTTTTATGCTGAGTCGGCATAGTGTGGAGAATGGAAACTGATGCCCAAGAGAATGTCATAAAGAAGGATACCCTTGAGGAAAATACCCAGTATGAAATTAACGACATTCTAAGCAGAGGGCTGAAGAGCCCCTTACTTCTCAGACAGTGTGTGTATACGACACTGGGGCAGCAGGAATCCTCACAGATGGGGAAGACACAAATAAATTTGGCACTATCAGCAATGATTCTTTTGTGCAACAAGTTTTTAGAAATAAAAGTCAAAGTCCTGGAGACTCAATTCTACTAGAAGTGGTGGTTGAAGGGTGGGTGCGTTAAGAAATAGCCTTTAAAATCCACCTGGCCTGGGAGTGATCGCCCTTGGTATGCATTAAAGGATTGTATTCAGAGACTGAAGAAAAAGGCTATGAAAAGTGCCATCTTTGCAGAGCACACGAATGAGATGTCACAAATGCCTTTAACAGTACAAATGAGAAAGAAGATCTTTAAAATGACCCCTCCAAGCTACAATCATGCCATTTTAACCCTATTTTAAATAAGATGGGCACTCCCATTAATTAAGTAATTGATAAAGTCCAGCAACTGAGTGACTTAGGAGAATGGAATTTAGAAAAATAGGAGGACAGAGAAAAAAAATAAAAGCAATAACAGTATCTAGAAAGGACACGTTTATGGCTCACATTAAAGAGAGAGTTCCTAGAGAGAAAATTGATGGAGTAACAACTAAAGAATTATGGGAAATGTACTGTAAGAATGGACTAGATATAAGAAAGACTTCCCAGAAAACTGTTACGGGTAAGGAACAAGAGGAAGGAAAAGGGGGACCCAGAGAAATAATCCATTTAATGACAGTAATGGTAAAGACGAGTCTAAGTAATCAGATTTGCTCCCCAACCCCATTTATCCCTGGACAGATATGGGGAAAATTTAAAACAAACAATGACTTGTGGGACAAGCTCCAGTAAATTCTTCGGCTAGGAAAGATAGATGGCCTCATTTTAAAGTAATAATTTTTTTGAAAAATGACTCACCAATTACTTTTAGGGCATTATTTGATACCAGGGTGGAAGCCTCTTTAGTCTATGGGAATCTCAAGAATTTTAAAAGACAAAAAAATAATAATGACAGGCCTTGGAGGTAAACAGACAAAAGCTGTACAAACCAAAACTGATTTCAAAATAGGGCAATTACCTCGAAGAACTTATTCAGTAATGACTGTTCCTATTCCAGAATATATAATTGAATTTGACATCGTGGCAGGCATGACTTTAAATCTAGAAGCAGGAAGATATCAATTTGGAGTACATGCTTCACAACTGGCATCTCCTGTAATTGTGAGAAAGTTAATCATGCCCCCCTAAAACTACTGGCTGCTACCAAATTAATTCAGCTAAAACAATATCAAATTCTGGAGGGACAGACTGAAATTACTAAAACTACACAAGACCTATTAGAGGCTGGAGTATTAATTACTACATCTACTGAATGGAATAACCTTGTATGGCCAGTAAAAAAAAAAAAGATGGCTCTTGCAGAAAGACTGTACATTATTAGGAACTAAACAAGGTGGCAGGTATGACTTTAAACTGTCTGCTGCAGTTTCTGATACTATAACTTTAATAGAATGAATACACAGCCATTCAGGACAATGGTATGCAGGAACTGATCAGGCCAGTGCTTTCTTTACTATACTCATAGAAGAACAATCATGGAATCAATTTACTTTTACATGGCAGGGGTGACAATATATGTTCACCCACTTGCCATTCTTTAGGATTATGTGCCCAGTCCTACTATCTGTCAATGACTTGCAGTTGAACATTTAGATTACATGGAAATGTCTGATGATGTAAAAGTATCTTATTATATTGATGATATTATGATACAAGGACCAACCGAGGAAACAGTGTTAAAACTCTAAACTAATGTGTTAGTATTTTAAAGAAACAAAGGATGGGAGATTAATCCCTCCAAAATTCAGGGACCTGGCCAGACTGTAAAAGTTTTGGGAATACAATGGGTTAAAGAATATAGAGAGATGTGGTCCCTCACCTAGAGCCAGACATCCTGGAACGTGAAGTCAAGTGGGCCTTCAGAAGCATTACTACAAAGCTAGTGGAGGTGATGGAATTCCAGCTGAGCTATTTCAAATCCTTAAAAATGCTGCTGTTAAAGTGCAGCACTCAATATGCCAGCAAATTTGGAAAACCCAGCAACAGCCACAGGACTGGAAAAGGTCAGTTTTCATTCCAATTCCAAAGAAAGGCAATGCCAAAGACTGTTCAAACTACCACACAATTGTGCTCATTTCACATACTAGCAAGGTAATCCTCAAAATCCTTCAAGCTGGGGTTCAACAGTACGTGAACCAAGAACTTCCAGATAAACAAGGTGGATTTAGAAAAGGCAGAGGAACCAGAGATCAAATTGCCAACATCTGTTGGATCATACAAAAAGCAAGAGAATTCCAGAAAAACAGCTACTTCTGCTTCACTGGCTACCCTAAAGCCTTTGACTGTGTGGATCACAACAAAATGTAGAATATTCTTAAAGAGATGGGACTACCAGAGCACCTAACCTGCCTCCTGAGAAATCTGTATGCAGGTCAAGAAGCATCAGTTAGAACCAGACATGCAACAACAGACTGGGAAAGGAGTATGTCAAGGCTGTACATTGTCACCCTGATTGTTTAACTTATATGCAAGTTATCCTGCTTGTTTAACTTATATCATGTGAAATGCCAAGCTGGATGAATGACAAGCTGGAATCAAGATTGCTGGGAGAAACATCAATAACCTCAGATATGCAGATGATACCACTCAAACAGCAGAAAGTGAAGAGAAGTTAAAGAGATTCTTGATGAGGGTGAAAGCGGAGAGTGAAAAAGCTGGCTTAAAATTCAACATTCAAAAAACTAAGATCATGGCATCTGATCCCTTCACTTCATGGCAAATCGATGGGGAAAAAGTGGAAACAGTGACAGATTTTATTTTATTGGGCCCCAAAATTACTGCAGACAGTGACTGCAGCCATGAAATTATAAAACGCTTGCTCCTTGGAAGAAAAGCTATAAAAAACCTTGACAGTGTAAAAAAGCAGAGACATCACTTTGCCACATATTCAAAACTATGATTTTTCCAGTAGTCATGATGGATGTGACAGTTGGACCATAAAGAAGGCTGAGCTCCAAAGAATTGATGCTTTCGAAATGTGGTGCTGGAGAAGAATCTTGAGAGTCCCTTGGACAGCAAGGAGATCAAACCAATCAATTCTAAAGGAAATCAACCCTGAATATACATTAGAAAGACTGATGTTGAAACTAAAGCCATACTTTGGCCATGTAATGCAAAGAGCTGACTCACTGGAAAAGACCCTGATGCTGAGAAAGACTGAAGGCAAAAGGAGAAGGGACGGCAGAGGACGAAATGGTTAGATAGCATCATCGACTAAATGGATATGAGCAAATTCCGGGAGATAGCGGAGGGCAGAGGAGCCTGGAGTGCTGCAGTCCATGGGGTCACAAGAGTCAGACATGACTTAGCACCTGAACAAAAATGAACATAAAGAGATTTTACCTAAGGCAAGTGATGCCAGTGGTAAAGAACTCTCTTTCCAGTGCAGAAGATGTAAGAGATCCGGGTTCAATCCCTAGATCAGGAAGATCCCATGGAGTAAGGAATAGCAAACCCACTCCACTATTCTTGCCTGGAGAATCCCCAAGGACAGAGGAGCCTGGCAGGCTATAGTTCATGGGGTCACAAAGAGTCAGACATGACTGAAGGGACTTAGCATGCACACAAACAAAAGATAATGAAATTTAAAAGTCCCCAGACAAAAAAGGGAGGCTCAGAAATTTAGAAGGCTATCTGGTTTCCAGTGACAGTGTATTCCACATTTGGGCCAGATATTAAGTCTACTTTACAAAGTAACTAAGAAAAGGTATAAATTTCAATGGTCTGATGAGCAACAACAGGCTTTTTATGCCACTAAAAGTGCAATTGTTATTGTTGTGTAGCTGCTAAGTCAGGTCCAACTCTTGCAACCCCAAGGAGCCCACCAGGTTCCTCTGTCCATGGGATTTCCCAGGCAGAAATACTGGAGTGGGTGGCTGTGCCCTTCTCCAAGGGATCTTGCCAACACAGGGATCAAACCCATGTCTCCTGCTTGGTAGATGGATTCTTTACCATTGAGCCACCTTGGAAGCCCCACTGAAGAAGGTAAAAGTAGCCAATTTGCAGAGTTATATGCCAGGAGTTGGTGATGGACAGGCCTGGCATGCTGCAATTCATGAGGTCGCAAGGAGTCAGACACGACTGAGCGACTGAACTGAACTGACTGATGGTATTTATCAGGTATTAAAGCACTCATGGTGGCTCAGGTGGTAAAGAATCTGCCTGCAATGCAGGAGCCCCAGGTTCAATCCCTGGGTTGGGAAGATCCCCTGTAGAAGGAAATGGCAATCCACTCCAGTATTCTTGCCCAGAGAATTCCATGGACAGAAGTACCCAGTGGACTACAGTCCATGGGTGCGCAAAGAGTTGGACATGACTGAATGACTAACACTTTTACTTATCAGGTATTAAAGCAAGAGAATTTAACTAAATGTCATGGTCAGTAGCCAATGGATGGCCACTTGGCTTCCCCTATGGGTAAAGAATAACTGGCAAATTCACTCCAAAGTGCTATGGGGAAAGGAATTACAGTCAGATATTTTGGAAATTGCACAAACTACTAATGTTTCAGTCTTTCATGTAGATGCTAATAGTGTTCCAAATTCTACAGAACGATGGTATAACTATTACAGATGAACAAACCATAATTCAAGCCTTAGAAGTCAATCCAGACTCTAGCGACTTAAAAGGTTTGACTCTACAGGCACACCAAAAATATGGTCATCTGGAAGAAAAAGCAACATACAGGTGGGCTCAGGATTAAGGTGTTTCTTTTAACTATGGTTCTCATTAAATTTGTTATTTTAACATAGCTGATCTGTCAACATATTTAAACACAGAAGCTTGCCACAACTAGTCAAAGGACAACTGGCACATGACAAGCTGCCTGGGCAAATATGGCAATTTTATTATATTGGTCCGTTAATTTGAGATAAAGGATGCCAATATATATATTCTGCTGTGGACAGCTATTCTGTATATTTAGTGGCCACTCCCTTTGGGAAAGCCAATCAGACTGATAATATTAAAACATTGTAAAAATTAATTTATGTTATGGTGTTCTACTTTAGATTCAGAGTGACAATGGGTCACATTTTAAAGGTAAGTTAATACAAGAGTTTGCCCAGGAACATAATACACAATGGACTTTTCATACTTCTTACAGTCCTCAAGTTGCTGGTTTGACTGAAAGAATGAATGGTTTGCTTAAACAACAATTAATTAAACTTGGAGAGGTTCTTACAAAAATTGGAGGACTAACAACATTTAGAAAACGAGGATCATGGCATCTGGTCCCATCACTTCATGGGAAATAGATGGGGAAATAGTGGAAACAGTGTCAGACTTTATTTTGGGGGGGGGTCCAAAATCACTGCAGATGGTGATTGCAGCCATGAAATTAAAAGACGCTTACTCCTTAGAAGGAAAGTTATGACCAACCCAAATAGCATATTCAAAAGCAGAGACATTACATTGCCAACAAAGGTCCATCTAGTCAAGGCTATAGTTTTTCCAGTGGTCATGTATGGATGTGAGAGTTGGACTATAAAGAAAGCTGAGCACCGAAGAATTGATGCTTTTGAACTGTGGTGTTGGAGAAGACTCTTGAGAGTCCCTTGGCCTGTAAGGAGATCCAACCAGTCCATTCTAAAGGAGATCAGTCCTGGGTGTTCATTAGAAGGACTGATGCTGAAGCTGAAACTCCAATACTTTGACCACCTCATGTGAAGAGTTGACTCATTGGAAAAGACTCTGATGCTGGGAGGGATTGGAGGCAGGAGGAGAAGGGGACGACAGAGGATGAGATGGCTGGATGGCATCACTGACTCAATGGACATGAGTTTGGGTAAACTTCAGGAGTTGGTGATGGACAGGGAGGCCTGGCATGCTGCGATTCATGGGGTCGCAAAGAGTCGGACACAACTTGAGTGACTGAACTGAACTGAACTGAACTTGAATACTGCCCTCAATATTTTAAATAACAGATCTACAGGAGTATCAGAAACTCCTTTGATGAAAATGACTATGCCAAACCTACAGATTCATAAAATAGACTTCCATCCTGAGACAACTGAGTATCAGGAAATTATCCCAGGAGCACCGTAGCTCTTTTCCGAGCTCCTTCTGAGGCCTCGGGACTGGATTTCTATCTATATCTGAACATACACTTACTAAAAGATTGATATGTGCTATTTCAATTGGTATTGGAAATAAAATGCCTCCTGGACACTGGATTAATCAAAGAACACTCCAGTTTAGTGTTAAAAGGGATTTCTGTCCATGGGGGTGGGGTGTTATAGACTCAGACTACCAAGTAGAAATATGAGTAATTTTACAAAATAAACAAAAGGATGATCTACTTATTAATACACAGGATTACATTGCCCAGTTGTGGATTCTTCCATGGGTAATTGGCAAAGTACGAAAAGGAGAACCTCCCACCTTACTAAAAGTTAGAGGTGATGCAGGGTTTGGATCCACAAATGATATACATGCAACTGGAGTTAAATTCTGGGTGAAGCAGCCTAATGGTCCTCCCAAACCTGCTGATGCAACTGTGCAGGGGAAGGGCAACACTGCGTCCGTGATGATCCCTGGACAGGAAAAAGGGACATACGTGCCATTAACCCGCTGTTATTCCCGTGAATAGACTATTCTTGGAAGCCTGACTGTAATGTGCATTGTCATTCACACCACAAACTTCAAGAATACAGTACAATTAAAAGAAAATATGAAGTATACACACTGCTATATTTTAAATGGATAACAAGGCCCTACTATATAGCATATGGAACTCTGCTCAATGTTATGTGGCAGCCTGGATGTGAGGGGAGTTTGGGGGAAAATGGATACATGTATATGGATGGCTGAGTCCCTTCACTGTTCACCTGAAACTATCACAATATTGTTTGTTAATCGGCTATAATCCAATACAAAATAAAAAGTTTGGAAAAAAAGAAAATATGAAGAAAGTCATTGGGGAATCTTCAACTGGAGAAATATAAGCTGGACCTGAACTCAGGATAACTTCACCTGACCTGCAAACAAGGCCTGTCCTTTCTTATCTCTGACTTTCCATGGACAAAATTTATCTGTTAGATTACACAGCACTAGTAAATATATAGCTCAAGCCTTAACTATCAATGCTAAGTGGATGCTAAAGCCCCATGAATATAGCTTGATTTATGATAAAAAAATTTTACAGTTATTTAATGATTCAGAAGGCAAAAGGAGAAGAGGGCGGCAGAGGAAAAGATGGTTGGATAGCATCACCGACTCAATGCACAAGAACTTGGACAAATTCCAGGAGATAGTGAGGGACAGGGAGGCCTGGCATGCTGCAGTCCATGGGATCACAGAGTTGGACACAACTTAGCAACTGAACAACAATAACAATGACTCAGTAATATTTCATCTACACCAAACTAAATCATTAAATGACATATTTGATTGGACTATTTGTTCTATGCAGTTATTGTATTACCTTGCTCAAAAGGATAAGGCCCAAGGAATTTTAATGTCTACTAATATGTATGCATGAAAGAAATTATATAAAGAATGGATTCCTGACAATCATTGGGTGGTTGTCCCTGAAGGCATTACTAAATGCACTGACACTTGGTACCAAGGAACTCTGTACCACTACAGTATAGCTAATATGAGTTTAATATGCCAGTTTCATGTGTTATCTATTGTTTTTAGAGATGAGTATTGGCTATTTCATTTCACTGGAAATTATTTGGACTTTGATAACCATATGCACTTATTAACAGATTTTGACAAAGCTACCAAAAGACTTGGGCTTCCCTTGTAGCTCAATGGATAAAGAATCCTCCTACAGTGCAGGAGACCTGGGTTCGATTCCTGGGTTGGGAAGATCCCTGGAGAAGGAAATGGCAACCCACTCCAGTGTTCTTGCCTGGGGAATCCCATGGACTGTAGCCTGCCAGGCTCCTCTGCCCATGGGATCGCAAAAGCTGGACACGACTTAGCAACTCAACCACCACCACCACCAAAAGACTGTTATGTGGACATACTTCTCGCATTTGGGACCCCTACTTATTGGAGAACTCCATCAATGTAGACACCCCTGGGGTCTAAAAAGGGAAATGACTCACAAGGTGAAACAATCATTGTAAAAGTTAAAACCAGAGCTTCATTTTTATGTGCAAACTGATGATGATATCAGTTTATGGCTGGGGATTATAAGCAGTAGCCCCCAGAACTGCAATTTGGAGTCTCCCCCATGGGGTGGATGCACCACCTGGGCCTCCTTCCCAGTTGGAACTCTGGATAGCTGTCATTCAGGACTTTCCAATGCTGCTCAAGTCTAGATATAGGTTGGCACAATTTGGTGATGTATACGTTGTTTCTTCTCTCTATTGTTTCTATTTCTTTTCTTTTAATGAGTGTATGTTGAAATTAAGTCAAATAATCCTCCAATAAAAACTGAAATTGTTTATTTGTGAGTAACAAATGGTTCCTTTTGTTAGAGAATTCTTCAAATCTAAAACGAAAGGAAAACTTTTGGCAAAACACTAAGAGAATGAGATCCACTCCTCAGAATTTCTGAATTTTCAGTTTCAGTTAATGGGCAACAATCCCTCTCTCTCACCATTGCCTTGTTTTGGGTCCTCATTACCTCCTACCTTTTGTGGCAGAAATTATAGGTCAGCTACACACCACTTATTGCCAACCTCCTCCCTTGCCCAAATCTTCTACGTAAGATCACTGCTTTCCTAGCTTCTGCTGCAGCTGGAGGTGGCAGCTAGTATGGTCCTGACCTGATCACCGGTAGTTCACTCCAAGTCTGGTGGTCTCCCGGAGAGCTTTCACACTGATGATTAAAGGGAAGAGTTGCATCTCTCCCTGTTCCTGTCGCCTTAAACACAGATGTGTTGTTTTGAGCTCAGAAGGCTATCTTCTGACCAGGAGGCAACAATGTGAGGACAAAATCTTGGCAAAACAAAAAGACAGCAAGGATGCAAATGTCTTAGCCAGCGAGGAACTGCCCATCTTTACACTTCTTATGTGCAAAAACAAACCTTGCTGCCTTAAGCCAGTGTTTCATGCAGCAGTTTCTAATCCTAACAGATACCTTGCTAAATCTTTTCTCTACTTGTATCTGAAAGACAAATCTGACCATTACATGTTCCTGTCTAAGACCCTCTAGTGGATCTCCCTCAACTTTAGGATGAGTCTTAAGCCAGAAGGGCTCCCATGGCTTGGCCTCTGCCTGTCCTCTCGGGCCCCCTCCTACTCAGACCTTTAGCAGCACCCAACTGTTTCTAGTTCCATATCAACAGGAGTCTCTTGCCTCCAGTGTTCCTCTGGTCATGCTATTCCTGGCCCAAAGCACCCTGCCCACCTCCTGATGGGCTCTTCTTCCCTTCAGGATTCTGTGCAGACATCACATCACATGGATAGAGAACCTCTCCTCTGTGTGGCTATGACACCTGGGCACGCTACTGTCTTAGCTCCTCACAGAAACTACTGAAATGGCCTCTTTATGTCTGTCCCTTCATCTGGTTGAAAGGGCCTCAGAGGTAGTTTTCCTGTAATGGCAATCTTCTGTCTTCTTTTTTCTCTTATGCACTCATATGCCTATTTCAGACTGTTTTTACCACAAGCTGGGGCACAGAAAGAGACAGGTCTTGACAGTGCTATCTGGCTGCTAGAGTGTGAACCATCCTCAAGGGCAGAATCAGTTCTTCTTCTAAATCTCCCAGGTCTAGCACACTACCTGCTACAACCCTCTGGGCTGTTTAGTAAACCGCTGCTGATTTGAAGGGGAAAGTGTTGTAAAGAAATCTTTCTTAACTCTCGTACTTTTTTCCTGAATAACCCACTCCCTGCTTCTTTACATATTAATTATATTCTAGACTGTTGCAGGGGAAATAAAAATCTAAGGTGTAGCTTTTATGTGGGTAAACAAGGGTCCCACCACTGCATATGTTTGAAGGTATTCCAGTTGAGGGCATAAGATGCCTATAGAGAAACTAGTGCAGAAAAGCCAGTCTTGCTCTCTCTCCTCCTGTGACTACCACCCCAAGTACAGGCTGAACCACCCGAGTTAGCATTTGACTCCTCTAACATTGGCATTCAGATCCTTTCACAAAGACTTCTCTCTGTGCCCAGACTGTAAGTTCCTCAAAGGTCCTGCTTTCACCTTCCTCTAAGACTCCCTTGGCTGTCTAACACAATGCTGAATAAATAAAGGCTGGTCAACTTCTAATGAGCTGAGAGACGGCCCAGGAGTGATCTCAGTGTGTGCTCTCTCCACTGGGCACTGGTTGTGGCCATGTTTCCACAGGCTGTTGTCCTTGGCTTCATCTATGCTGCTTTCCTAGACATCCTGTGCTTCTTACCAAATTGAGTCACCTCGTTTCTGCCACATGTGACCGGCTGGCCATTGTTACTTCCTCTAGAAACTAATGCATGAGTCAGAACAATGCTAATAAAGCCAAAAATAATCATAACAAGCCTTAATTGAACCTTTATAAAGTACCAGGTTCTAGTTATGGGACTTCCCTGGTGGTTCGGTCAGTAAAGAATCCGCCTGCAATACTGGAGATGAGAGTTCAGTCCCTGGATCTGCAAGATCCTCTGCAGAAGGAAAAGGTAACTCACTCCAGTGTTCTTTCCTGGGAAAGCCCATGAACAGAGGAGCCGGAAGGCTACCCACCATGGGGTCAAAAGGGTTGGACACAACTTGCTGACCAAACCACCAACACCAGGTTCTAGTTAGAACTGGAAATGCAGGGTTTCCTGAATCCACCGAACATATCCAGTGTGCAGATAAAGAAACTAAGGTGAGAGGGTTTAAGGAACTTCACTGAACACAGCCAGCAAGGGTTGAAACCAGAATTCAAACCCAGGCAGTCCTACTCCGTTAGTGCATATCTGTGACTTACAGAGCTTTTTTTGATTTGCCACACTGAATATTGCTGTGTCAGGTCCCAGGCAGAGAATGTGATCCAAAATTAACCAAAATCTGCCCTCAGCAGTGGTTTCCCGGATGCATCTGATATCTGAAACACAGCCCAAGGATGTATATTCTCTACATTTCATCCCTGTATTAAGTGATATCATCAGAAAACAATGCACTAGGGTTATGTTATTTTACTGCTTCCAAAAAATACTTTGACTGAGTTAAGATTTAATTTTATGCCTTCAACTTTTATGGAAGGTCTTTATGAGAAAAGTCAACCTGATAAGTATTTCATTATCTTTTCATAAAGCTGTATTTAAAGATACTCTCTATTGTAACAAATTTTCTCATACAAGGTTTATAAGAAAAATGCTTCCTAAAATTCAGAACCAGGAATAAGTGTTTCCAGTCCAATCTGGGTGTCTCTTGAATCAAATACTGACTGAACTGTATGACTCCACATAGACCTCATGGCTCCAGTCACAAAACCCAAAAGTCAATCCTGAGCTCACTTCCTTTCAGCAAAGCATTTTAATTAGATAGCAATTCTCCAAGTTCATCGGGCTGAAAACTGAATGTGTCACTGTTCGTACCAACCTAGTCCTCCTCCTGCCTCCCACTGCTGTCAACTGAGCTACCATGTTCCCAGACACTTAGACTAGAAACCTCAAGCATCTCTATTTGACTTCTCACGTTCCCTTTTCATGTACATCCAGTTACTTGACAAACACCACAGACCACAAATTCATTGAGATTAAGAGTTTGTCTCTTTTGCTCACCAATTGTATTCTCTGCCCCTAATGCAATACCCGACACACAGTAAATGTTCAATAAATATTTACTGAGTGAATAAAGTTCTACAGATTTCCTTCCTGCCTCCTGGTCTCCAGTCTTTTGCCCTCTTTCAATCTTCCTGCCATCACTCAAGTCCAGGCACTTACCACCTCCTCTTGTCAATAAACAACACCCTAATCTACCCAGTATTAGCCCACAAGTTCCAGTCTATCAGAGTCCAGCTGCCGCTAAGTAAGCTTCCTAAAATACCTGCATATGCACTTTCCTTGTTCAAAAGCTCCCCCTGACCTAACATTCAAGATGAGCATTTGATATTATTCTTACATTTGCTTCCAATAATAACTACATGATTTAGTGACTGAACAACAACAAAATGAGTGAAGAGGAGCAGGGGGCGAGGCCAGACCACGGCAGCTGGGGAGGAAGACGCTGATTAGAACTAAGCACAGGGGCAGCGTGAGGACAGACAGCTTAAGCACCTGTCAGGCTGTGGGAATTAAAGGAGGTTATGTAAAGCAGGTTAAAATGGTAAACCGCCACAGACAGGTATGTTTTATGTGTCAGGATTACATGTTCCTGAAGATGAATCATCCAGAAAAAGTGCAAAGACATGTCAGAGAAATGGATATATCATTTTAGAAATACTTCCGTCATAGGTTTTCATTCATTGTCTTACTAGGTTATAACAATCCTCATGTCAGAGGAGTTTGTGGTTTACGGTGTATGATTATCTCACGAAGCTCACTTTGACACCCTGAGAGACAAGGATCAGTATCTTCAAGGACAGACCGAGGCTTGGAGAGGTCAGGAGACATGGCCAAAAGTCACCTAGCTAGTAAATGGCAATACGAATCCAATGGCATTTGACACTATGGAAATTTGTTTGTGGGCACAAAAACACACAAAGGCCTCTGAGTCATCTCGAACTAAAACCCTAGACTCTGGGTGCCAAGCCTGGTACCTTAGTCACTGCACCAGAGCCTTCCCTTCTCCCCTTCCCCGCAACCATCCACTGCTGTGTCATTCTGGAGTGTTATCATTCACTATATACTCTGTGTAGTACTGGCTACTGCTGCTGCTGCTGCTACTAAGTTGCTTCAGTCATGTCCGACTCTGTGCGACCCCATAGATGGCAGCCCACCAGTCTCCCCCGTCCCTGGGATTCTCCAGGCAAGAACACTGGAGTGGGTTGCCATTTCCTTCTCCAATGTATGAAAGTGAAAAGTGAAAGTGAAGTCGCTCAGTCGTGTCCGACTGTTAGTGACCCCATGGACTGCAGCCTACCAGGCTCCTCCGTCCATGGGATTTTCCAAGCAAGAGTACTGGAGTGGGGTGCCATTGCCTTCTCCATAGTACCGGCAGTCTACTTCAAATGTTTCATGTTTCAGGCAAATATGCACTATTTCATTTAATCCTCCCAGCAATTCTTTGAGAAAAAAAAATATTATTATCTCTTTTTACATCTTTTTTTTTGAATTCTGATGAGGCCCAGAAAAGCAATTTAGCTAAGGATACATAGCTACCAGGTACTGAGGTAAAAATTCAAACCTGGGTAGGCTATCACAAAAACATGAGTATTTAACATCATCATAAAAAAATAAATAAATAAATAAAATTAACATCATCATACCATGTGCCCTCAAATTTTAAACATTTCCATCTTTCTAAGTTGTCCTTTAATAACGTTCTCTGTCTCCCCTTGTCACATGTTTAATTTTCATTTTATTCTGTATATTGAATGAGCAGTGTCCTGATGAACAGATAAGTTCGTGATTTTGGAAAAATCCTGAGCATTATGCATCCTTGAACTCCATTGCTGATTTGATCTCTTTGAGTTTCAAATGTTTCCCCCTCTTATTTCATAGACTCATAGCCTTCAGAACTGAAAAGGGCCTGAGATATCCTGTGCTCAAATCCCCTTGCTTTAGTGTGACAAAACTCTGACTCAAAGTTTCGGTCCCTTTTTCACAAATCATAGCAGGAAGAGAATCAAGTTTCAAGTCCCGAAGCTAGCAATCACAGAGCCAGAGCTCCGGGCCTTCGCCCCAGGCTATGCCAGCAATCAACAGAGATGATGGAGAGAAGCACCCTCTCTCAGATCAGTTCAAAGTGCTGGTGGGCTCTTTGGCTATGACCTCTTCAAAGACAAGGTATATGGGAAGGCCATAATAGATCCCTGTTCACTTGACCTCCATGTGGAAGCATTCCCTTGATAGTTTGGGTTGAAAAGACCCCCCTCCCCACTTTAGCCCTTAATTGAAGTATTTGGCAGGCACAGTAAAGAGAATAACAGAATCACATAAGCTAGCTTCCCAATGTTATCTTCTGATGGGAGGGGAAAGGTGTTCTATCCCAAAAGGAGAAATAAAATGATAGGCATTTGTGGGAGGGCGCTTTCCTCAGTTGAGACTCCTGGGTAAGCTGTTCTGTGCAGTGGTGACTTCACCAAGAACATCTGGTGCATTCTAACCATTACTTAGGAAGCCATATAAAAGACTTGTTTACACTGAATGGTCTGTTTTGGCCTTTTCTGTTTACAACCCAAATTTGTCAAGCCTGACTCATTAATAAGCCATGTGAATAGGACAGGCCTCATCTCTAGGCTGAGCTGGAAAATGAATGCGACCAAGAAAAATTTAGCCTTCTGACCTAAGGCTGGCAGATTTTCTTGGGTTGTTTTCTCCTTCTCCTCCTCCTTCTTTTCCTCTTTTTCTTTTTTTATAATTGGTCTTACATAATACATAGAAACTTAAATAAAAAATGTAACTGAAAACATTGCTTTTATTTGGCAAATACCAGTGGTTCCCTGGTGGCTCAGACTGTAATGAATCCACCTGCAGTTCAGGAGACCCAGGTTCAATCCCTGGGTCAGGAAGATCCCCGGGAGAAGGGAATGGCAACCCACCCCAGTATTCTTGCCTGGAGGATTCCATGGACAGAGGAGCCTGGCCTGCTACAGACCATGGGGTCACAAAGTCGGACATGACTGACCGACTAATATAACACATGCTAACTGCTGAAGAGATTATTCTCATGCCACCCACCAAAGTGTTCCATATGGTGTCCAGGCAGATATATACAGTTAGGGTCCACAAAACTGTCACAGAAGGGAGATCATTGCTTACTGTGGTCCTCAAGAACCTTCTTTACTCATGGCTTTAATAAAAGAAAGAAGGAGGACTTCCCTTCTTAGTCATCCAGTGGTTAAGACTCTGCTCTTCCAATGCAGGATTCATGGGTTTGAACACAAGTTGGGGAACTAAGATCAGGAATACTCTGTGGTGCCACAAAAAAGAAAGAAAGAAGGAGCATAGGCATTTAAGATAAACAGGATGAAACAACATTTTGCATCTAATTGGTGGTGGGAAAAGGCAACCCTCAGGCACGAAGGGGGTGGTTAAAGCCTTAATGACAGACATACATCTTCAACAATCTGATGTCCACTCCTGAACAACTGAGCATTGATCTATACTTCAAATATTTTCCTTTATACAGAGTTTGCAAGCAATAGCTCTGAACTCCCAATCTCTCCTCAAGTAGTAAGAATGTCACAGTTCATTTACACTTGAACCATCTTTGTCAATTTAAATGCAATCTTTCTTAAACTCTACCCAGAAAATTTATAGGATGAATAAAGACTTGTGGAGAGAGATACATATTTTTCACAAAACATCAATTAGATCTTTTTTTCCAATTACTATTTTTCTGTTTTAAAAGTTATTTTAAAATGTACATACAATAAATTTCGCTTTTTTGGTGTCCAGTTCTACGAGTTTCAACAAATGCTTAGTGTTGTATGATCACCATCACAATCAAGAGATAAAAAGTTCTGTCACCTAAAACACTGCCCAGTGCATCCTCTGTCCTCATGCCGCCCCTCAGCTCTGAGCACCACTCATCTGTTCTGCAAATGTCATATAAATGAAACCATAAAGCTATTTGAACTGTATTTCTTTCACTTAGCATAATGCATTTCAGATTCATTTATGTTGGTGCATGTACCTGTACCTTATTCTTTTTACTGCCAAGCAGTCCATTTTATGGGTGCACTGTGGTTTCTTTATCCACTCACCAGCTAAAGGGTATTGCGCTCTTTCCAGATGTGGCTGATTATGAGAAAGCAGCTATAAACACTCATGTATAGGTGTTTGTGTGAAAATAAGTTTTTCTGTCTTTTGTCCTATGAGTGCAATTTCTGAGTCATATGCTAAGTATATGTTTAACTTTATACCAAAATGTCAAACTGTTTTCCAGTATGGCAGTACCATTTTGCATTCCCATCAGCAATGTATAAATAACATGGTTCTTCCCATCCTTTCCAGCATTTGATGTTGCCACAATTTTTTAATTTAGGCATTGTAATAGATATGCAGTGGTGGCTCATTGTGGCTTTAATTTGTATTTTTCTAATTTTAATGATGTTGAGCATCTTTTCATATGCTTATTTACCTTCTGTACATACAGATTTTTAACAGTCTTTATCTGATTTCAAATGTGATACATGATTGTTATAAAATTTTAAATGTTAGAGAAATATGTTATATTGAATACAAAAGTTTAATAATTTTACTTTCTAGTCATAGCTACTGTTAACACTCTAGTGTATATTCTTCCATGTATAAGCTAACATATACAGTATTTATAGCAGTACAAAAATGGTGGTATTTTATACATACTGTTTGAAAACTTGCTTTTAATCACGTAATAGTAATCCTGGATAGTTTTTCACATTGTGCTATTCAATTGTCTTGTGTCATATTGTAAGAGAAATGGAGGAAGTCTTGTTCAGGCTTCAGAAGCAGGGGAGCAGGTCTCTGTCCTGCTTCTGACCTGCCTGGACACTGTCCGGATTCTGTGCCTGCCTGTAAACACAGCAAGTCAGATGGCACTCTAGATAAGAAAGGGAGGGCTTCCCTGTGGCTCAGTGGACAAGAATCTGCCTGCCAATGCAGGAGACATGGATTCAATCCCTGATCTGGAAAGACCCCACATGCTACAGAGCAACTAAGCCGATACAGCACGACCACTGAGCCTGTGCTCTAGAGCCTGGGAGTCACAACTCCTGAGCCCATGTGCCACAACTACTGAAGCCCTGGCACCCTAGAGCCCATGCTCCGCAATAAAAGAAGCCACTGCGATGAGAAGCCCTCACGCAACTAGAGAGTAGCCCCTGCTCAGGACAACTAGAGAAAATCCAGTTAAGGACCAAAGGCCCAGTATGGCCAAAAAGAAAGAGGAAAAAAGGGAATGGGTCTTGGACTCTCTTAAGCCCCTGAGGACCCGGGGTCAGCCCCCAGGGTCAGCCCCCCTTGGGTCTAAGAAGTCCTATAATTCACAAGGCGAAACAAACAGCATTGTGAAAGTTAAAGTAAAACCAGAGATGCATTTTTGTGTGCAAACTGATGATGACATATTTGCAGTCTGGGATTATAATCAGGAATCCCCCAAACTGCAATCTGAAGTCTCACCTCTGGGGTGGACACACCACCCTGGATCCTTTCCCAGTTGGGGCTCCAGACAACTGTCACTCAGGACTTGCCAGTGCTGTTCAAGTATGGATGTAGGTCAGCCTAATTTGGTGATGTACATGCTATAACTTCTCTCTATTGTTTCCATTTCTTTTCTTTTACTGACTGTATATTGAAATTAAGTCAAATAATCTTCCATAAAAAATTGAAATTGTTTTTTGTGTTTAATGAGTGGTTTCTCTTGCTAATGAATCCTTTAAACCTAAAATGAAAGTAAAACTTATAGCAAAATATGTATTTTCTAATGAAATAGAATTTTTTCTGATTTTAAGTACAAAATATCACATTTGGATGATTCTATATCCTTAAAGATAATAGCAATCAGTATTTCTAGTATATTTGAATAAAATTTTAAAGTTATACAAACTTCCTGATTGCACATTTCTCAGTTCTGAACGGAGAACTTTGTTGCAGTAATAAGAACTATTTCAGAAAGATACCTAAAAGATGATGCTGTGAAAGTGCTGCACTCAATATGCCAGCAAATTTGGAAAATGCAACAGTGGCCATAGGACTGGAAAAGGTCAGTTTTCGTTCCAATCCCAAAGAAAGGTAATGCCAAAGAATGCTCAGACTACTGCACAATTGCACTCATCTCACACGCTAGCAAAGTAATGCTCAAAATTCTCCAAGCCAGGCTTCAACAGTATGTGAACTGTGAACTTCCAGATGTTCAAGCTGGTTTTAGAAAAGGTAGAGGAACCAGAGATCAAATTGCCAACATCCGCTGGATCATGGAAAAAGCAAGAGAGTTTCAGAAAAACATCTATTTCTGCTTTATTGACTATGCCAAAGCCTTTGATTGTGTGGATCACAATAAACTATGGAAAATTCTGAAAGAGATGGGAATACCAGACCGCCTGACCTGCCTCTTGAGAAACCTGTATGCAGGTTAAGAAGCAACAGTTAGAACTGGACATGGAACAACAGACTGGTTCCAAACAGGAATAGGAGTACCTCAAGGCTGTATATTGTCACCCTGCTTATTTAACTTATACACAGAGTACATCATGAGAAACGCTGGGCTGGAAGAAGCATAAGCTGGAATCAAGATTGCCAGGAAAAGTATCAATAACCTCAGATATGCAGATGACCCCACCCTTACGGCAGAAAGTGAAGAAGAACAAAAGAGCCTCTTGATGAAAGTGAAAGAGGAGAGTGAAAAAGTTGGCTTAAAGCTCAACATTCAGAAAACTAAGATCATGGCATCCAGTCCCATCACTTCATGGGAAACAGATGGGGAAACAGTAGAAACAGTGTCAGACTTTATTTTGGGGGGCTCCAGAATCACTGCAGATGGTGATTGCAGCCCTGAAATTAAAAGACGCTTACTCCTTGGAAGGAAAGTTATGACCAACCTAGACAGCATATTAAAAAGCAGAGACGTTACTTTGTCAACAAAGGTCTGTCTAGTCAAGGCTATGGTTTTTCCAGTGGTCATGTATGGATGTGGGAGTTGGACTATAAAGAAAGCTGAGCGCAGAAGAATTGATGCTTCTGAACTGTGGTGTTGGAGAAGACTCTTGAGAGTCCCTTGGACTGCAAGGAGATCAAACCAGTCTATCCTAAAGGAAATCAGTTCTGAATGTTCATTGGAAGGACTGATGCTGAAGCTAAAACTCCAATACTTTGGTCATCTGATTCAAAGAGCTGACTCATTTGAAAAGACCCTGATGCTGGGAAAGATTGAGGGCAGGAGGAGAAGGGGATAACAGAGGATGAGATGGTTGGATGGCATCACGGACTCAATGGATAGGAGTTTGGGTGAACTCCGGGAGTTGGTGATGGACAGGGAGGCCTGGCGTGCTGCAGTTCATGGGGTTGCAAAGAGTCAGACACGACTGAGCGACTGAACTGAACTGAACCAGTTGAATTATGTGGAAATATAAAACAAGTTTCCAGTTAATTTCATGTTTGTGTCTTAAGAAACATGTGGCTATGTGGATAGTGCTCTATCATAGGGAATAGCAAGACTATAAAGAAATTTATTACATTGTATTATTGTTCCCCCAGGTTTTCCATATTAAACAAGCTGATTTTGGTACATACTTTTAATTATTTCACTCATAGGCAATTCCTTTCTGCATCAATCATTCCTATTAACTCATAATATTCTCGTGGGGGTTAAAGCACTATCAGTGTCCTTTTATGAATGATTTCACAGAGAACAGATAACAGGCAAAGGAATGTAAATGATTTATATCTTGTGACTTAACCTTAAACCCCCATGCTTGTTTAAATTTAGGAAAATTAGGGGGAAATTCTGACAATATGATTATTCTTAAGTAGAAGAGGTTTTTTGTTTTGGTTTGGGGGTTTTCTTTTGTAACCATAGACAGAAATATTTAATCTTAGAAGGCTATTCAGAAGGAGGAAAGAAAATGGAAATATCAGAGACCTTAGTGGGTATTTCCTCTCCCTCTCTTCTAAGAGCATTTAATCTTTTGGTTTTCGAAGCAAATCTCTTGCAGCTGCTTAGCTCTCTTTCGTGCCAAGGACCCTTTGTTTATACTAACTGCACCCAAAGCATTCTTCTTACACAAGTTGTACTACTTAAGCTCTTTTGCAAGTCTCAGACTTTATCGCATACATGGGGAAACAGAGCCATACTTTTCTTTCTCAGCATTCCTTCTGGTCAAAGGAGAATGTAAAGGATTTGATTTCTTAAGCATCAAGCCTTAACCTAAGACTGCTTGTGATATGCATGTATCAGTGTATAAGACAACTCTCACGAGGCTTTGGCTAGATACCCTTACCATTTCCATGCAAATGGTGACAGTTCTAAGAAGGGACCAGGCATAACAGTAGTCCATTTGTATTCAGCTGGTTTTCTAACCTATCCTTAAAATTAGCAAGAACCAACTAGTGTAAGAAACAGAATAAAATACGTGTGCATACTCAGTCATGTCCAACTCTTTGCAACCCCATGGACTGTAGCCCACCAGGCTCCTCTGTCCACGGGATTCTCCAGGCAAGAACACTGGAGTAGGTTGCCATGTCCTCCTTCAGGGGATCTTCCTGACCCAGGGGTCAAACCTGCATCTCCTGCATCAGCAGGTGAACTCTTTACTACTGAGCCACCTGGGAAGCCCGCCCAAAGAGACCTAGTTCTCCTAGCGGAGACTGATTTTGGATATTCATCTGTAAGTTCACAACTTTTTAATTCCATGAAAAATACACTTATCTTGGACATATTTTTAAAGCCCTTGAAGATTAAAGAAATTATGTATCATCTTTTTATCACTAAACTCCAAATTATAAAATTGAGCCAATTGTCAACTTTTAACATTTGTTCCTGAAAGCTCAAAGGCTGTGAATAAAAGGAAGTTCCTTCTTTCAAGTTTTGTATATTCAACCCCCAAACTTAATATTATGTAAACAGTTGGATCATAAATGCCATTCATTTACATTGTCTCCAATGATGCTTTTTTGTTTTAGAAATGAGACAGTCAAAATCTGCTGCTGCTGCTGCTGCTGCTAAGTCGCTTCAGTCATTTCCGACTCTGTGCGACCCCATAGATAGCAGCCCACCAGGCTCCCCCGTCCCTGGGATTCTCCAGGCAAGAACACTGGAGTGGGTTGCCATTTCCTTCTCCAATGCATGAAAGTGAAAAGTGAAAGTGAAGTCACTCAGTCATGTCCGACTCTTCGAGATCCCATGGACTGCAGCCCACCAAGCTCCTCTGTCCATGGGATCAGTCAAAAGCTAGGAAGAGTCAAAGGACACATCCAAGATCATGTAGCTGATGTGGATGAAGGTGGACTCAATCTAGACCCTTCAATTCCTCCATACGTTTTTATTGTCATTCAGTCGCTAAATCATGTCTGACTCTTTGTGACCCATGGAAGGCTGCAGCATGCCAGCCTTCCGTGTCCTTCACTATCTCCTGGAGTTTGGTTAAATTCATTGAGTCAGTAATGCTATCTAAACATCTCATCCTCTGCTGCCCTCTCCTCTTTTTGCCTTCAGTCTTTCCAAGCATCAGGGTCTTCCATAAGTTTATTGTACCACGATTGCTTTTCCTAAATTATATAGATGATAAAATTAATTTCGCAGATTATCCAGATGATAAAAATTATAAAAATGAAAATACAGCCAATCATTCTGACGTTTGCTATTACCCTGATACTAGTGAATGATAGTGTGCTTTTTTTTTTTTTTTTTTTGTATCATATAGATAAAACGTCATCTATGTCCAAGCTTGCTTGGCTAACACTACTCTCCAACCTCTTTTTTATTTTCCTGTTCCTACTGAAAAGTTCATCAAGACTCATAGATTCACATCTAGCCTTAGCTGTGAGCTGTGTGACCTTCACCAAATTCCCTGAGCACTCTGAGCATCTGTTTCTTCATTTTATGAAATAAGAGAAAAACAACAGCAGTCTCCTCAAAACGGCTACAGGGAAAATTAGATGAGAAAAGTCTTTAGGGAAGGGTCTGGCCAGGGTAAGTACTCAGTTTCAGTGTCCAAAGAAGGCATGCTTCAAGAATAAACATAGGGATATATGAAGAGTAAAGAGACTGGGGATCTTGTCACTAAATCGCAGGTGACACAAGTGTGCTCCAGCCTCCAAAATGTGTTTGATAACAATATAACAGACACAGTAAGCTGTGCTATATCAGTGGCACCTGATACCAGCGAGAGTCAATTTTACGTATTTCTTCCCAACTCCGTTTTCAGTGAGGTCAAGTTGGTAGCTTGAAATCAGCCATGGTTGGGGGTATTTACACTCCAGGAAACTGGCAAACACTGTAAAGCAGACCTCCCCTCCCCTCCCACAGAGCTGGCTGTTGGACATGTGCCAGCACACCACTGATAGAGACCAGGCTTTGAAGTCAAGTAAATCTAGGTTTGTAGCCAAATCTAAACTCTAACGCTTACTAATATACTCTAACATATAAATAGTAGAGTCAAGCCATCTGAGTCTCTGGTTTCTCATTTTTGAGATGGGGATAACAGTACTAAGTTTGAAGACCGTTGAAAAAATTAAATGAGATAAAGCATGTGCAACACTTAGAACAGGACCTAAAGCCTTAGTAACATCAAAAAATAGATGATAATGGTTGTTACTATTGTTGTAAAAAGTCTGTCAGCTTAGGTTAGGAAAGAATTTGTTTCATGGAAAAAATTTCTATTCAAGTTCTTTTATTGTCTCTGAGAAAATATTTAAACAAATTTAAAAATCTAAACAAAGACAATTTTAAAGCCAAAAATCTTTAAGTGCTCTGAGTCTCCTCTAAGCATTTTTCAACAATGTTGGGCCCCAAGCCAGAACATGTTACAACCTTTTTGAACCCACCCCACCCTGCCTCAACAGCAGGCCTCCCCCAGAGAAAAGAATCTGATACAATGCCAACAAGAGAATCTTCCTCCTTAGACTATCTTAAGGCTTTCATCCTTTTTTGCTTAAAATAAAAAAAGAAAAGCTAAAAACTTGGGATGCAACAGGCTTCAAAATACTCAGATACACAGAGTGTGGAGAAAGGAATATTCAAAATTTAAAAACTTTGGTTCAGAGGTATGTGGATGAAGGGCCTGGGCCTGAGGTACCCCTTGCCATATGGCAAGAAGAGCTCAGATACCCATAGGTATGGTGTCTCCATCCACTTCCGAGCCTTTTCTCCAGGTACCTCATCATGAAGGGGGTAGCTGGTCACCCTCCTACTGAGGCCCTTAGCAGAGATCTGTTGCAGTAGCTCAAGACAGTCCAATTGAGGAGTTAGGTGATGGGCGATTCATTTTTCACTCTGTTGCAAGGGCATGTGGGTTGGGGGGACAGGAAAAGGAGAGCAGACAGGACTTTAGAACACTGGTGGAGCCCTGGAAGCCACACCAAAGCCACACCCCGTGAGCTCGTGCAGGAAGGATGTGGAGACGACAGTCCCAAGCAGGCCCATTCAGTGTTCTGGGTAGGTCTCTCACTTCCTCTCCATCACCACCATCTGCCTCTTGCTTTTTCTGGAGGGGCTGTCAGGAGCACGTAAGGCATCTGAGTCCCCTCTAGCAGAGTAAATCAAGATTGTCTATGGACAGCTGCTTCTTTATTCTTATACAGAATTTCCCTGGCACAACAACAGTATCATAAGCTGTATCACCCCCGCCCCATTACCATGCAAAGTGAAAGTGAAGTCGCTCAGTTGTGTCCGACTCTTTGTGACCCCATGGACTGTAGCCTATCAGGCTCCTCCGTCCATGGGATTTTCCAGGCAAGAGTACTGGAGTGGGTTGCCATTTCTTTCTCCAATTACCATGCAAGATGAAAGACAAATAGAAACTTAGAGTTACACTTTGTTCAATGGACAGGACTCCAAAGGGTGAAATCCTTTTCTTAAGGTTGCATGACTTGTTAACTGTGTCTAGAGCTCGGTTTTGTTTTTTGTTTTTTTTTTCTTTTGCCTCCTTCTGAGCACAATTTTCCTAGTCTGTACCTTTTTTGAAAAGAAGAGAAGTGAAAAGCAAAGGAGAAAAGGAAAGATATTCCCATTTGAATGCAGAGTTCCAAAGAATAGCAAGGAGAGATAAGAAAACCTTCCTCAGCAATCAATGCAAAGAAATAGAGGAAAACAAAAGAATGGGAAAGACTAGAGATCTCTTCAAGAAAATTAGAGATACCAAGGGAACATTTCATGCAAAGATGGGCTCGATAAAGGACAGAAATGGTATGGACCTAACAGAAGCACAAGATATTAAGAAGAGGTGGCAAGAATACACAGAAGAACTGTACAAAAAAGATCTTCATGACCCAGATAATCACGATGGTGTGATCACTCACCTAGAGCCAGACATCCTGGAATGTGAAGTCAAGTGGGCCTTAGAAGGCATCAGTACAAACAAAGCTAGTGGAGGTGATGGAATTCCAGTTGAGCTATTTCAAATCCTGAAAGATGATGCTGTGAAAGTGCTGCACTCAATATGCCAGCAAATTTGGAAAACAGCAGTGGCCAAAGAACTGGAAAAGGTCCGTTTTCATTCCAATCCCAAAGAAAGGAAATGCCAAAGAATGCTCAAACTACTGCACAACTGCACTCATCTCACATGCTAGCAAAGTTATGCTCAAAATTCTCCAAGCCAGGCTTTAGCAATACGTGAACCGTGAACTTCTAGATATTCAAGCTGGTTTTAGAAAAGGCAAAGGAACCAGAGATCAAATTGCCAACATCCGCTGGATCATGGAAAAAGCAATAGAGTTCCAGAAAAACATCTATTTCTGCTTTATTGACTATGCCAAAGCCTTTGATTGTGTGGATCACAATAAACTGTGGAAAATTCTGAAAGAGATGGGAATACCAGATCACCTGACCTGCCTCTTGAGAAACATATATGCAGGTCAGGAAGCAACAGTTAGAACTGGACATGGAACAACAGACTGGTTCCAAATAGGAAAAGGAGTTCCTCAAGGCTGTATATTGTCACCCTGCTTATTTAATGCAGAGTACATAGAGTACTTCTATGCAGAGTACATCATGAGAAACGCTGGGCTGGAAGAAGCACAAGCTGGAATCAAGATTGCCGAGAGAAATATCAATAACCTCAGATATGCAGATGACCCCACCCTTACAGCAGAAAGTGAAGAGGAACTAAAAAGCCTCTTAATGAAAGTGAAAGAGGAGAGTGAAAAAGTTGGCTTAAAGCTCAACATTCAGAAAACTAAGATCATGGTATCTGGTCCCATCACTTCATGGGACATAGATGGGGAAACAGTATCTGACTTTTGGGGGGGGCCTCCAAAATCACTGCAGATGGTGACTGCAGCCATGAAATTAAAAGACGCTTACTCCTTGGAAGGGAAGTTATGACCAACCTAGATAGCATATTCAAAAGCAGAAACATTACTTTGCCAACAAAGGTCCATCTGGTCAAGGCTATGGTTTTTCCTATGATCATGTATGGATGTGGGAGTTGGACTGTGAAGAAGGCTGAGCGCCGAAGAATTGATGCTTTTGAACTGTGGTGTTGGAGAAGACTCTTGAGAATCCCTTGGACTTCAAGGATATCCAACCAGTCCATCCTAAAGGAGATCAGTCCTGGGTGTTCATTGGAAGGACTGATGTTGAAGCTGAAACTCCAATACTTTGGCCACCTGATGCAAAGAGCTGACTCATCGGAAAAGACCCTGATGCTGGGAAAGATTGAAGGCAGGAGGAGAAGGGGGCGACAGAGGATGAGATGGTTGGATGCCATCACTGACTCAATGGACGTGAATTTGAGCAGGTTCCGGGGGTTGGTGATGGACAGGGAAGCCTGACATTTGTTGAATGAAATGATAGAAAGTGACAGTGATATTTTTTTAACCTTCACTTTTTCTTTTTTTTTAATTAATTTTAAATTTTAAAATTTGGGTCTGTGGGGTCGCAAAGAGTTGGACACGACTGAGCGACTGAACTGAACTGACCTCCTTCTAGATTCATTTCTCCCTGTGCCTGGGTGGACCCCCAGGTCTGGCTTGGTAGGCCTCCTAGCACCATCCGCCCTCTCTGGGTCTCTCCAGCCCTTGGCTTTTCCATTCACAATCTCACGCTGCTGGGTCTGGCTGGGCTCAGGCAGCCTTCATCACTGTCATTGTTGTTCAGCTGCTCAGTCATGTCTGACTCTTTTTGCAACCCCATGGACTGTAGCCCGCCAGGCTCCTCTGTCCATGGGATTTCCCAGACAAGAAATCTGGAGTGGGTGGTCATTTCCTTCTCCAGGGGATCTTCCTGACCCAGGGATCAAACGTGCATCTCCCACGTCCTTTGGTAGGTGGATTCTTTACCACTGAGCCACCAGAGAAGCCCCACACCTATCCTTTAGGTAAGAAAAGTACTAAGAGGCTTTAGAGATTAAGAGACATTATGGGATTTGCTCATAGTGCCAGGCAGGCAGATTTTAGAGTCACACCTTGTTCCTCTTGACTTCTTGCCTTCAACTTGCCCACTAACCAGACCTCCTCCACACCACTTAAAAATATCACTGTTGCATGAGACAGGGTGCTCAGGGCTGGTACACTGGGATGACCCTGAGGAATGGGATGGGGAGGAAGGTGGGAGGGGGGTTCAGGATGGGGAACACGTGTACATCCATGGCTGATTCATGTCAACGTATGGCAAAAACCACTACAATTATTGTAAAGTAATTAGCCTCCAATTAAAATAAATTAATTAACTTTTTTAAAGAAAAAGTGAAAGTTAAAAAAATATATCACTGTCACTTTCTTTCATTTCATTCAACAAGTGTCAATTGAGCAAATATGCTATAGTCAGCATAAAGGAGGTGCAAGAGCTAAAAAGATCAAAATGACACACCCCATCTTCCTAAATCTACATCTCCTTCCTAGAAGAACCCAGACTTTAGCCTACCATATTTTAAATAAGGAATTTTTCCCATCTTCCCAAACTACACAATTTTTATTTGTTTAATTGTATTTTTGTTTATTTATTTGGCTGCACTGGATCTTAGTTGCAGCATGTGGGACCTAGTTCCCCAACCAGGGATAGAACCCAGGATCCCTGCACTGGGAACTCAAGAGTCCTAGCTACTGGACCACTAGGGAAATCTCTACAATTTTTATTTATTGAATGTGTTCAATATATTAATTAAATATCTCTTCTAAACTCTGTGTCTGTTTTCTCCATTATTAATTATGAGCCTGGGCTCCTTAACCCCATGTTTTACACAAGGAGCAGGTAGATTTTAGGTTTAGCTGCTCTTCTGACTTAAGCTGAGCTTTCCAGAAAGCAGGGCCTGAAGCGGTTTTTGATGTCATTACCTTATTAGGGATGCACGTTCAGGTAGCAGGCATGAGACACAGGGAGAGTGAGGCAGGAAGGAAAGTAAGCCAACAGAAGGATACTTCATAGTTTTATGCCATTAAATTCAATTGACGCCTTGATACTGTTGGGACTGTCCCTTAAAAAGCCATGATAAAAGCTGCATGTGGGGCAGGGATAAAGGAGGAAGAATTTACCAATCAGTTTCCTTTTCTACCGGTCAAAGGTTTGCCCCATGGAGTGTTACTGCTTTCTGCACTTTCAGGACTGCATGTTTGAGTACCAAATAGGGTGTGACCCACACCTCAGCATCAGAAGGGAAGCTATGGGGCTGGAGACAACAGAGGTACAATATATAGAGAAAGGGGCGCCCTGGCGGGGGGCACCTGCAGGAAGTTTATCTGAGCGCACGTCAGTACCGGTTCCCACAGGGGCTTTGAACCAGACCAGGTGAGGTCTGATGCAGGTGTTTGATACGATTGCTATTGACTTTGATCCTGTTCTCTGTTTCCTTATAAAGACAGGAATAAAGACAGTTGATTGTAGTTGCTTTTGACTGTTCTTAACCCATGGTTCTATGGTCATGAGTCTGAAAGGGCTAGGTTGAATGAGTTCAGTATAGAGCCTCCAGGTAATCATACTCCAGCCAAAACTCACACCTCAATAGATCCTGAGGGTCAGGGTTGATAAGGTTCATCTTCTAATTGATCAGATAACCATTTGTAGCACTGCACAAAAGAGATATTCTGTCTTTTTAACTTGAATTTTAATTATTAAATGCCTGCTATTAAGAATTAAAACACATTCTCAATGCAAAGGTTATGGTTTTACAGCAATGTACTAGGAGGGGTCTTTATAGACTATTAGTCTTACTAATAAATTTTTGTCAGAAATAATGGCTTAAGAAAGAATCCTAATAAAAAATAGTTAACTCTGGCATATGTTTTCAATTCTAATCAGATTCTTTCCATAATTCTGAATGACAGATGTGTTCTTCCCCTTCTTCCTTTTAGCAAAACCTTGATTTTGTTTTAGAGGACTTCCCTGGTGGCTCAGATGGTAAAGAATTTGTCTGCAATGCAGGAGATCCTTGATTTTGTTTTAGTAACCATCTCTCTCCCAGCAAATTAGTGTTGGATCTTGATTGATCTATGTGTATCCAGGGATCCCATTCAGCTTGCCAGTAATTCATTTGGGTGAATTACTCACCATTTGAACCAGTGAGATGTGAAGGGGAGACAGTTGAGGGGCTTTGGGGACACATTATACTTGATCTTAAAAAAGTAAACAAAGATAAGGAATGAGTTTATTGCCACTGGATGTTGTTGAATAGGAATGGAATGCTTGGAGCATCTAGAGAACTCGACTGAAGATGAGTCAGATACCCTAATGAGGAATGGTGGAAAAGCTACAAAAATGCCAGATTCTTGATGATGTCTTTTAGTCACTAAACTAACCAACTCTGGAACTGCTCAAACTGTGGGTTTGTTAATGAGAAATAACTCCATTACTATTCAGGCCAGTTGAGTCAGGGTTTCTGTTACTCACAATTCAAAGTATCCTGATGTGGTCACTGGGAATTCAATGTACAATTAATTTGTACTGGAGAGCAAACCAGAAAGGTACACAGCTTAGAATCAGAAGTTCTATGAGAATTTTATTTAAATTCTTCTATGACTTTGGCAGGAAGTGAATACTATCTTCTTTTAAAATTTTCTAATCTTATGATTAGATGATCTGTTCCATACCACAAGAACTTTAGTCCTAGAATCTTTGTCACTTAAAAAATTAGAATAACCCCAAACATATTTCAGGCCTCCCAGGGGGCACTAGTGGTAAAGAACTCGCCTGCCAATGCAGGAGACTCGAGAGACATGGGTTCGAGCCCTTGGTCAGGAAGATCCCCTGGAGGAGGGCATAGCAACCCACTCCAGTATTCTTGCCTGGAGAATCCCATGGACAGAGGAGCCTGGCGGGCTACAGCCCGTAGGATCACAGAGAGTCAGGCACGGCTGAAGCAAGTTAGCCCACACACAAGTGAATGTATTTCCTGGGGATGATTTTGGTTCTGCCATGGTTCTGCCCAGACAACTGTCCTGGTTAGGCTCCTTAATTTCAATAAGAAAATCATAATTTTCCCCTGGGCTCTACTGATTGCCAACGCATTTGGATCTGGTATCAATTAGCAACCCAGAATACTGATACTCCAAGGTTTTGCTAAATATTACAACTTTCAACTCTCTATGGTCCAGGACTTTTCCAAAGCTCAGCTACAAGAACGGAGCTTGCCAACAGGGACAGAATCCTCATTCTACTGGAGATGAGAAACCTTGCTCTTGGCCCAAACAGACGGTCCAGCAACCACAGCTGTACCGTTAAGCCTCCTTCTCTCTCCCATGTCACCCATCAGCCATAAAATTACGTTCTGAAGTTCTTTTTTCAACTGAAGAATGGTAAAGAAACAGCCTCTAAATTCTGTATTAAATATAATCCTACTGAAGCCCAGAATCTTAGTGGAGTCCTAGTCAGAGAAACACAGCTTGGCAGCCAAAAAGTAACTTCAAAAAAATGAAAACTCTTAACATGTGTTTCTTAAATTGACCAAAGGCAATTCAAAATTCACAGAATATTTCTTAAAAATCTCAACGATAAGTTCACTATCTTGATTGTGGTGATAATTTCATGGATGTCTGTTGTCGTTCAGTTGCTCAGTTGTGTCCGACTCTTTGTGACCCCGTGGACTGCAGTAACACCCGGCTTCCCTGTCCTTCACTGTCTCCTGGAGCTTGCTCAAACTCATGGCCATTGAGTCAGTGATGCCATCCAACCATCTAGGAATATTCTGTAACCCTGACAAAGAAATGTCCTATAATCAAAGGTGCCTCTGGGACAATTCCAGCCATGCAGAGCATAGGTCTGGATTGTGCTTCTTCTTGGAGTTGTCTTAAGAAAGTAGGCATTCCTCGGTACTGACTTGGAAACCAACAAGTTGCCTTTCCTTGAGCCTTCTTGTTTTGTTTCTGGTGAGGCAACCTCTATTTAATGAACACACATCAGTACATTATCCCTTAGTTTGCAACTTTTAGTGCACCGAATCTTTAAGTTTGGCCACTGTTCCAATATTTCAAGGCCGGCCACCTGTGCTCTTGATCTAACCGTCAGAGAGAAACAGACCTCAGATGCACAGTGATGTCAGTCTAGGACAGGGATGAAGTGCAGCATTTCAGGTCTACCATCCGCACCCCCCACCACACTACCAGTGCCACCCTATATCTCCATAATGAAACAAGGACTCACATCCTGCCATCTCAGAGTGGTACCAGCATCCACGGAAGAAACTCCAACAACCAAGATTTCAAAGTAAAATAATCCCTGATTAACATTTCTCAAACATTATGAAAGAGACACACAGTCAACAGCAATGTTTCTCAAAATCATTTTGTTCTCCTTGTGCCTATTTCATTTTTCATGGCTCCTCCGAGCTGCAGCAACACCAGGCTTCCCTGTCCTTCACTATCTCCTGGAGCCTGCTCAAACTTATGGCCATTGAATCAATGCCATCCAACCATCTAGGAATATTCTGCAGCCTGACCTCTCCTCTGAAAACTCCTTACAGGGTCCCTCCCCCAACCTTAGTTCACCCATGTGCCTTGGCTTCTCATCCTTCCCCTTTCCTCTCAATTAGTCATTCACAGAATCCTAGGGGGAAAGTCTGCAAAGGCAGAACTGTCCTTACATGATAGATGAGGAGAAGGAATTGAACAAAGAAAATACTCCTTAAAGAGAAGGGCAGAGGGAAAAGCCGGCACCATTTATATAGTAATGCCTTTTCTCCATTACAAATCCCTGTAGGCATCAGGCAGGAGACTATCTCATCTGTTACATCACTGTGTCCTCTTTCTATGACAGCAGGAAAACATTCACGGATCAATACTGTGAAAAGCTGTGCTCCTACTAAAGAGGAAATTTACTTTCATGGGTACTGAGAATCCTCTATTGGCAGTGCTTCTGTCCCTGCACAGATTATTTGGAAGTCTAGACCCAAATTAACACTATCGCCCTAGTAACATGCAGTGTAGTGTCTATAGTATGCAAACTTATGTGTCAATATCACATCTGGGTTTAATAGTTCCTGTGTTTATTTCTCTCATCTATCAATTCCCTCACCTACTTATAATCTATGTAATTTTACAGATGGTTTCAGATCTATTGCAGCATAAAGTGATGGAATGAATGAATGAATGAAAAGGCACATATCTTTCCTTCTATCTCTTCCTAATTTACAAGGTTACACTTGCCTTTTCCCTTCCTGTTTTTTTTTTAATTTGAAAATAAACCATTTTATTTATTTAAATTAATTTTTTTCCACTTAGGAAATTCTAAGGTTTCTTTTTCCAATTTTATTGAGATATAATTGATAGCACTGTATAAGTTTAAAGAATACAGCATAATAATGAGTTGATTTACATATATCATGAAGTGATTATCACAATATGTTTAGTGGACATCCATCATCTTATATAGGAACAAAATTAATAAAAAATATCCCTTGATTTTTCAACCTCAGCTCCATCATACTACAAGGGCTTCCCTAGTGACTTAGTGGTAAAGAATCCACCTGCCAGCATAGGAGATGCGACTTTGATCCCTGTGTGGGGAAGAGCCCCTGAAGCAGGTAATGGCAACCCACTCCAGTATTCTTGCCTGGAAAATTCCATGGACAGAGAAGTGTGGTGGCCTACAGTCCATGAGTTGAAAGGAGTTGGACACGACTGGGAAACTAAGCATGCATGCACGTCACCATACTACAAACCCATGTCTGTCCCAGGTTCCCTTCTGTCTCCCAGAGACCCAGGATCAAAAGCGAGGCATGACCTTTGCCTGCTCCTGTGCTTCACTCGCAGGCAATCAGAAGTTCTGCCAGTTCTTACTTCATGTGCTGCTACACATTCCTTCCAGTCTCAATGACAGATTCTCATTTGGGCCCTCATCACCTTATGACTGGACCATTGTGATATTTGCATAACTCATTTCCACTGCAGACCTTCTCCACTCCAGACCATCCTGCAAATGCTTTATTTACCATTATTCCTATCACACCACCTGAAGCATATGGTGCTTCATTCATTCCTTTTTTTTTATTTCTTGCCTAATTTAAACCCCAAATGCAAATTTTATTTTTAAAAAGCTTATAAGATTCTTTCACATCAAAACCATCTTTGAGCTTTCCAGATAGTCCTTAGGTAACCAAAAAGATTTATCCCTTCACCTTATGAAAGGAGCAATACAAAAATAATAAGGCTTGTTTCATGCTCTTCATATTTTAATTAGCTCTGTCAATGACACAAGTGACACGAACCATTACATCAATGCTCACTTTCTGAATCCAGATGCCAAATGAGCCTTTTCCTTTCTTAAGCAAAAACTAGACTAATCCCCTACTTTGAACATTTTGACCTATGCCAATCCCTTCTTCCACACTGTGAATTCAGGACAAGGTTATACTTTAAAGGTACTTATTCAAAACTCAGAGCTTATCATAAGCCCATAGCTTACGTTTTTCTCCACCTCTCATCTAAGGCTTATCGACCTTGTTTATCTGCTAGAGGCAGCAAACAATAACAAACACATGAGGCCATTTGATTATCACCTATAAAATTCTTGTATTGTCTGCTTCCTACACAGCAGTAGATAACCCTATCTCCCTTCCCTATATAAGTGAATCTCACGACATCTAAGAGCTGCTTTAGAGCATGCCCAGTTCTTATTGGCTGATGTTTGACCCTGATGACAATCCTAAGATAATATTATTTGGGGATGACTACATCTTCAGAATAATCAATGTATACTTAGTGCTATATGAATAATAATAAAAGACTCTAAATACTCTGTTGTGTGTGTTTGTGTGTGTGTGCTCAGCGTGTCTGACTCTGTGTCCCCATGAACTGTAGCCTGCCAGGCTCCTCTGTCCACGGAATTTTCCTGGCAAGAATACTGTATTGGGTTGCCTTTCCTCCTCCAGGGGATCTTCCTGACCCAGGGATCAAACCTGCGTCTCCCGCATCACCTGCATTGGCAAGCAGAGTCTTGACCACTGAACCACCTGGGAAGCCCAAATAGTCTGCTAGCAATAGCTTGTTGTCCCCTAGATAGCTCTGACATGCATGTGTGCGTGCATGCTAAGTCGCTTCAGTCATGTCTGACTCTTTGCAACCCTATGGACTGTAGCCCGCCAGGCTCCTCTGTCCATGGGATTGTCCAGGCAAAAATACTGGAGTGGGTCGCCATTTCCTCCTCCAGGGGATCTTCCCAACCCAAGGATCAAACCCACATCTCTTAAGTCTCCTGCATTAGTCAGGCAGGTTCTTCACCTTCACTAGCACCACATGATTATGTCACAATTAAGACAGGTCAAAGTTAACGTTGTTCATGATTTTGACATATTACTTTCTTGAAAGGGCTTTTCTGATTTCTTTTGACACCCCCATAAAAACATTAAAAAATAAATTAATATCCACTTATTCTAAACAATCTAACATCTAAAGAAAATTTCAGTAACTCAGACTGAAGCCCATCCTAAAAACACACCTGACTACTATTGTACAAAACTAATGACCCTTACTGGTGTTGCTGCCATTAAAAGACAGTTGTTCAATCCATTAAAAGACAGTTGTTCAATCTGACTGATAAATAAAATGGACTTACTCAAATATAACAATTTACTCCAGTAGAAAAAAATATATACTATATCAAAATGTTCTCACATCCTTTCGTGTCTCTCCAAACTATATCTCCAGGCCTTTACCGTTAATGAACCATAAAAAAAAAGAAGAAAAACAACCCAGTGGGGGTGTCAGGGTCAAATTGGTTCAGACATTACAAAATTATGGGTGGGAAAAAATTTACCTGAGAGACTCAACAGGTGATGAAATTTTACCCTATGAATAAATTTTACCCAGGGAAAACTGAATGATTTTTTAAAATGTCACTTTACCGTTAAAATATTTAAAGAAGTATGTCAATGACACATCATTTCTGAAACATAAAATGAGTTACATTGTTTTATAACCAAAACTACCCCAGTTTTCCATTTTAGTGGGATCTGTCAAAATCCACATCAATCTTCACTGTATAAAACTGTTACGTAAAGCCCTGTGAGACTTGACTCTCCCTCCAACAGATTCCATTTGGAACATTCTGGCCTTGTCAGATATGATAGATTGATATGTAGTCATAGGTCCAACAGATGTGAGCTGCGATTCTGGAAGGTACTTGGCTCAATTCACCACCACATGTTATAGATTTAGGAAGCCAAATACACTCAGACTACAATGAAAGTCAGCCTTCAAACTACATACAACAGAGCCATTTCAGGTGTTCTTAAACACAAATACTGATTTTAAGTTCCAAGACACATATCACAATCAACTTTGCTAGTAAACATACTGAGGCTTTTCATCTGAATCTTCCAATCTAGACCGCTGTACATCTGACTCAAGCCTCACTAAAAGGCCTCCAGAAGCAGACAGTTTCTGGAAGCCATCAGCTTCCTTACCAACCCTTGATGGATGAAGAAGGTGACATCAAGTATGTTTTTATATGTTTGGATGCACATACATAGTTGGGTCAAAGGCCTTATCTTTGAACTTGAAATGTATTCTTTGTCTCTTTCTTCTTTACTTATATTCTTTTGCATTAATCTCTTTTGCTCTCGGCTTAACTTCTTCATTTCCCATGAATGTCTCAACTAAATTTGCCTTTCTCAAAGAATAGCAGTGACCACTCACTCTAGTATTCTTGCCTGGGAAATCCTACAGACAGAGGACCCCGGCAGGATACAGTCCATGGGATTGCAAAGAGTCAGACACAACTGAGTGACTAAGCACTAGCACTACCAAACTTTCTAAATATTAATTTTGATATACATCCTAAAAATTCACTAATACATATATATTTTTTAGCTCTGACACATCTATATTCTTTAATGGGATTCTAAGTCCCTACCAATTAGTTCCTGTTACTGATATTTCTCAGAAACTCAAAGGGTCCAAGGACATCAGAGAACAAGGAAATATGAGACTAATTAAGCAAACTGTTCCAATTATTTTCCCAAAAAGCTATGCAGAATCATTGCATGATTTTTTAAACTCTCCCTGGTATTTTGTCCTCTACAATTAGACCAATTACAGTCAAACTGTTAATGATATCTATTACCATTAAAAGGGATCTCGATGGCCATTCTTGGGCCTATCCTTCTTGATTAATGAGACAGCCTTGTTGTCCTGACCATTCCAAAATGTGATCTGTTCTTTAGACATGGTAATCTAGTCTTTCCAAGCGTTCAAAGCCATTCTTTCATTTGTTCATATTTCATCGAGTTTTATATGACAACTTACCAAAAATTGTCCTTATAGTGGATTTCACCTTTTCACAAGTATTTCTGAACTATGATGAAAGATCCATAATTTATCTCTGACAATGGCCTCATTATCAAGTTAAAAAATGCAAACTTGAGTTGCTTAAGAAGCTAGTATAAATTTGTTGCCTAAAGAGTTCTAAAAAAGAAAACTGTCCTAGACCATCCAAGATGGAGTCTGATAACACTTCATACATTTTACGGTGCTTGGGTAAATATATCAAAAAAGACAAAACAATTAGGCAATAAAAGAGATAAAAGTCACCTGGTTAATTAAAACTGATCAAACCAATCCTTTGAGACTTATTCTCCTGACTAGTTCTAGACTGACTAAAAATTGAATACAAAATCAGTTCTAATTAAAAAAAAATTCTTGTTGTTACTTTCATATATGTTTGTCTTTCTCTACCCTTTACCCTTTACTTTCTCTACTCTTTACCCACAAACTGTGGAAAATTCTGAAAGAGATGGGAATACCAGATGACCTGATTTGCCTCTTGAGAAATCTGTATGCAGGTGAGGAAGCAACAGTTAGAACTGGACATGGACTGGTTCCAAATAGGGAAAGGGATACATCAAGGCTGTATATTGTCACCCTGCTTATTTAACATACATGCAGAGTACATCATGAGAAATGCTGGGCTGGATGAAGCACAAGCTGGAATCAAGATTGTCAGGAGAAATATCAATAACCTCAGATAT
The DNA here is from genome assembly GCF_003369695.1 of Bos indicus x Bos taurus. Classification (NCBI taxonomy): domain Eukaryota; kingdom Metazoa; phylum Chordata; class Mammalia; order Artiodactyla; family Bovidae; genus Bos; species Bos indicus x Bos taurus. Next base: position 38,833,461 of record NC_040085.1, read on the forward strand.
GCAGATGACACCACCCTTGTGGAAGAAAGCAAAAAAAGAACTAAAAAGCCTCTTGATGAAAGTGAAAGAGGAGAGTGAAAAAGTTGGCTTAAAACTCAACATTCAGAAAACAAAGATCATGGCATACGGTCCCATCACTTCATGGCAAATATATGGAGAAACAGTGGAAACAGTGGCAGACTATTTGGGGGGGCTCCCAAATCACTGCACATGGTGATTGCAGCCATGAAATTAAAAGATGCTTGCTCCTTGGAAGAAAAGCTATGACCAACATAGACAGCATATTAAAAAGCAGAGAGACATTACTTTGCCAACAAAGGTCCATCTTGTCAAGGCTATGGTTTTTCCAGTAGTCATGTATGGATATCAGAGTTGGACCATAAAGAAAGCTGAGCACCTGAAGAATTGATGCTTTCGAACTGTGGTGTTGGAGAAGACTCTTGAGAGTCCCTTGGACTGCAAGGAGATCCAACCAGTCCATCCTAAAGGAAATCAGTCCTGAATATTCATAGGAAGGATGGATGCTGAAGCTGAAACTCCAATATTTTGGCCATCTGATGTGAAGAACTGACTGACTAGAAAAGACCCTGATGCTGGGAAAGATTGAAGGCGAGAGGAAAAGGAGATGACAGAGGATGAGACAGTTGGATGGCGTCACTGACAATGAACATGAGTTTGAGTAAACTCCAGGAGCTGGTGATGGACAGGGAGGCCTGGCGTGCTGCAGTCCATGGGGTTGCAAAGAGTCAGACATGACTGAGCAACTGAACTGAAATGAACTGAACCCTTTACTGATGACACTGCATCAAAACGTGACTAAAGCCCTCATGGTAAACCGCTTCTTTAGGAGTTTGAACAAAATTGTGTGTCCATTTCTCTCCCCTGCACAGATGGAGATCAATTATAGAAATATTCTCAACCCTTAGAAAGGACAACCCAACTGTCCTCCTGGTGGTCATCACAGGTATGACCCTGGCAGTGGCCATTCAGGGCGAGCAGTATTCCACTATCAGAGAGACACCTCTGAGGCACTGTCAGAACCAGGAGTTCAGAATCTTGGCTTTGTCACCCACTGTTGCTTCAGTAACCAAGACCGGGACTTAGACAACCAAGTGTGCATCTCTGGGAATCCCAAGATTTATTTGGAGAGAAACACTGGTAGAAATTGGACATGCAGTCAATAGCCATGAAGACTTGCCTATGTGTGTTAATGGACTCACATTTGTGTTTAGCAGCTTTAGACATTGGGATTACACTTATAGTTTCCAACTGGAATATATATAATCGGCCTCCCTGACTCAACTCTAAATTTCTCAAGGGCAGCTATTCAGTATGAACAGGGAGTTTAATTGGTTGATGATAGAATGAAAATAACCTCTAGAGGTTTAAATCTCTAGAAATGAAGAACAATTAAAAGTAGGTCAAGAACTTCCTATCTTAACCTGTGTTTCACACAGAAGACCTTGAAAATAATTTTTAAACTGTGTGACATTAGAAAATGTAACAATAAGAGGTTAACTGAATTAATATAATTTAATATCCAATGTGATCATGTGGTGGTGTCCCCTTATTTACCTTTCAGAATACCCAAAAATAAGCTTCTATTTCTGCTTGATATTCAGAAAGAGTGGCCCAAAAAGAATCTGACCAGACATGGGTTCAATCCCTGATCCAGGAAGATCCCACATGCTGCAGAGCAACTAAGCCTGTGCACCACAACTACCGAGCCTGTGGTCTAGAGCCTGGAGCCACAACTACTGAGCCCACGTGCTGCAACTACTGAAGCCGGTAGGCCCTAGAGCCCGGGCTCCACAGCAAGAGAGGCCACCACAAATGAGAAGCCTACACACCACAACTAGAGAAAAGCCCTTGCAGCAATGAAGACCCAGCACAGCCAATAAATACATAAATAAATAAAATTATACATATACAAATAAAAAAGAGCCTGACCAAGAGTAATGGGGTGAATTTGATTTAGCTACTGACTTTTATGATTCTGATTCTGATATTTAACTTCCTTCCAGGTGTATTTCCTCATCTGCTAAACGAGGATTATATTTGTCTGTGACTCTCAGAGTTGTTATAAAAGCTTACATAACATTTAAAGGTATTTTATAATGTAAACTATTCTATATTAGAAGTGTTTGAGCACTCCTTCAGTCAATGAATGCATTTTAAGCAGTATTCATTTGTGGGCCATTTGCTATCACTGGGGGAAAAAAAAAAAGATGGTTCTCTATGGGGCAAATTTATACAGATAAGGTCACTGTTTGCAAAACTATATTGAAAACAGAGTCCTCTGCATAAAGTGGTCCTGAGGGTAAAGCCATTATTTCAACACAGGAACATTCAGCTATAATTCCTGCAGCATTTCCAAAAATGGAAGGGAAATCAGCATGCTGGGATCTTTGGAAGGTACAGCTGGCTCAGGCCAACAGCTTACCTGTTTGCTTTGATTTCAACTCCTGGCTCAGAGCAGGCAGTATTATCCTTGTTGATGTCAACAGATTATATCGCTCACTGGCTAACCTCATGTTAATGCAGAGGAAACATCGCCATTTGGGAAGCAATTCTTACAGACTAGGTTACAAAGTTGAATGGATTAAGCAATACATGTCAGAAAAAATTTTGTAAAGAAGTTCCATGCACAGGACATGAGACATCTATAGACTCCCAAAAGTTTCAAATATTTCCTGTCTGTTTTTGTTTAACTTATTATTACTATGCAATGCAGTTTGGTATTTGACAAATACAAATCCAACTAAGAAAAAGAAATAATTTTTTATTTTTCCTGGTGAGTGAACCAGGGAAAAGCCACAGGGCAGGCTTAAAGTCTTTTAAACTCAGGATAATATAAGAATCAGAGAACCAGAAAATGTGTCAGAGAGATGTTTAGATGGCAGACATCTAGAAGATCTCCTATTTTGTCTTAAAAGATTTTTCAAAGATGGATATTCTATTGTCACTTCAAGTGGTCTAATGTTTGAGCTCTCTTAGATCAACAGAGCTTCTCTTTGCCTGAGCTCTCCTTTAACTTCAAGTTCAACAAATACTGCATCTCCACTGAGGAGATGGAAAACAACTGTCTAGCATTATCCTCTTGACTACCATTGAATATACAATGCTGCTGTATATTTATATAAAAATGCGCAAAACCTACACGGCACCTTCATGAAACTGAATGGGGAAAGATACCTCTTCTGGGTGGGTGCTTGTCCTGCCAGGCAGAGGATGCCTTAGCGTGAGAAAGGTGCTCTTATATCCTTTATGAATTTAGTCTGAGCCAGGGCAACAGTCTGGCAAGCCCCCATTGGCCATTTTGGCTGCAACTCCTTGTTCAGTGTACAGATTCAACAACCGTATGGAATACTTCTTCAATACTTGAGGATAATCACTGTCCCAGCTCGGCTGTCTATCAACAACAGTGCCCCACATCTGTTTGCGTTTTACAAAGTTCCTTTGACATTATCTCTTTTAATTCCTTTAAGAATCACCTAAAGAGATATTTTCATTTCATAGATAAGGAAATTTAGATAAAGAAGCTAAGATAGGTTAAAGTACTTGGCTAATAAGTGGGGAGGCTTATTTTCACATCCAGTCTGTGTGCTTGCTGCTCCGTCTTCATTCCCCAGCTTAGACATACCAGCTTTGAGGATCATTTTCCATCCATCTATTTCTCCCCACTCACAGTTATCTTTGTAGAACCCTCAGTCTCACGTCTTAGTTTGGAGCTCCAAAATCCGGACACCAGCGTTTATATCAGCTCAGGAGTCAACAGCCTTTATGGAGTCCACGGTGAGAGAATCCTAAGAACCAGAAGGCACAGCTCCTGAGCTTGGGAGAAGCATTGTTTTCAAGCTGACGCAAATGGCATTGTTACTAAAGCTTGCCTACGTTTGCTTCTCTTGTGAATGTGAGTTACTTTTTAACATTATGATTTGACACTGTTCATCAGAATGTTAATGCCATACTTTCCCTCAGTTTTCCTCAATTTGTACCTTTAGTATTTCATTTTAGATCCTAAATGACTATTTCAAAATAATCCTTTATCATATTCATTTTAATTCTTTTTCTAACTTTCAATGAACAACGTTCTCCTTATCCTGCCTTATTTAGAGGCACCTACAAATTTAGCCAATATAGGTTCAATACTTGATTTCAAGTCATGTGGGTCATCTCTCTTAGATCTTCTACTAATGACAGAATCTCTCAGTAAGGGGGTTAAGATGTGTCATGTTATGTCTCTAAATCCACTGGAGTGGGAGTCAGCAAAAGTTTTCTGTAAAGGGATAGAGAGTAAATATTTTAGGTCTTGTAGGCCAGATGGTCTCTGTCACAACTGTTCAACTCTGCCCTCATAGCACAGAAGTAGCCATTGACAATACATAAGTAAACAGGCATGATTGTTGTGTTCCAATATGGCTTGATGTATAGATACTAAAGTCTGAATTTCATATAATTTTCACAAGTCACAAAGTATTATTTTCCTTTTGATTTTTTCCTGACCATTTAAACATTTAAAAATTATTCTTAGCTCACAGACTATACAAGAGCAGACTAGGATTTGTCAAAGTTGCTAGCCCTGACATAGAGATCAATACTTACATTAACATACTGTGAACTAGCTATGTATCTGATAAGGGGTTAATACCCAAAATATATAAAGAACTCACACAATTCAATAGCAAAAATATCCAATTAAAAATGGGCTGAAGAAGTGAATAGACATTTTTCTAAAGAAGAATAACAGATGGCCAACAGGTATATAAAAAGGTCCTTGACATTCCTAATCATCAGGGAAATGCAAACCAAAATCACAATGAGATATCACCTCATACCTGTTAGAATGGCTATCATCAAAAACATGAGAAATAAGCATTGCCAAGGAACTAGAGAAAAGGGAAAGTGAATGTTGATTAGAATGTAAATTGGTGCAGTCATTATGGAAAACAGTATTGAGTTTCCTCAAAAAAATTAAAAATTGAACTACCATACGATCTAGCAATTCCATTCCTGGGTATGTATCTGAAGGAAATGAAACTAACATACCCAAGAGATATCTGCACCTCCATGGTCATTGCAATATTATTTATAACAGCTAAGACATGGAAACAACATAAGCGTTCACTGACAGATGAATGGCTAAATAAAATATTGTATATCTACAATAGAATATTATTCAGTCATAAAAACAAGGAAATTCTGCCATTTGCAACAACATGAAGGGAACTTGAGACCATTATGATAAGTGAAACAACACAGAGAAACACAAATACTATATGATCTTTTTCATATTTTCTATGATCCAAATTCATAGAAACAGAAAATAAACTGGTGGCTACCAGAGGCTGGGGGTGGGGAGGTGGTGGAAAAAATCAATGAAGGTGGTCAATACATAAAATTCCAGGTATAAGATGAATAGATTCTGAGGTGTAAAGTACAGCATAATGGGACTTTCCTAGTGGTCCAATGGCTAAGAATCCATGTGCTCATTGCAGTGGCCCGGGTTTGACCTGTGGTCAGAGAACTAGGCACTGTTCTCTGAAACTTCTTAGTAACTTCTTAGTAACTATGTGACTAAGAAGTTCACATACCACAACTAAAGATCCTGCATGCTATTGAAGGAACATACTTCAACATAATAAAAGCCATAGATGATAAACCCACAGCAAACATTATCCTCAGTGGTGAAAAATTGAAAGCATTTCCCCTAAAGTCAGGAAAAAGACAAGGGTGCCCACTCTCACCACTACTATTTAATGTAGTTTTGAAAGTTTTAGCCGCAGCAATCAGAGAAGAAAAAGAAATAAAAGGAAACCAGATTGGAAAAGAAGTAAAATTCTCACTGTTTGCAGATGACATGATCCTCTACATAGAAAACCCTAAAGACACCACCAGAAAATTACTAGAGTTAATCAATGAATATAGTAAAGTTGCAGGATATAAAATTAACACACAGAAATCCCTTGCATTCCTATACACTCACAATGAGAAAACAGAAAGAGAAATTAAGGAAACAATTCCATTCACCATTGCAACAAAAAGAATAAAATACTTAAGAACAAATCCACCTAAAGAAACAAAAGACCTATATATAGAAAACTATAAAACACTGGTGAAAGAAATCAAAGAGGACACAAACAGATGGAGAAATATACCATGTTCATGGATCAGAAGAATCAATATGGTGAAAATGAGTATACTACTCAAAGCAATCTGTAGATTCAATGCAATCCCTATCAAGTTACCAATGGTATTTTTCAGAGAACGATAACAAATAATTTCACAGTTTGTATGGAAATTGTGAAAAAACCTTGAATAGCCAAAGCAATCTTGAGAAAGAAGAATGGAACTGGAGGAATCAACCTGTCTGACTTCAGACTATACTACAAAGCTACAGTTGTAAAGACAGTATGGTACTAGCACAAAGACAGAAATATAGGTAAATGAAACAAAATAGAAAGCCCAGAGATAAATCCACGCACCTATGGACACCTTATCTTTGACAAAGGAGGCAAGAATATACAATGGAGAAAAGACAATCTCTTTAACAAGTGGTGCTGGGAAAACTGGTCAACCACTTGTAAAAGAATGAAACTAGAACACTTTCTAACACCATACACAAAAATAAACTCAAAATGGGTTAAAGATATAAATGTAAGACCAGAAACTATAAAACTTCTAGAGGAAAACGTAGGCAAAACACTCTCTGACATAAATCACAGCAGGATCCCCTATGACCCACCTCCAAGAGTAATGGAAATAAAAACAAAAATAAACAAATGGGACCTAATTAAACTTAAAAGCTTTTGCACAACAAAGGAAACTATCAGCAAGGTGAAAAGACAGCCTTCAGAATGGGAGAAAATAATAGCAAATGAAGCAACTGACAAAGAATTAATCTCCAAAATATACAAACAGCTCATGCAGCTCAATTCCAGAAAAATAAACGACCCAATCAAAAAATGAGCCAAAGAACTAAACAGACATTTCTCCAAAGAAGACATACAGATGGCTAACAAACGCATGAAAAGATGCTCAACATCACTCATTATCAGAGAAATGCAAATCAAAACCACAATGAGGGACCATCTCACTCCAGTCAGAATGGCTGCTATCAAAAAGTCTACGAACAATAAATGCTGGAGAGGGTGCGGAGAAAAGGGAACCCTCTTACACTGTTGGTGGGAATGCAAACTAGTACAGCCAATATGGAGAACAGTGTGGAGACTCCTTAAAAAACTGGAAACAGAACTTCCATACAACCCAGCAATCCCACTGCTGGGCATACACACCGAGGAAACCAGAATTGAAAGAGACACATGTACCCCAATGTTCATCAGAGCACTGTTTACAATAGCTAGGAATGGAAGCAACCTAGATGTCCATCAGCAGAATAACTGGCAAGACAGATGTGGTACATATACACAATGGAATATTACTCAGCTATTAAAAAGAAGGCATTTGAATCAGTTCTAATGAGGTGGATTAAACTGGAGACTATTATACAGAGTGAAGTAAGTCAGAAAGAAAAACACCAATACAATATATAAATGCATATATATGGAATTTAGAAAGACGGTAACAATGACCCTATAGGTGAGACAGCAAAAGAGACCCAGATATAAAGAATAAACTTTTGGACTCTGTGGAAGAAGGCAAGGGTGGGATGATTTGAGAGAATAGCATTGAAACATGTATATTACCATATGTGAAACAGATCACCAGTCCAAGTTCAATGCATGAAACATAGCACTCAAAGCTGGTGCATTGGGATAACCCTGAGGGATGGCATGGGGAGGGAGGTGGGTGGGGGGTTCAGGATGGGGGACACATGAACATCCATGGCTGATTCATGTCAATGTATGGCAAAACCCACTATAATATTGTAAAGTAATTAGTTTCCAATTAAAATAAATTAATTAATTAAAAAAAAAAGATCCTGCATGCTGCAACTAGGACCCAATGCAGTCAAATACATCAATATTTAAAAAATAATAAAGTACTGCATGGTGACTAAAGTTAACAATACTGTATCATACTTAAAAGGTGCTAAGAGACTAGATTTTTAAAGTTCTCATTATAAGAACACAAAATTCATAACTACATGAAGTGATGGATGTTAACTAAACTTACCGTGGTGATCATTTTGTGATACATAAACATATCATATCATCATGTTATACATCTAAAACGAATACTATGTTATATGCCAGTCATATTTCAATAAAACCAGGAAAAGATAAAAAGCCTACTCTCATCCTCATATATTCTATTAATTTTACATACAGGTATACAGTCTAGATGATATATTCTTATGGAAAGCCATTAAAACATGAGTAAATAAAAATAATTTATAAAATTTAGATGCCCATGGTAATTGAGCCTATTCTAAACAGTATCATTTATACATTAATCAGTTCAGTTCAGTTCAGCCACTCAGCTATGTCCGACTCTTTGCAACCCCATGGACTGCAGCACGCCAGGCTTCCCTGTCCATCACCAACTCCCAGAGTTTACTCAAACTCATGTCCATCGAGCCAGTGATGCCATCCAACCATCTCATTCTCTGTTGTCCCCTTCTCCTCCCACCTTCAATCTTTCCCAGCATCAGGGTCTTTTCTAGTGAGTTAGTTCTTCGCATCAGGTGGCCAAAGTACTGGAGTTTCAGCTTCAGCATCTGTCTTTCCAATGAGTATGCAGGACTGATTTCCTCTAGGATGGATTGGTTGGATCTCCTTGCAGTCCAAGGGACTCTTAAGAGTCTTCTCCAACACCACAGTTTAAAAGCATCAATTCTTCAGGCACTCAGCTTTCTTTATAGTCCAACTCTCACATCCATGCATGACTACTGGAAAAACAATAGCTTTGACTAGACAGACCTTTGTTGGCAAAATAATGTCTCTGCTTTTTATACATTGATAGATACTTATCTATACGTATACATTGATAGATATTACATAGATAGATAGTCATCGCTTACCAAAGAAGCATTTGTTAAGTGCTTGCTATAACTTAGATGAAAGACACAGGAAGAATAAATATGTACTCACTACCTTTGACATTTTGGTGAAAGAAGCTTATATTAAATACACAAATAAATCTTCCTAGCTCATAATCTGAACAAAAGCAGGCTAGGATTTGGCAAGGTTTGCTATCCCTGATGTGAAAATCAATACTTATATTAACGTACTGTGAACAATATTTACAAAGTAATGTGTTTACAAATTAAAGTCCCACCTGGCCTTTTTTATGTTCCCTGAGATAGAGTTTCTTTATCTTGAAATCATTTCCATCACTCTTTTTATTAACTTGAACACTAATGTACCTACTTTATAAAGAAGTACCTAGTTTTCTTCTTTACTAATGGCAATAAATGCCTCTATGAAGCTGCATAAAACCACTGAAGTGAGAATATTAACAGGTTTAGTCTTCTCTATTTGAATATGCCTGGAAATGAACTTGAACAAATCCCCGAGAGGAAACTTCTGTGATAGTTTCCAGGCAAGTGACTGCTGACATTTTTACATTACCAAGCACAGTATGACTCAGTGGTAAAGAATCCGTCTGCAGTGCGGGGGATGTGGGTTCAATCCCTGGGTCAGGAAGCTCCCCTGGAGAAGGAAACGGCAACCCACTCCAGTATTCTTGCCTGAGAAATCCCATGGACAGAGGAGCCTGGTGTCGGACACGACTAAGCAACTAACCACCACCACTACTAAAGCAACTAACTAACTAAAGAGTCGGACACGACTAAGCAACTAACCACCACCACTACTGTGAACTAGGGACAAGTAACTACAACTTCATGAAAGTTATATGAAAGTTACAGATACACAAACCCTCTCAGTTTCCCAGGTAGTAAAATCACTAGAATCAAATCCTAAAGCCCAGAGGCAGAAACTAAGAAAAATATGTTTAATGAAATAAATTTCAAATTCAACCAAGAAACAACTTGCTCCTGTCAAGTTCGATTACAGTTTGCTCCGGTTAGGTATATTCATTTATTCAAATTAGGTTTCAGATGTTCATATTTCCCCCTTCCCTCCAAACTCTGGCTTTATGAAGTATTCATAGAAAGAAATATATGAAAAGCTGTTTGACTCCACGTCACTAGTAAACAGCTCCAGGCAGTGAGCAAGGTCCGCTCCCCTTGTTGCCCTTGGCTTGGGAGTCTGAGCAGCCACGTCAGCCTCTCCTTTCCATCTTAGGTAATTTTAATCCAGCCCCACAGTCCAGATTCATGGTACCCGGCTTCTAGTTTGGTTACACGCCTCTGTGAACAAAGTTAAATAAATGATTCAGATTCAGGACAGTAAACTTTGGATGGATCTTTTTTCAAGAATAATTTCCAGGTGGTAGGATGAACTGGAGAGAAGGATAAAGAAATGGAGAAATTACCTGTGGAGGAAAATGTAAAGTGGCCTCCAAGACTACTGGCCTCATTAGGATTTTGGACCCCAAAACACTATATGCTAAAAAAAATGAAAAATCTGCATCCTGTGGATATAGCTATTTTGGACTTTGGCTATGATATCTGGATCAGGCTGTTGTCTAACCTTCCCTTTTCTCTTAGCCCACTTCTAGGCATGTATCCTAGTGAAAGAATCCTCAATAGAGAAAAAAAGCTTTCAAGCTCAAAGATATTTATTATAATATAATTATGACAGAAAAAGAAAAACCTAAATAGGTAAACATGTGGGGGTGCAGTGAAGTGAAAGTCGCTCAGTTGTGTCTGACTCTTTGCGACCCCATGGACTATACAGTTCATAGAATTCTCCAGGCCAGAATACTGGAGTTGGTAGCCTCTCCCTTCTCCAGGGGAGCTTCCCAACCCAGGGATCAAACCCAGGTCTCCTGCATTACAGGTGGATTCTTTACCAGCTGAGCCACAAGGGAAGCCCAAGAATATTGGAGCGGGTGAAATGAAGTGAAGTGAAGTCGCTCAGTCGTGTCCGGCTCTTTGCGACCCCATGGACTGTAGCATACTACGCTCCTCCGTCCATGGGATTTTTCCAGGCAAGAGTACTGGAGTGGGTTGCCATTTCCTTCTCCAGAGGATCTTCCTGACCAAGGGATTGAACCCAGGTCTCCTGCACTGAAGGCAGACACTTTACCACCTGAGCCCCCAGGGAAGTCCTCCAAGGATCTTCCTGACCCAGGAATTGAACCAGGTCTCCTGCATTGCAGGCAGATTCTTTACCAACTGAGCTATCAGGGAAGTTGGAGAGACTAAGTTAACTAAGCAGTACATACTCAATGAGTAGTGTAAGTATTTATAATACAAGAAAAAACTTAAAAAGCTGGATATGAAACTGCATGTGTAATATGATTCCCGCTAATAAAAAGGATATTCACATAGAAAACGTGGGAAGAAAACATTACAAATAACAGCTATCTTGCTCTTTAAACTATTACACACTTGATATATACTATTTCACATGCATTGGTACAATCATAGAGAAAACATACGGAAAGCCTAGTGAGCTACTGCTTAGAGAAAAATGCTGAACTTTTTTCCAAGCTAAAGCTGCATGGAAAAACTGGGTGCAATTATTTTGAAAACTTCTATATCAAGAGCATTAAATTTAAATACCAACAGGAGTCAAACACAGTATAAATAAAAGAAACTGCACTGGGACAATTTTCAAGTTGGCAAGCACCTGCCCCTTCTGAGGGAGACCACCTCTTCTTCACTCTTGACATTTGAGAATGCATCTAAAGTTTTCAAGAAAAATTCTAAGTATGGATTTCAAGCGAAATCTCTTCAGTTTTGCATGTTAAATCTGAATTTAAAGTATAAATATATTTCCCAGGCCAGATAAAACAGGCCAGATGATTTTTTTGGCCCCAAAGCTGCCCATTTGCATCTTCTGCTCTATATCTGAATAAGTACAAGCGCACACACATCAATAGATGTTAGAGACAATCCAACCAAAATGGACCTGAAAACTCTAGAAAACAAAAAGTCCATATCCTGCGGATTTAGCTATTTTGGGTTTTGCTTCCATAGAAGCAAAATCTTCTTTAATATGCATGGATGCTTTTATAATGAAAACATTAAAGCATTATTTTTCACTAAAGTACAGGGTTTATCTTTTTTGAAGCTTTCTCAGGATGTGGAGATTCTTTTCATTTTTCTCTACATATTATAGCCATTAAATTAAACTTTTAATTGTTCTTATGAGGATGTTACAGGCAGCACTGATGGAGTCATACATACAAGACAAAGACATCAGCACAAAAAATGACAACTATGCAAAGTGGACTATGTCCACTATGTCCATCCTTAAAAAGGATGTCACGTTAACTCAACATAGCTGCCTAGTCACTCTCTCTCTCTCTCCCCATACCCTTGACCTCGTCCCACCACAACCCAATCGGTGGAGGGAATAGTGTCCCTTGAGCCTACTGACAAAAATCACAAAAGTGTAGCCCAGGAGGGGAGGGAACAGGAGGGAAGTCACTAAGCTTATGAGAACTTATGATAATGTAGGAAGAGTTGACAACTAGGAAAAAGTGAAAGGTTTTACATCCTACCCCAAATTCTTTTAATAATTCTACTTGGAAAGTTGAGCTGTTTCTCCAGACATTTAAAAAAAGGGAATGAAAAAACCATCTGCAATTCTACTCAAGACAGAGTTGCAGATATTGGAGAAAAAGCATAAAGGAAGTGAGATTTGCTCTTCTACAAATACAAGTGCTGTTAAGGGCCCTTTTACTTTGCTTTATACGTTCCTCATAAGATCAAAGGGATAGTTCAAGTTTCACTTTGTGCTCAGGGGTGGCATGCCCTGTTATGTCAGGAGTCATATTTTCATCCATTCTTTTGCTTCTCCTTGAGAATGTACTCTGTTTTCTGGCCTGTTCTAAGAACCCCTGGGAAGCTTCCTGCTTGGCATAACAAGAAAGTGTTTGAGAAAGTGGGCTTTCAGGGAGTCGTGGGGCACTGCAGTGGGCAGGGGGTAGTGAGATGAAGTGGTTAAGGGTTTGTATGCTTTTGAACTTCTGCCAGGACTGCTTGATATTCTCTGGTATTTCCTCTGAAAGATTATTATGGTTTGTCACAGTGATGCACTGTTAAACGTTTAACAACTAGTTCTCTGAGGAAAAGAACCCTTATCTATATAGCACTTGCTCATTTTTCTGGTGTAGATGCTCCCACCAGAGCTGATTTCACTAAATGCAGAGCCAGGAAGAGAAATGCACAACAGGCTCCTCCAGCTCACCCCTAGTCTGTCTTCTGCTCCATCTTCGTCTCATCAGAGTGTCTGAGGCTTTCCGGTAGGGATGCTCAGCCTGTAAGCAGTGCCTGCTGTGAAGAAACCCACTCTATCCTCTGTTGCTGCTTTAACCACCATTGTTCAGACAGTCTTTGTGATCTTTTTCAGCTGATCACATTGTTGAACAATTTTATGTTACTTCTATTTCTCTCTTCTTACAGTTTATCTTTTTCATTTTATTGATTTTATTTCTTTACCACTGTTTATCTCAACAGGGAAACACTGAATCTAAAATTGCCCCTTCTCTGAAAAAGGTACAGAGCTCACACCATGGTAGACACTAAAAGGTCCTCTTGTAGTCAATTTGGGACTCACTCTGGGACTAAGCTTAGTTGCCTCCTGAGAGATCAATGATATTAGTTATGCTGTTCAGATTGGCAATGTGCAATTGACGAGTCAGCTGCTGCGGCAGTACTACTGTGTTTTTAGACACGGCCATCTCAATAACTTGGAATAACAAATATTTATTTCTCACTCACAGTCTGCAGGTCCATGGCAGCTGCTCCTCTTCAGGCTGAATGTAGGTTTCAGGATGCAGGTCCATCCTGTACATCTTCTTCCAGGGCCCACAATGAAGGACGACAGGCTTCTAGAGCTTGATCTAACTGTAGAGTTCCTAAAGCTGGTGCTTAGAACTGTCACGTGGACTTCTTTGTCCATGTTCCACTGGCCAGAGCAAGTCACATGGCCAAGCCCATCATCAGTGGGGAAGTAGACTCCACCCTAAAGGGAAGGGGAGCAGAGATGGGAACATCTGCTAAGCGACGTTCCATTACAACAACTCTTGAAGGTATTGCATGCTCAATGAAGGTGCTCTGTGAGCTAGTTTCTCCTGGAAGCCTCCCGGGGTGAGAAGGAAAAGGGTAGACAATAAAAGGGTGGAAAAACCACAAAATGAGCAGCTTTCTGTATAATTCCCTGGGAGGAAATCCCTCACATCTGACCACCTCAAAGTATACGACAAGGAAAGTGGGTTGAAAGGGCTGCCCTCAGGCATGGCGGATCCTCACTGTAAGGGGTTGCCAGCTTATATGCATAACTTGGTGGGGGGTGGAGGGGCTTTCTTTAAGAAAAGAAATACGAAATTACAAATATAAAATTAGATTTTAAAGTTTTTATTTAAAGTGAGAAAATAAACCACAAATCACACATTTTGGAAAAAATTGATAATTACCCAAAAATCCCCCAAATCCAGAAAAAGCATATTTTAATTAACAAACTACCTGACATGCCTCTATAATATTGTCCTAGATTTTTTGCCTGCAAATATTTTGATAATCTCGGACAACAACTTGGTAATATCACATGTTAAGAGAATAGATTCATTTTTTTAATTTTTTCCTATTTCATTGAAGTATAGTTGATTTACAATGTTGTGTTAATTTTTCCTGCACAGCAAAGTGGTTGTTACATGGTCATACATACATACATATATATACATTATTTTTCATATCCTTTCCATTATTCAGTTCAGTTCAGTTCAGTTGCTCAGTCGTGTCTGACTCCTTGCAACCCCATGAATCGCAGCACGCCAGGCCTCCCTGTCCATCACTAACTCCCGGAGTTCACTCAAACTCATGTCCATCGAGTCGGTGATGCCATCCAGCCATCTCATCCTCTGTTGTCCCCTTCTTCCCCTGCCCCCAATCCCTCCCAGCATCAGGGTTTTTCCAATGAGTTAACTCTTTGCATGAGTATTACAAGATATTAAATATAGTTCCCTGTTTTATAAAGTAGGGTCTTGTTGTTTTTCCAAAGAATAGATGGGTTTAGTCATTCCTCTAGCATGAAAGTTTCTGACTATCTCAAACTTATTTTTCCTCTACAACCCTCACACTCTGGCTGATAATGATAACAACCCTCATTATCTGGCTGATAATGATAATACCACTGGCCCTGGACCTTCACACTGAAAGAATTAACACACTGATTAGGAAGAGTATTCCTGGAAACAACCCAAAATGTCTATCAACTGATGAATGGATTAACAAAATGGAGCACTATTCAGGCACAAAAAGGAATAATATACTGATTCATGCTAAAATGTAGATAAGCCTTGAAAACACTGTGCTAAGTAAGGAAAGCCAGACACAACAGGCACATATATTATATGATTCCATTTATATGAAGTGTCCAGAATAAGCAAATTCAGAAACAGAAGATATTTAGGAAGGGATTTAGGAGTCGGCTGGTGAGAGGAAGGGAGAGAATAGGTAGGGACTACTGATGTGGTTTCTTTAGGGGAGGGATGAAAATGTTCTAGAATTAAAGAGCTGTGATAGTTTCACAACTTTGCGGCTGCTGCTGCTAAGTCGCTTCAGTCGTGTCCAACTCTGTGCTACCCCATAGACCAGGCTCCGCCATCCCTGGGATTCTCCAGGCAAGAACACTGGAGTGGGTTGCCATTTCCTTCTCCAACGCAGGAAAGTGAAAAGGGAAAGTGAAGTCACTCAGTCGTGTCTGACTCTTTGTGACACCATGGACTGCAGTCTAGCAGGCTCCTCCATCCATGGATTTTCCAGGCAAGAGTACTGGAGTGCGGAACATACTAAAGTCACTAAACTATATGCTTTTAAAAGGTCAAGTTTATAATATGTGAGTTATAGCTAAAACTTAAAATTTTTAAGATCATTCCTAAAAGCCACTCTTATATTCAAACAGCCAGAAATAAGTATACCCAGAATACCTGTAAACTATATAAATATATCTCACTGAACCCAAACTCAATGTATATCTTTAATTTAACATCCTTTTAGCCAGACCCCAAAATATCCTTGGCTGCCATGTGATACAAAGGGGTGGTTATAGAAGTCAGCATAGAAAGAGACACTGGTTTTACCCTTCTAAATTGTACAAAGCCACATGACCAAGTCAACCTATCATTAGGGCCCCAGACCATCCTTACATGCCAAGCACCCACCCCACTTCCCCACCCCCACCCAGTGTCGGCCACACACATTTAAATTTTAGAAAACGGTCAAGCAGTCCTGAATATTTTTACACAGCTTCTTCAAGGCAAACAAAGCAACAATTTCTCAGCTAAGCTATTAAATCCTGTTTACATTGTACCTGAATGTCTAAAATGACACACTTCCCCTTTGAAAAAAGACAGCTTTAAAAGAGGTTTCTTTTCTGTGTTCAGGACGTTGCAAATTTTCCCCTCCTCCATGAAACAGAGGGTAAGCGCTGATTAGAATCCCTCTCAAGGGGGTCTGACCTTGCCCAGAGGATCAAAGTCCAAATTTCATCTCACCACCAAGGCCTAATGAGAATTCCAGAGCCCTCCAGATCATCTCAGTTTTGGCAAATCCGCCCTCGGGCTGACCCTCACCCACATGGAAGCCCCTCTCCCCAGCTGTAGCCCTGAGCTTGGCCTGCACCTGGCTGGCTTCTGCTCGAGCCTCTCCCCTGCTCAGCTGGAAACTGGACTCTGGTGTCTGTAAATTCTCCAGCTGCCGGGACCCAAACTGCTTCTCAGCCTGGAGGAGAAGTCCTGCCAGATGCAGGGGCTGTAATTCATTTATTTGAGGATTATATAATTTCAAACGCCAACAGACAAATACATGGAGATATCTGCCTGTGTTTCTGACTTTGAGTGGCCCATTTCTCAAAGGCCAAACAATATTCTTTTGGATGCAAGCTTCAAATACCTTCCCATTCAGATATTAACCAGAAATCAGCTTTAAGAAAAACAAATTGTCCTTGCTTCTTAACTAAACGTTCATTCCTCTTCTTGTCTCACTTTAGCAAAGATGAGTAAATAAGCACTAATCCCAATGGCCATCAGAGGGTTGGCTTCTGAGATATCTGGCTGTGTGTTCTGTGCTTTGTCAGTCAGTCGTGTCTGACTCTTTGTGACCCCATGGACTGTAGCCAACCAGGCTCCTCTGTCCATGGGGATTCTCCAGGCAAGAATACTGGAGTGGGCTGCCATGCCCTCCTCCAGGGGATCTTCCCAGGCCAAGGATCGAACCCAGGTCTCCCACGTTGCAGGCAGATTCTTCACCAACTGAGCCACCAGGAAAGCCCTGGCTAGGCTGGCCTAAACTGAGGCTTTCATTTCAAAATGCTGTACCAAGTATAAGTTGAAGTTTCCTTTGAGTGGCTAGAAATAATTGTGCTTAAAAACTAGATTAAGAATCTGAGAGCTTCTCTAGTGGCTCAGTGGTAAGGAAACCACCTGCCAATGCAGGAGACATGGGTTGCAGGACACAATGCAGGCGACATCAGTCCCTCGTGGGGGAAGATCTCACATGCTGAGGAGCAACTAAGCCCGTACGCCATAACTATTAAGCCTGTGCTCTAGAGCCTGGGAGCCGCAACTACTGAGCCCACGTGAAACGACTACTGCAGTCCACTCACCCTACAGCCTGTCCTCCTCAACAAGAGAAGCCATTGCAATGAGAAGCCCAAGCACCACAACAACAGAGAAGTCCCTGCTCGCCACAATTAGAGAAAGCCCACATGCAGCAATGAAGACTCAGCACGGCCAAAAATAAAATAAATAAATTATATTTAGTAGGAAGTCAAGAGATACCTGGAGTAACAGGCAAGTTTGGCCTTGGAGTACAAAATGAAGCAGGGCAAAGTTTGCCAAGAGAATGCACTGGTCATAGCAAACACCCTCTTCCAACAACACAAGAGATGACTCTACACATGGACATCACCAGATGCTCAATACTGAAATCAGATTGATTATATTCTTTGCAGCCAAAGATGGAGAAGCTCTACACAGTCAGCAAAAACAAGACTGGGAGCGGACTGTGATTTGGATCATGAACTCCTTGTTGCCAAATTCAGACTTAAATTGAAGAAAGTAGGAAAAACCACTAGACCATTCAGATATGACCTAAATCAAATCCCTTACGATTATACAGAGGAAGTCACAAATAAATTCAAGGGATTAGATTTGATTGAGTGGGAGGCCATGATCAAAACCATCCTCAAGAAAAAGAAATGCAAAAAGGCAAAATGGTTGTCTGAGGAGGACTTACAAATAGATGAGAAAAGAAGAGAAGCAAAGGCAAAGGACAAAAGGAAAAACACATCCATCTGAATACAGATTTCCAAAGAATAGAAAGGAGGGATAAGAAAGCCTTCCTCAGCAATCAATGCAAAGAAATAGAGGAAAACAACAGAATGGGAAAGACTAGAGATCTCTTCAAGAAAATTAGGAAACATTTCATGCAAAGATGGGCACAATAAAGGACAGAAATGGTATGTACCTAACAGAAGCAGAAGATATTAAGAAGAGGTGGCAAGAATACACAGAAGAACTATACAATAAAGATCTTCATGATGCAAATAACCACGATGGTGTGATCACTCAACTACAGCCAGACATCCTGGATTGAAAAGTCAAGCAGCCCTAAGGAAGCAACACTATGAACAAAGTTAGTGAAAGTGATGGAATTCCAGCTGAGCTATTTCAAATCCTAAAAGATGATGCTGTGAAAGTGCTTGCTGCACTCTATATGCCAGCAAATTTGGAAAACTCAGCAGTGGCCACAGGACTGGAAAAGATCAGTTTTCATTTCAATCCCAAAGAAGGGCAATGCCAAAGAATATTCAAACTATTGCACAATTGCACTCATCTCACACGCTAGCAAAGTTATGCTCAAAATTCTCCAAGCAAGGCTTCAAAAGTACATAAACCGAGAACTTCCAGATGTTCAAACTGGATTTAGAAAATGCAGAGGAACCAGAGATCAAATTACCAACATCCGTTGGATCATAAAAAAGCAAGAGAATTCCAGAAAAACATCTACTTCTGCTTCAGTAACTACACTAAAGCCTTTGACTATGTGGATCACAACAAACCTGGAAAATTCTGAAAGAGATGGGAATACCAGACCACCTTAACTGCCTCCTGAGAAACATATAGAAACAACAGTTAGAATAGGACATGGAACAACGGACTGGTTCCAAATTGGAAAAGGAGTACATCAAGGCTGTATATTGTCACCTTGCTTATTTAATTTATATGCAGAGTACATCATGTAAAATGCCAGGCTGGATGAAGCACACACTGGAATCAAGATTGCCAGAAAAAATATCAATAACCTCAGATATTCAGATGACACCACCTTTATGGCAAAGAGCAACTAAAGAGCCTCTTGGAGAAAGTGAAAGAGGAGAGTGAAAAAGCTGGCTTAAAACTCAACATTCAAAAAATGAAGATCATGGCACCCAGTCCCATCACTTCATGGCAAATAGATGGGGAAACAATGGAAACAGTCACAGACTTTATTTTGGGGGGCTCCAAAATCACTTCAGATGGTGACTGCAGCCATGAAATTAAAAGATGCTTGCTCTTGGAAGAAAAGCTACAACCATCTAGACAGCATATTAAAAACCAGAGACATTTCTTTGCTGACAAAGGTCCATAGAGTCAAAGCTATGGTTTTTCCGGTAGTCATATATGGATGTGAGAGTTGGACTATAAAGAAAATTGAGTGCTGAAGAATTGATGTTTCTGAACTGTGGTGTTGGAGAAGATTCTTGAGAGTCCCTTGGACTGCAAGGAGATCCAACCAGTCAGTTCTAAAGGAAATCAGTCCTGAATATTCATTGCAAGGACTGATACTGAAGCTGAAACTCCAACACCTTGGACACCTGATGTGAAGAACTGACTCCTTGGAAAAGACTGATGCTGGGAAAGACTTAAGGCAGGAGGAGAGGATGACAAAGGATGAGATGGTGGGATGGTATCACTGACTCGATGGACTTGAGTTTGAACAAGCTCCAGGAGTTGTGATGGACAGGGAAGCCTGGCATGCTGCAGTCTGGGAGGTTGCAAAGAGTTGACACGACTGGGCAACTGAACCTAATTGATATTTAAAAAAATTGATAGTTGCTGTTAGTTTTATGTATGGAAAATGGAAAGAGAAAGAGGATGGGAAGGGAGGGGAAGAGAGAATAGGAGAAGGCAGAAGAGAGGAAAAGCAAGGGAAGGAGAGGAAAAGGAGCAAGTCAGGAGGAGGAGGAGTCATGGCTAAGGCAGAAAAAAGGGAAGTCACAGGATAGTAGAACAATCTCAGAAATCAAAGAGGAGTGCTTTTCTAAAAAGAAAATTTGGGGCCACTAGTGAGACTCCAGTTTGGAAAGCCCACTGAATATGCATGATGTCATGCACTGTACATTCACAGCACACACAAGGCCACATTCAATCTGCTGACCTCGAGGGCAGAACACAAGGCGCACTTGTTCCCCCTGGCCCTTGACTCTGAAGAGAAGGAGAAGTCTGTACTGGAAGCATTTTAATTTTGAATCAGGCTGGTTGTTAGCTACGCTGTGAAATAGATTAGCTTTCAGAAAGAGAAATATTCATTTCTTTTTCTGGTCACTATTGTAAGTAGATGGTGGGTAACAGGCTTGGGAGGCCCCCAACTTGGTGTCAGGGCTGAAGTGGCAAAGCCAGGACTCACCAGTGGAGAAGAATCAACCTGGCTAAGGGGGAATAAGTCGTATCCCAACTTGTACTGTGACTCAAACAGGGCTTACTTATGCAATTTGGGTGTCTCTTTTAGTGACTTCTGGAAAAATAGAGCTAAGATATAACCTTATAAGACAAACCGTAAATCACATCAGTCACAGGAAATTTTGTCATGGCTGGATTAGGTGGCATTACACATGCAAACAGAAAGGAGCTAGTTCTAAGAAAAAAGTCAGAGGAACTGGGATTTGTCTGAATATTACTAGAATCATATGGAAGAGAGCTAACTGGGTTCTTTTAGGTTGGTGATGCCAATAGAGAGAGAAATGGAAATATATAGAGGAGATGGTTAGTTCACCAGATTATTTTGTTCATTTAAATATTCTTTTGGAAATGTCCAGTTTCCTTTTTTCCCTCTTTTTCTATGTTCACCAAGGTGTATTTTTCCTATTTTTTATAAACTATGTTTATTTAGAGATAACTTAGATATCAATAGTTCATCTTTTTATTTTTTAAAACCGTTAATGATAGAAAATTTCGAACTTAAAAGTAGAAAGAAAAGTATAATGAACTCACAAGCACCCATTTAACAGCAGTTTTTAAAAATCTATTCTCCTTTTTTTTCCTGGTGTATTTTAAAGCAAATCTCAGACATGATATTAATTCACCTGGAAATACTTCTATATACATCTATCTTTAACTGTTAAGAAGTTTTAAAAAATGCCAATTATCCCATTTTGATAATAATACAACTTAAAATAATTTGTTTATATAATTGAATATTAAGTCTATCTTCAAATTTCCCTGATAATCTCAGATGTATTTTGTCACAAGTTTGTTCAAGTCAGAATCTAAACAGTTTCATACATTGGATTTGGTTAAATATCTTTCATTGCTTATAAATCCATCCCTCAATTTTTATGTCATTATTTCAGAAAAACTAGCTCATTTGGCCTATAGAATATCTCATTCAGGATTTGATTTATTGCATCTTGGTGGTTTTGTTTAAAATATTCTTTGCCTTATTTTCTGTGAGCTGATAGCTAAAGCTATTGGCTGGATAAGATTCAGGTCTAATTTTTTTAGGCAAGAATACTTCTTAAGTGGTGTGTTTTTCTTATTGTAGGACATCATTATACAGTCAAGTTGTTTTATTTTTAATTATACTAAGGGAATCGGTGGATTCAGGTGATAGCAATCCAATATTTCCATTATGAAGTTCTTCATTGACTTTTTTTTTTCAATTTATTTGGCTGTGCCTGGTCTTAGTTGTAGTATGTGGGATCTTTGTTGCCATGTGCAGGATCTATTTCCCTGATCAGGGATGGAACCTATGTATCCTGCATTGGGAGCACAGTCTTAACCACTGGGCCATGAGGGAAGTCCCTCTTCATTGACTTTTAACTTAACTGTTTTAGCAAACATAATTGTTGTCTAGATCCATTGTTTTATTTGGGGTTTCAAAATGACGATTTTATAATTCCATGATTCCTTCTGCATTCGCTGGTTGAATTATTCCATAAAAAACTTTCCCTCATAAATAATTTGGTTATCGTGAAATATAGTTCATACAGGAAAGGCAGAATAAAATCCTTGATATTTCCCTTTTTAATACATTTTTGTATTTCAAGAAGTAATAGTTAGAACTGGACATGGAACAATAGACTGGTTCCAAATTGGGAAAGGCATATGTCAAGGCTGTATATTGTCACATTGCTTATTTAACTTATACGCAGAGTACATCATGTGAAATGTTGGGCTGGATGAAGCACAAGCTGGAATCAAGATTGCAGAGAAATATCAATAACCTCAGATATGCAGATGATACCACTCTTCCGGCAGAAAGTGAAGAAGAACTAAAGAGCCTCTTGGTGAAAGTGAAAGAGGACAGTGAAAAAGTTGGCTTAAAACCAAAATTCAGAAAACTAAGATCATGGCATCCGGTCCCATCACTTCATGGCAAATAGATGGGGAAACAGTGGAAACAGTGGCAGACTATTTTTGTGGGCTCCAGAATCACTGCAGATGGTGACTGCAACCATGAAATTAAAAGACGCTTACTCCTTGGAAGGAAAGTTATGACCAACCTAGACAGCATATTAAAAAGCAGAGACATTACTTTGCCAACAAAGGTAGTCTAGTCAAAGCTGTGGTTTTTCCAGTAGTCATGTATGGATGTGAGAATTGGACTATAAATAAAGTTGAGTGCCAAAGAATTGATATTTCTGAACTGTGGTGTTTAAGAAGACTCTTGAGAGTCCCTTGGATTGCAAGGAGATCCAACCAGTCCATCTTAAAGGAAATCAGTCCTGAATATTCATTGGAAGGACTGAAGCTGAAGCTGAAACTCCAACTTTGGCCACCTGATGCACAGAACTGACTCTTTGGAAAAGACCCTGATGCTGAGAAAGATTGAAGGCAGCAGGAGAAGGGGACGATGGAGGATGAGATGGTTGGATGGCATCACCGACTTCATGGACATGAGTTTGAGCAATCTCCAGGAGTTGGTGATGGACAGGGAAGCCTTGTGTGCTACAGTCCATTGGATCACAGAGTCAGACACGACTGAGCAACTGAGCTGAATTGAATACATTTTTGAGTGATGATCTGGTGCCCTAGTGACCTCCAAAAACAACTAAAGACATATTTTTTTTAATCATTTTCAGTTCAGTTCAGTTCAGTCGTTCAGTCATATCTGACTCTTGGTGACCCCATGAACCACAGCACGCCAGGCCTCCCTGTCCATCACCAACTCCTGGAGTTCACCCAAACTCATGTCCATTGAGTCAGTGATGCCATCCAACTACCTCATCCTCTGTCATCCCCTTCTCCTCCTGCCTTCGATCTTTCCCAGCATCAGGGTCTTTTCAAATGAGTCAGCTCTTTGCATCAGGTGGCCAAAGTACTGGAGTTTCAGCTTCAACATCAGTCCTTCCAATGAATATTCAGGACTGATTTCCCTTAGGATGGACTGGTTGGATCTCCTTGCAGTCCAAGGGACACTCAAGAGTCTTCTCCAACACCACAGTTCAGAAGCACCAATTTTTCGGTGCTCAGCTTTCTTTATAGTCCAACTCTCACATCCATACATGACCACTGGAAAAACTATAGCCTTGACTAGACAGACCTTTGTTGACAAAGTAATGTCTCTGCTTTTTAATACACTGTCTAGGTTGGTCATAACTTTCCTTCCAAGGAGTAAGCATCTTTTAATTTCAGGGCTGCAATCACCATCTGCAGTGATTTTGGAGCCCCCAAAAATAAAGTCAGCCTGCGTTTCCACTGTTTCCCCATCTATTTCCCATGAAGTGATGGGACTGGATGCCATGATCTTCGTTTTCTGAATGTTGAGCTTTAAGTCAACTTTTTCACTCTCCTCTTTCACATTCATCAAGAGGTTTCTTAGTTCCTCTTCACTTTCTGCCATAAGGGTGGTGTCATCTGCATATCTGAGGTTGTTGATGTTTCTCCCGGCAATCTTGATTCCAGCTTGTGCTTCTTAGAGCCCAGCATTTCTCATGATGTACTCTGCATATAAGTTAAATAAGCAAGGTGACAATATACAGCCTTGACACACTCCTTTTCCTATTTGGAACCAGTCTGTTCCATTTCCAGTTCTAACTGTTGCTTCCTGACCTGCATAAATTCATTAATTTTTCATTATCTGATGTGTTCTAATTTTTTTCATGTACATATTGCCCCATCTTTGGCCAGTGGGAGCCTCTTAAGAATGGCTTTTACATCGTTTCGATTTGACTATTTGTTTTGAAAGATTTCCTCATTTCTTCTTTGACTTAAGATAATGTCCCAGACTCACTTTTTAAGTCCCGCCCTAAACTTGGAATCTGCAAAGAGTCAGACACAACTGAGTGACTAAGCACAGCACAGGGCAAACTTGGAGTCAGGCATTTCCCCAAAGATTTCTGGTTCCTCTTAGTAGGGAATGGTATTCAGAGACCATAATGTGAATGCCTGTTGCGCTTATTACTACTAAATTCATTGTTTCTAGGCCTTTTCAACAGTCAGAGCAATGAAATATGTTATTTTTAATTTAAGAGACAAAAAATCAGTTTATACTGATATTTCCTATTCAAATATGAGATTATGGGATTTTTTACTTAACTCTGTTGGTTTTATACTCTTATTTTAGTAATCTTATGTTATTAGTAATGCTGATGCTTTAGTATCTCTTATTTTTGAGTTAACAGCCAAGGTTCACCAGATATTTAAGAAAATCTGAACACTGAAAACAGAAACAATAAAAGGAATTTAAAATATATCAATGTAAAAAACATTATAATTAATATCCTCAGAGACACAAGAGATAATATTACCCCCATGGATTTATTACAAAGAAATTTTAACCTGCATTAAATGTGTTATTTTCAAACTAAAGCTAATAAGTAATGATGTTACTAATAATATCACAGAAATCAAACTGATCAGCAAGGGAGAAGTAACATACAGATACAAATCAGTTAGGAAAAACCATGTAATCTTGAATTTAAATTGGAAATATCAGTAAGAACTCAAGTTTCTCTCATCTTCATATGTGTAAATGTTCTCACTCTTTACTCTGAAAAATCCACAAAACAATGATAATTCAGTAGCAAAGACTATCTCTTATGCCCATATGGTGGTCTCTAAATACCATTTCCCAGTGAAAAGTAACTAGGAATCCTTGGGAAAATACAACAAGGATGCAACAGCCAAACAGAGAATATGAAATTCTGTAGATTTGATCAAACGTTTGATCAAATTTCTCCTACAAATAAATGGCACTAAAAAAGAGAGGAGCACTTCCCTGCTGGTCCAGCAGTTGACAGTCCGCCTGCCAGTGTTCGAACCCTGATCTGGGAAGATTCCACATGCTGAAGAGCAACTAGACCTGTAGGCCATAATTACTGAAGCCTGGGCGCCCTACAGCCTGCATGCCACAAATGCCGAGGCTGTGTGCCACAGCTACTGAAACCCACAGACCTAGAGCCCGTGTTCCGCGATAAGAGCAGCCGCTGCAATTGAGAAGCTCGTGCGCAGCAACAAAGGGTAGACCCTGCTTGCCACAACTAGAGAAAACCGGAGCACAGCAGAGATCCAGTACAGACACTAATAAATATTTTTCAAAACTTTTTAAAAAGAGAGGAAATAATATGCATTGGGTGGATCTTGTTTGAATCTTGTAGTACGAGAAATATATGGTCTTTATCCATGATTATATGATATTAAAAATTATTAATTTTATTACATATGATAGTAGCATTATTATGTGGAAAAAAGGGACCTTACCAGCCAGCAATATATTCAGTTTTTGTAGCTGAAATGATATATTTGGGATTTGCTTTAACACACTGGAAGAAAAAGAAGTGGAGGAGACATAAGTGAGAGAAATTTGGCAAAATATTGATAAATACTAAAGCTAGGTGGTATGGGTTCAACATACTATTTTTTTGTGTATTCTTTGTATGTTTGTATGTTTGAAAATGACCTTAATAAAAAAAGGTTTAAAAAACAGAACTCTGTTTAGAAACAAACTCTTATTTAGAAACACTAAAGAGGACCCAAATACATGGAGAGATATTAGGATATAATTAACTAATGAAGTTAATTAAAGGCACACAGGAAGCAAGAGA
This sequence comes from Bos indicus x Bos taurus, assembly GCF_003369695.1. Taxonomy (NCBI): domain Eukaryota; kingdom Metazoa; phylum Chordata; class Mammalia; order Artiodactyla; family Bovidae; genus Bos; species Bos indicus x Bos taurus. The sequence goes on from NC_040085.1 coordinate 38,859,809, forward strand.
GAATCCAGCCCCAATTCCATGCCTCAGGCTCCAGCAAGCAGCAGGATGTGCCTGACACCCCCCAGAGCTTCAGTCCAGGGCCTGGACATGGCTCCAGATGTCCGTTGACCCCTGGGCCTCCCTGGCCTAGGGCGGCAGGTCCCGTTCCCATTCCCAGGCTGCTGGTGGGAGGCCCTTTGTGCAGTGGGCTGCACGTGCAGCTTCCTAATTCGCAGAGCCCTTTTGGACACGCGTGAATAGTTGGTTACATTCTCCACATTTTTATGCAGATGCTCCTGCACAGGGTGGAGACTAGAGGCAGCAGCAACTGATTAGGAAACCACGGAGGGCAGCTCTGGAATAGCCTCTCCCTAAGGGACCCCACAGGAAACCTGCACAAACTCACATCCCTTTTGGTTTATTCCTCTGCCATGGCTGCCAGTTTCAGCCGTGCTTCGGTGTCCCCTTCTCCAGCTTCCGGCTCCCCCACCAGCTGTTGTTTCCCTCACCCCCTCTGCTCCCACCCAAGGTACAGGAGGACTTCATTCCATTTAGAGAACTCCTGGCGTTTCCTGGCGGCTGGGGATGATTCATTTTTACTCCCTGGAATCCTCTCTGTGGCCAGAACATTGTTTTCCATATCCTTCCCACCCCCACCCCCAGGAAAGAACAAAAGGCAATATTTGGTCTTCTGGCTGGAATCTAATCACCCCATCCCATACATGGTTTGGGCTGTGGTTCCTCCAGCTCATCTCACAAAACATTTTGAGATAGACTCTAACAGGGGAACATGGTCGATTTCCGGTTGAAGTGATGTATTATATGATTCATCTGTTCCCTAAGATTTCCAGTTATAGTTATGAAATCTGGCCTCTACCCCTGAAGCTAACCTTTATGTTTACTAGAAATAAGCCTAGTAACCCACACATTTTCAGAGCTGCAATCATGCTTCCATGAGCTTGTAAACTCAGCAAGATAAAGTTTTCTCTGTTGCAAATAGCTATGCTTGAAAAGTTGGTACAGTTGAAATAAGCTACAAATAAGATAGGTTTGATGAAGTTCTAATTCAAGAATTTCATTTTCTCACTTCTGCTCCAAACCATGGCCAGATCAATGGGACCTTCAACTGCATTATATTTCACACTGTGATCCCAGAAGGAGCCATACCATTTTAGAAAGAAGGATGAACAATGGATTCAAGCCATCCAGAATGAGATTTGCAACAGAGGGCAAATAAGGTCCTCAGAATCAAAGAATGTTAGGGGGAGAGAGATGTTAGTCAGGATCTACCCTCTCCTTTTAGAAGTGAGAAAACTAAAGTCCAAAGAGAGTCATATTTTCCTAAGGCCACAGAGGTAGTAAGGTTCAAAACCAGGTTTAAAACCAGAAGACCCCAAACCCATTCTGATCATGCTAGCTTCTGAAAAGTCCTCCTTGTTTGGCTTCGCATCCTCGCTGGTCTATTCTCCGGTCCCCAGCCACCTCCTCTACAGCACCCCTTGGCTCCTATCTCTCCTGGCTCAGAACTATTCACTCACTCTTGGCTGTCTCCCATGACTTTCCAGTTGTATCACACACTGCACTCCTGTGCCCTTCCCAGACCACATGGAAAAGTAGCTCTTCCCCAAGAAAGCCCTGTGCTGACCTATATCTTTTCCAGTGCAGTTTTCTCTGCCCAGAAGATTCTTCTTCTCTATCTTTACCAGGCAAAATCCTCCTCCCTTTCAGAGGATCAGTTCAGATGCTACTTCCTTCATATTCAGATGCAATTTCTTCATTAGGTCTCCCTAAATGAAATCTATCTCTCCACTGTCTCCCTGTACTATATACTGTGGACCTTCGGTTTTATAGATACCACATTCCATCTGGCGTAATTCTGTAGTTAGTTATGAACATTCTGCTTCTTCCCACTAGTTTATAAATTCCTGTAAGTCAAAGACCAGATCTCATTTGGTAGAGATAGTTAGCAGAGTTATTTGCTCAGAGTAAACATAAAAAAATTTTTTTGTTCAAATGAATATAACAAAAAAGAAACAAACTCACAGATACAGAAAACAAACTAGTGGTTACCAGTGGGGAAAGGAAAGGAGAAAGGGGCAAAATATGGGTAGGTGTTAAGAGATATAAACTACTATGTATAAAATAAATATAGTACAAGGATATACTGTATAGCACAAGAAATAAAGCCAATGCTTATAATAACTTTAAATGGAGCATAATCTATAAAGATATTGAATCACTATGTTGTATACCTGAAACTAATATTGTAAATGAACTATAATTCAATAAAAATTTTAAATTAAAAAAAAATTAAACTGGATTAAAATCTATTATCTTTAGAAACCGACAGCATTTAGATATGCAATTCTAAAGAGCTGAATTTAAGTATTTTATATATTTCTATCCCTGATGTTCTCAGGTATGCTGAAGGGCATGTCTATCTCCTACAATGCATCTTGGATAAAATCAAGGAGGATTATTTTTCCTTTGCTATTTACTTAGATCCTGCTCAGCAAAAGGTTCAACTAAAGATATACCTGTTGAACATATAACAATTGTCAATTGTCACTGTCTGCTATTAAAGAAACTTACAACAGACTAATAGCTTAAGGAACTACCTTTGATTAGGAATCAGAAGACCTTGGGTTTACTTTAAACGATATTAAATTTCTATCAGTATGACCTTGGACCAGTCACTTAATCTCTGTTCATTGGTAAAAAGGACTGCTTATAAAAGGTAGGTTCCTTCATAGACACGGATGCCACCCACTGGACTACAAGTTTGTAGTCCAGTTCTGAAAACACACAGTATGAGTTACAGCACTGGTTCTCAAACTGTAGTCCTCAGACCACATCATCTACCAGGAACTTGATAGAAATGCACGGTGTATTCTGGTGCTTCCTCTTCTCCAAATGGGAGGGGGTGCTGGTCTTCTGGGACACTGCACTGGGGTAGTTCCTCCTCATCCTACCAGCTCATGGTCTAGGAAGTCTAGAATGATCTTACACATCACACTGAAACAATTCTGCTTCCCAAAGGCACCACGAGAAAATAATACCCACCCTACTTTCCGCATAGAGATAAAGCTGTGTCTGATGTTCAGAGGACATAATGATTGTGAAAATACTCTGAAAATTAAGAGGGACCATACAAATGTAAATATTGTTCAAGTTGCCTAGTCTCTGATGGAGCTGTATGAAGGAGAAAAACAGAATAAATGGAAGAGACACACATGTCAGATTATATAAACTACTCAGCTACTGAAAAAATCATCATTTTGATTGTATATATAGCTTTCCTCCCTTGATTTTCATCCTGCTTGTCTGTTTATGTTTGAAATAAAGGCATACCACATAGATAAAGTGAAGACACTGCAATTTAAAAGGAAGCCCAGTACTCTATAACCAGTACCTGGCTACTTCATTTACTTCTACAAAGAGAAAGTATAACCTCTAGAGCCCTCTTGAAAGGTCAGCTGGAAGGAGCATGGCATTGGATTCTGAAGCAAACACAGTGCTGTTTTTCCCCTATTTCCACAACTCCCTATCACTTGAGTAAAGAATGAACTGCTTGCGTGTAGTTCAGCTCCATAACCTCGCACACATAAGAATCCCCTTTCCGTTTTGACTAAACAAGATAGATTTGGTCTTTTCCAAATGCAGAACTGGTTGTCCTCTTTAATTCCGCCCTGCCCTCCTCCTCTAACAAACCACCTGTGGGAATTACTTTTCAGGGGAGCAAATGACCTTGAATCATAAAGGCAGAGTTTCAGTTGGGCTTCTGCTATTTACTATATGGCCGCGAGTAACACCTGTCCTGACCTCGTTTTCCTCAGGCTATTTGAGTGGACTGTCTGGTATTTGTTAACTGCAAAACATTTACAATAGAAGGTGATATTATCATACTACTGTTAGCAAAGCAGAGTAGCCAAGACCTGCTGTTTTCTAAAGACAGTTTGTAGACAGAGAAGGAAGCCATGCTTATTTGGAGAAATTAAATGACAGGGGAACAAATCAAGACACCCATTTCCTTGAATGTCTCTTCAAAAAATGGTAGAATAGTTGTTAGTGGCTATGGTAGTCTCGTATCTGCTTCTGTTTTCAGTCTGTTGTGAGATACTGTTTTGGTTGAAGCATGTGAAGAAAGCCTAGCCTCACAAAGAGAATTAGCTGGAAATGGGAGAGGAATTTCTGCAGCTTTTCAGATATGCTGATGATCTTTCACATTACACCAAACTGCCAAAATGATCATTTCTCCTAAAAGACGATAACAATATGGAATCTGAAACTGTATCAGTGAACTTTTTGTACTCTATTACACTAAAATCCACTGATCTATCTTATGCTTTGAATAAATCTTTTACTCATGCATAGGGTAACAGTAATTCATTGAGCTAGGCAGAACTTTCAAATTTTGATACATTACATTATGCAATACCAAAATTCATTCCTATTGCCACCAAAATCACCAGAAAAGTGTCCAAATATAGAGAATTTGTGAAGTTAACTGTGGTAGATAAAAATATTCCAGATTTCTAATTTTCACTTAAAAGCTCAAATTGTATCATGGGCACAAATACTGATAATTTCCTTAAAGGGATGAATTCACCTTTTTTTTTTTTTTAAGTATCTGCTAGATACTGAAGTCTGAAGAACCATAATTTGTTTGCCAAATTATTTTTATTTTTGAACTAAAAATGGTGTTCCAGAAAAAAGGGGATTCTGTTCAGGATACACAAGTGTTTTCTTCGGGGTGACCTTTCTCCTTTGACATTCAGCAGAACTGTTTTATGCATATTCCCATTTTGTTGCACAGAATATTAAAAGGAAATGAATTCAAGGTTCAAGATTTGATAAAACTAAGAATTTTACGACTTTATCAAGGGCATTCTTAGGTGAAATTGATGTTTTTTTTTAATTATTGCAAATGTATGATGGTGGAGAATACACTGACTTCTAGTAGTTTGATTCACGCTGAGGCCCTATCAGTTTTAACTGCCATTGTTTCTGCACCATTGGTGCTGGTAACAGCCCAGGGGAAAAGGTAAATAATGTCTTGGTATTAATCTGACAATAGTTTACTTCATGGCTGCCTGAAAGTGTTAGTGACCTTCAGAAATCTGAAGAACCACACTATGAGAATCAGTTAGGCAGACAACCTTCCTGCCTCAGAGATTGCACTGTGTTCAGTTCAGTTCAATTCAGTCGCTCAGTCGTGTCCGACTCTTTGCGACCCCATGAATCGCAGCACGCCAGGCCTCCCTGTCCATCACCAACTCCCGGGGTTCACTGAGACTCACGTCCATCGAGTCAGTGATGCCATCCAGCCATCTCATCCTCTGTCGTCCCCTTCTCCTCCTGCCCCCAATCCCTCCCAGCATCAGAGTCTTTGCCAATGAGTCAACTCTTCTCATGAGGTGGCCAAAGTACTGGAGTTTCAGCTTTAGCATCATTCCTTCCAAAGAAATCCCAGGGCTGATCTCCTTTAGAATGGACTGGTTGGATCTCCTTGCAATCCAAGGGACTCTCAAGAGTCTTCTCCAACACCACAGTTCAAAAGCATCAATTCTTCGGGGCTCAGCCTTCCTCACAGTCCAACTGTCACATCCATACATGACCACAGGAAAAACCATAGCCTTGACTAGACGGACCTCTGTTGGCAAAGTAATGTCTCTGCTTTTGAATATGCTATCTAGGTTGGTCATAACTTTCCTTCCAAGAAGTAAGCATCTTTTAATTTCATGGCTGAAATCACCATCTGCAGTGTGTAATTTCCTCTAAAATGTCTCTTGAGAGAGTGTGAAGCAGAGATAGAGAGAAAACTAAAGAACCAGGGAGGCCTGGTACATCAGTACACAGTCTTCTGAGGAAAACTTATGCTCTTCTGCCCCCTCGTGGTAGACCATCAACAATGCAGCCGATTACACAAGAGGACTACTCTATCTAAGCAAAGGACTACGGTTTCCTTGTTGATGTGTTGATGTGGCAGAGGCATTATTTTACAGCTACACTTTCTACATTCACATTCAAGATCTAACTGTGCTTGAAACGGAATGTTTAAAAATCCCTTTTAAAATCGCATCAAAAATACTTAGGAATAAACCTGACCAAGGATGAGAAAGGCTTATATGCTGATAAGTATAAAACATTAATAAAGAAAACTGAAGATGACTCAAAGAAAAGGAAAGATATCCCATGCTCCTGAATTGGAAGAATTAATATTGTTAAAATGGCCATACTATCCAAAGCAACCTACAGATTCAATGCAATTCCTATCAAATTATCCATAACACCGTCTAAAGAACTTGAACAAATAGTCCCAAAGTTTACATGGAACTATAAAAGACCCAGAATAGCCAAAGCAATTCTTAAGAAAAAGAACAAAACAGAAAGCATAACGCTTCCAGTCTTCAGACAATATTACAAAGCTACGGTGATCAAATCTGATATTGGCACAAAAACAGACATATGGATCAATGGACATGAAAAGATGCTCAACATTGCTAATTATTAGACAAGTGCAAATAAATACTACAATGATGAACCACCTCACACCAACCTGAACGGCCATAATTAAAAAGTCTATAAACAAGAAATGCTGGAGAGGGTGTGGAGAAAAGAAAACCCTCCTACATTGTTGGTGGGAATGTAAATTGGTGTGGCCACTATGGAAAACAGTACAGAGGTTCCTCAAAAAACTAAAAAGAGAGTTGCCATATGGTCCAGCAATCCCACTCCCGGGCATATATCTAGACAAAACTATAATTCAAAGAGATACATGGACCCCTATGTTCATAGCATTACTATTTATGATAGCCAAGACATGGAAGGAACCTAAATGTCCATCAACAGATAAATGGATAAAGAAGATTGGTACATACATATACAATTAAATACTACTCAGTCATAAAAAAAGAATGAAATAATGCCATTTTCAGCAACATGGATGCAACTATCATCATACTAAGTGAATTAAGTCAGAAAGAGAAAAATACCCTATGATGTCATTTATATGTGGACTCTAAAATATGGCACAAATGAACACATCTATGAAACAGAACCGGACTCACAGACGTAGAGAACACACTCAGTTCAGTTCAGTCGCTCAGTCGTGTCTGACTCTTTGTGACCCCGTGAATCGCAGCACACCAGGCTTCCCTGTCCATCACCAACTCCCGGAATTCACCCAGACTCATGTCCATCGAGTCAGTGATGCCATCCAGCCATCTCATCCTCTGTCCTCCCCTTCTCCTCCTGCCCCCAATCCCTCCCAGCATCAGAGTCTTTTCCAATGAGTCAACTCTTCACATGAGGTGGCCAAAGTACTGGAGTTTCAGCTTTAGCATCATTCCATGCTAAAGAACAGACTAGTGGTTCCCAAAGGGGAGAGGGGGAAAGGACTGGCAGTTCAGGGTAAGCAGATGCAAACTATTCTATATCGGATGGATAAACAAGCAACTACTGTATAGCACAGGGAACTATATTCAATCCTCGTGATAAACCACAATCAAAAAGAATATATATATATGTATATATATATATACATATATATATAACTGAATCACTTTGCTATACAGCAGAAATTAACAATGTAAATAAATTTTACTTCAATAAAATAAAATGTTTTAAAATATTTAAAAAAGGATCTAAATGTGTTTAATCTTTTAGCGACTAGAATGCAGGAGAATAAGTTGCCATCATGATAAAGGCTGAGGATAGGGTCTCTGGTGAAGATAACCAATGCCTGCTTAATTCTCAGGGGCATTCTTGCCACCCCTTTTCTCCCAGTGTTCTGAGGCTTGGCTCTCTGTGTCAGTGAAAACCTTTGCTACCCTCCATTGAGGAACAAACTATAATCCCAGAGTTTTTCACTTTTCTATAAACCAAGCTTAAAAAATGAGTTCTAAGGGTCTTCATGCATAAAGGGGAGGTTGACCAGGTTTCAAAGACTGCCCTCTATGCTGCATTCTATTTCCACTGAGATCTCATCAGTTCAGTTCAGTCACTCAGTAGTGTCCGACTCTTTGTGACCCCATGGACTGCAGCACGCCAGGCCTCCCTGTCCATCACCAACTCCCAGAGTTTACTCAGACTCATGTCCATTGAGTAGGTGATGCCATCCAACCATCTCATCCTCTGTCGTCCCCTTCTCCTCCTGCCTTCAATCTTTCCCAGCATCAGGATCTTTTCAAATGAGTCAGCTCTTCGCATCAGGTGGCCAAATTATTGGAGTTTCAGCTTCAACATCAGTCCCTCCAATGAACACTCAGGACTGATTTCCTTTAGGATGGACTGGTTGGATCTCCTTGCAGCCCAAGGGACACTCAAGAGTCTTCTCCAACACCACAGTTCAGAAGCATCAATTCTTCAGCACTCAGCTTTCTTTATAGTTCAACTCTCACAACCATACATGAGTACTGGAAAAACCATAGCCTTGACAAGACGGACCTTTGTTGACAAAGTAATGTCTCTGCTTTTTAATATGTGTCTAGGTTGGTGGGCTGCTGTCTATGGGGTCGCACAGAGTCCGACACGACTGAAGCGACTTAGCAGCAGCAGCAGGTTGGTCATAACTTTTCTTCCAAGGAGTAAGCGTCTTTTAATTTCATGGCTGCAGTCACCATCTGCAGTGATTCTGGAGCCCACAAAAATAAAGTCTGCCACTGTTTCCACTGTTTCTCCATCTATCTGCCATGAAGTGATGGGATCGGATGCCATGATCTTTGTTTTCTGAATGTTGAGTTTTAAGCCAACTTTTTCACTCTCCTCTTTCACTTTCATCAAGAGGCTTTTTAGTTCTTCTTCACTTTCTGCCATAAGGGCGATGTCATCTGCATATCTGAGGTTACTGATATTTCTCCCAGCAATCTTGATTCCCGCTTATGCTTCCTCCAGCCCAGCGTTTCTCATGATGTACTCTGCATATAAATTAAATAAGCATGGTGACACTATACAGCCTTGACATACTCCTTTCCCAATTTGGAACCAGACTGTTGTTCCACGTCCAGTTCTAACTGTTGCTTCCTGACCTGCATACAGGTTTCTCAAGAGGCAGGTCAGGTGGTCTGGCATTCCCATCTCTTTCAGAATTTTCCACAGTTTATTGTGATCCACACAGTCAAAGGCTGTGCCATAGTCAATAAAGCAAAAACAGATGTTTTTCTGGAACTCTCTTGCTTTTTCGATGATCCAGTGGATGCTGGCAATTTGATTTCTGGTTCCTCTGCCTTTTCTAAAAACCAGCGTGAACATTTGGAAGTTCACGGTTCACATACTGCTGAAGCCTGGCTTGGAGAATTTTGAGCATTACTTTACTAGCATGTGAGATGAGTGCAATTGTGCGGTAGTTTGAGCATTCTTTGGCATTGCCTTTCTTTGGGATTGGAATGAACACTGACTTTTTCCAGGTCTGTGGCCCCTGCTGAGTTTTCCAAATTTGCTGGCATATTGAGTGCAGCACTTTCACAGCATCATCTTTTAGGATTTGAAATAGCTCAACTGGAATTCCATCACCTACACTAGCTTTGTTCATAGTGATACTTCCTAAGGCCCACTTGACTGAGATCTCATAGAGGCAGACAAAATCTCCACACAGAGGCTCTAACTCGGCCCTCTCTACACTTCGGGACAGAGTTGCAGATTTGGATATTTGAGAGAATTCTGAAGGCCAGGGTTACGGGAGACATCCATGTATCACAAAAGACATGCATGTATCACAAGAGTTGGTGCCCCAGTGGAGACCTGAGGGGAAAAGATGAGCAGGGAAGGGAACAGGACCCAGGGCTGGTGGCTCCTGAGACAGATAGAGAAGCAGAGTCCGAGGTTTCTAACCCTCTCCCTCTCCTTTACCCCCTTGCCCAGATCTCCCATGGTGAGGCGAGAGCTACAGCCTCCAGGGTGTAGGCGAGCTGCCGTCCATGTAGTTTAGAAAAAGGGAAGAACAGTCCAGGGGTTGGGTGCTGGTGGGCTTTGCTCTGCGAGCTCCAGGAAGCCATTTCTGTGAGGTTATCCACTGCCAACAAGGAACATAGAAGGAGGTGGAAACCCAGAACTCTGCCAGGCTGAGCTGAGGGAAGACGGACTGACTAACGAGGGGGAGAAAAGAGACACCTGGAGTCCTTTCTCACAAGCCTTGAATTCATCTCACTGGATTTTACAACAGCGTCAAAGGCAGAGGGTGGGGTCAGGGCCACCCCTTCTCCTCTTTCATGCCATCTCCAGGTGGTCCCCACGTATTCTCTCATGACCGCATCTGGTTCCAGGTCCACCTGGAAATGCTCCAGCGAACAACCAGCCCTTCCCTCCACCAGCCACCTTCTCGCCAGCCTCCTGGACCAGCCTCCACTGCTCCTCAGCCTCTGCAGCGCCCCCTTGTGGCGCTCCCTCCTCTCACCCGTCAGATCCGGCTTGAAATGTTCACGACCAGGCCACCCTGAATGCTCCGGGCAGCATGCCCTTACTGGACTTCTACATGTATCACTCTGCCATGTTGGTCTGTCTCTGCCAAACTGAAAGCACTGTGGGGTGAGGACTCTGTCCACATTCCTGTTGTATTCCCGGTGCTCAGCAGTGTCCCGGTGCCTGACAGCAGGCAAACCATGAAACCTTAGAGGGTTCCAGGCTCCACCTATGACGGTGAACTCTTAGATCACCTGAGGTTACATTCTGCTGAGGAATTCTTCTCTTGCTTCAAGACATAGCTCAACATTTTGACTCCCTAAAGTCTTCCTTCCCTGACGTACCATCCTACTAATACTTGACCCTTCCTCTGTAGCTGTCACCCCACTATTAGGGCTGATGGTTGCATACATCCAACTGGCTTGGAAGAAATTCCGTTCACTCTATATGTATCTTCCCCAATGGAGCTGAAGTTCCTTGAAAACAAAGGCCACCCCCAGCCCTATTCCTTCATAGTTACTTTGCATAGAATTCACTGCAAAATATGCATTAATTCCATGTCTCCCAGGAAAGAAAACCAAGGCTTTTTCTCAGAAACAAGGACACTGGTGTGACTGGCAGGGGCAGGGATTTAGCAGGTTGAACTTCAGTGATGTAATATGAAGCACCATAGGGGTTGTAATTTTCAAAAAGGATTTGACTCACAGAAGATGTTTAAAGTGAATTTTGCTAAATTTATCTTTCCACTGACTTTCATCATAATATAAAAGATGCATTCAGATGGAAAACATTCTTACCTCAAGATGAAGAGGAGGCTTGGTGTAGTAGAAAATGCACCAGTTTTACAATCAGAGAGATGTGAGTTTGAATTTCACCTCGTTCCTTATTCCTTGAATAAATCACTTGAGCTAGTAATTGTTGTCAGGCTGGCAGAGAGATCAGGTATAGGTGGAATACTGATGACGATGATGAAAGTAGTTATTATTATAATCTGTCAACAGTGAAGACGAAAATGTTCTATAAGTAATAAAACACAAAATTAGAGTATACCCAGAATTTAGAGCTATATTTAGATAGCATTTGGCACCCCACTCCAGTACTCTTGCCATGGAAAATCCCATGGATGGAGGAGCCTGGAAGGCTGCAGTCCATGGGGTCGCTGAGGGTCGGACAGGACTGCGCGACTTCACTTTCACTTTTCACTTCCATGCATTGGAGAAGGAAATGGCAACCCACTCCAGTGTTCTTGCCTGGAGAATCCCAGAGATGGGAGAGCCTGGTGGGCTGCCGTCTATGGGGTGGCACAGAGTCGGACACGACTGAAGTGACTTAGTAGTAGTAGTAGTAGTATAACTAGTATACCTGGAGTATTCTTTCAATTACAAAGATGAAAACAAATTCAAAAAGGTTAAGCTAAAAGCAGAATTATTAAATCACAAGTCGGGGCATTCAGGTGTGTGTCTAGTTTCAGGCACATCTGAACCCAGAATTTCAGTGATCTCCTGGGAGCTCCGACTGGCTCTCCATGCCTTGAGTACACTTTAGCCATAGCATGGGTCCCATGAGTTGAGTCAATCCAGAAGGAAACAGAAATGAGTGGCCTGGGATGAGAAGGAACCAGGTCAGAACCCCATAGCACAGGGAAGGGCCATTTCCCAAAGCAAAACTGGGTGGTTTTACCAGAGGAAGAGAGTAAATGCTTCCCAGGCAAAATTAATTGCCTGGTTGATACCCTACAAGCAATCTGAATTAATTGTGCTTCAGTTGCTCCCAACTACTTTGTAAATATTGCTTCATTTAATCCCTTCACAGTGTAATGACATATGTGGTGCTATTCCCATCTTACAGTCATAGAACAGTGCTGGTGTAGTCACTAAGTCATGTCCAACTCTTGCAACCCCATGGACTGAAGCCCACTAGGCTCCTCTGTCCATGGAATTTTCCAGGCAGGAATACTGGAGTGGGTTGCCATTTCCTTCTCCAGGGTATCTTCCTGACCCAGGGATCGAACCTGGGTCTCCTGCACTGGCAGGTGGATTCTTTACTGCCGGAGCCACCGGGGAAGCTTATTTCACAGTCATATAAGGGTAATTGATAAAAGAAGTTCATAGTCACTTACATTAACTATATATTAACTTATACCATCATAGCATTTGTCTTGCTCGAAAACTGTTCGACATTATGATGAAAGTCAGTATGCCCAAAGCATGCCCAAAATATTCTACCTTCCTATCCTCCAAGATCTTGGAGCTTACCAACTCCTTGATGCCCTTCTTAACAAATACATCATTTATTTGAATTATGGTTATAATGACAAACATGTATTGAATTTACTATGTACAAGTGCTGTGCTAACAGCTTTACATAGATTATCTCCTTTCATTCTCCCCACTCTCTTATGAGGAAGGCACTGTTATCTCCTTGATTCAGATGAAGACAAAGAGGTACAGAAAAGTGAAGTCACTTGTCCAAGTGAATGGGGTCAGGATTCTAACGAAGGCTTCCCATACAAGAGCTTGCCCTCTTGACCACTACCAGGCCTGTAAGCGACCCCGAGCACATTATACCATTTACAACACATTGCATGTACTTCTTTATATAGCTAGCATAGTCACTGAGCAAGGCAGCTGCAATGGTAGTATAAGTTAAGACAAACTTAATATAAGAGATGGTGAACTACTTTATCACTTCCCCTTTTATGACTGCAAAACAGGAATTATAAAGCCAGGTATCACATCGTGTTGTGGAAGGATTAAATGAGGCAATATTTGTAAAGTAGTTGGGATAGTGCCTGATACACAGTAAGTTATCGTTATTGGTAGCGGTAGTATCATCACCATCATCAAGCTAATCACTTCTGCTTGAGCCCAGCTGTCCTGGGGATGGGAGACCTGGATAAGAAGGGATGTCTGTGTAGACTGAGTCTCTCTTGGATCTACGACAAGAGAGAAAAGAGGAAAACATCTGGTTTCCCTCTTTTGTTTCTTAAGAGAAGGTTCAAAATAGGCTGAAGACCTAAATGTTAAGACCAGAAACCATACAACTCCCAGAAGAAAACATAGATGGAACATTCTTTGTTAATAATGGCTATCGTAAAAAAAAAAAAAAAACACACACAAATAACAAACGTTGCCAAGGATATGGAAAAACAGGAACCTCATGCACTATTGGTAGGAATGTAAACGGTGCAGCCACTGTCGAAACAGTACAGAGATTTCTCAGAACACTAAAAATGGAACCACCATATAACTCCGCAGTTATATATATACCTTGGATATATATCTGAAGAAAATGAAAACACTAATTTGAAAAGACACATGATTCCAATGTTCATGGCAGCATTATTTACAATAGCAGAGATATAAAAACAGCCTATTATGTACAATAGCAAAGATATGATGCCACTTATATGTGGAATCTAAAAAATTAATTAGTGAATATAACAAAAAAGAAACAGATTCACAGAATTACAAAACAAACTAGAGGTTACTAGTGGAGAGAAATAAGATAGAGGTAGGGCATTAAGTGGTACCAACTACTATTAAATTACAAGGATATAGTGTAGAACACAGGAAATACAGCCAATATTTTATAATAACTATAAATAGATTTTAACCTTTAAAATTGTGAATCTTTATGTTGTACACTTGAAACTTATAAATCAACTAGACCTCAATAAATATATACATATATATTCCCCTACCATTCAGAGGGACTTCACAGGTGGCTCAGTGGGTAAAATATCTGCCTGCAATGCAAGAGATACAGGAGACTCAGATTCAATCCCTGGGTTGGGAAGATCCCCTGGAGGAGGGCATACCAACTCACTCCAGTACTCTTGCCTGGAGAATCCCATAGACAGAGGAGCCTGGTGGGCTACAGTCCACAGAGTCACATAAAGTCCAACAAGGCTGAAGCGACTTAGCACACATGTACCATTCAGAGACAAAAACCGGGCCAGGACACAACCAAGGAAACCAGCATTCTAAGACATGGAGAAGATCGTGCAAGACACAGCTAATGTGAATGCCAGGCTTTGAATCCAGGATTCCTAAGTCCTAAGCCCAGTGCTGCATCCCCAGAGGGTCATAAAAGGGGGCCTTTCTATGGCTGGCCCTGTCTCCAACCACCACCTCCCCAAACGTCACAGTTTGTCTTTCTACCATCAGGCAAGTAGCCCAACTATTCCTGACACCATCTGCTCTACATGACAGGAAAACAGGCCTGAGTCTTCACCCAGAAGGCTACAGTTCTGCCCATACCATTTGCTGGCCCTGATCAGAACGGACAGCAAAAGACAGAGCTGTTTGTGGGCAGAGCCTTCTAGTTTTCATCTGCTGAAATAAAATCTTGAATCTCAGCAGAATGTTTTCATAGGGAACATTCCTATACTTTGCTGGGCACACTTTGAGATGCAATTGCTAGGCTTTAGTGATAAAAACTAAAGCACATTCTTTATGGAATTCCCAAGGCAGGGAATTCAGAGACTACTGCCAACGGGAAGTTCAATGGGTCCCATCAGTCATCGCCCATCTCGTTTCATTTCTAAGACCTACGGGAGTTGACAGACCAATCCTCAATTCTCCCTTCACCTCTCCTGCTTCATATCTTGGACACTCAGTTGCCAACTGTTCCTTATATGATTTATATTGTTTTGTTAATCTTTCAGCAATGTCCTTCCTTCCAAGTTTTTATTTATTTATTCCCTTGTGGAAATGAAAGAGCAAGTGCCAATCCCCTGCTAATGGATAGATAAGCCTGAAATACTAGCTAGAGCCACTAAAAATTCCCTACTCTCTCTCAGGTCCTCTGCAGCTAATGAGGAGAGGAGTCAGTCTAGAAAGTGAGCCTTTGAACCTGAGTCTTAAAAGCAGAGATGCTGTGGTTCAGTCATTGTGTCCGACTCTGTGATCTCGTGGACTGCAGCACACCGGGCTCCTCTGCCTTCACTAATTCCCAATTTGCTCAAATTCATGTCCATTGAGTAGGTGATACTATCTAACCATCTCATCCTCTGTTGCCCTCTTCTCCTTTTGTCTTCAGTCTTTCCCAGCAGCAGGGTCTTTTCCAATGAATCAGCTCTTCAAATCAGATGGCCAGAGTATTGGAGCTTCAGTATCAGTCTTTCACGGTTGATTTCCTTTAGGACTGATTTGTTTGAGAAATATGTTGATGGCCTAAAGGAAGGGAGGGAGAACTCAGCAGGGTTCCAGCACCCAGGATGAAGTACCCAGCTACTGCTCATAACTTGACCCTTTGGTCAAGCCTTAGAGGTGGATATTGGTAGAGGATTTCTATTTAAAAGAATGCACTCTGTGTCTTACCTCTTGTAATTAGACCAGCAGAGACTTTCCTCTTTAATCTTAAAGGTATTTCCCTAAGCCACTTCCTTGAAGTGACAAGCTTTCCCAACTCCTGAGTCATATAAGCTTCAAACATCATACACTGGACTAGTATTAGTGAACACCAAGATTATCTGTTCACCCTTCTCAGAGGTCTCTCTACTTCCTTTAACATTAGGTCCTTAAAGTAGTGAATTCCTGTTTCGCCCATCCCTGTCCCCTCACAACATCATGGATAGCATCATGGACTCAATAGACATGACTCTGAGGAAACTCCAGGAGATAGTAAAAGACAGGGAAGCCTGGCATGCTGCAGTCCATGGGGTTGCAAAGAGTCTGACATCACTGAGCAACTGAACAACAATGGCCTCCCTGACTCTTCTCTCACCCATTCATTTTTGGAGTGGAAAAAATAATGAAACAGAGACCACAGTTCTGAGGTCCAGCTCTGGATCTACCACCAATTAACTGTGTCCATAGGTTTCAGTTTCTCATCAGTGATATGAGAGGTGGGTCGACATCATCTCTAAGACCCTTTTAACTCGTGGTCAGGAGGTCTCATCACTTTACCCACCCTGGGAATCAGGAGCAGTTAGGGCAGTGTTCCAACAGACCTTGGCTAAAGGAGAATGGAATTTTGTGGCTGAAGATCTCTCAGTGGAGGGAACGGTAAAACTAGAAGAGCATTTTACTGAAGGGTATAAAAGCTCTTTTAGGTGCTTAGAAACCATAAGAGTCTACAGTTAATCAAAGGAGCTGTGGGTCCCAGAGAAAAACCTACCCTAGCTTTGTTAACAGTGGTGCACTGGTGGAAGCAGTCAGAACAGCTGAGCAAACATGACAATCATTTCCAAAGTTGGCAAGATAATAATTTGTAATAAGGATACAGCTCACACCCCTTGGATCTCTGTGGGTAGAATCTATGCCTAAGAATTTGATCCTGGGTTATATTAAAGAATAACTGTAGTTTCAAAGATTCTGCCAGTTCTTTGTATTTTTTTCCATGATAAAGTCATAGAGCAAATAATTCCTTATTTAGCTAAGCCCAAAATAAATTCTTGTATGTGCAAAGTCAGAACAAAATCACATTTCAAATGGTGGGAGAGAGCTACAATGCTTTACATGAATTTGAAAGTACTTCTTAAACTGGATAGAAAGATAAAGGGAGAAATTCCAATGACATGAAGAAGAGAGTAGACAGGATCAAAGTAATATTTTGTGGAGCAGGGAAGGTAAATTGGTAAAACATATCTTGCAGTACTAATGTCTGATATTCAATGGTTGTTTCCTTTCTTGACCTGCAATTAACTTGCATTATCTCATTATTTTTGAAAATGGTTATAACAGGCCATTGTCTATTGTGATTGGAACTTTTCAGAAGTGAAGAAGGGTGGTTCCCTTCTTGGGAACCTTCCCTGGGGAATCAGTTCAGTTCAGTCACTCAGTCGTGTCCAACTCTTTGCAACCCCATGAATCACAGCACACCAGGCCTCCCTGTCTGTCACCAACTCCCGGAGTTCACTCAGACTCACATCCATGGAGTCAGTGGTGCCATCCAGCCATCTCATCCTCTGTCATCCCCTTCTCCTCCTGCCCGCGATCCCTCAGGATTATGAATAAAAAATAGTCAAGACTTAGGAATTAAAAGGACGGTGAGGTTCAAGATACAGAAGAAAGAGAAAAACTGGTAGAAAAGTTTCCTGAGGGGATGCAGACATTAGATTCCATGGTATTAAAGTATTTGGGCACTCTATCTGGGTACACCATTTTTCAGACTTTTCCATTATTATCTGCCCCTCCCTACCCCTTAGTTAGAATGTCTGTCTTATGTCCCAGTCTCCCAAAAACAATTTTCTGTGCTCCACATGCTGTCAACCAGCTAAAAAGAAAGTATCCAGGACACGTTGTGCGATATGGTAGCTACTGGCTTCAGGCGGCTAACTGAGCATCTGAAATGCAGCTGGTCTGAACCGAGGTGTGTCCTAAGTGTAAAATGCATACCAAATTGTGAAATTTTGTATGAAAAAGAGTATAAAATATCTCATTATGAATATATTGATAAATGCTGAAATGATAATGTTTGGGGTATACTGGTTTAAATAAAGTATATTATTGAAATTAATTTCATCCATTTCTTTTTACCTTTTTAAATGGAGCTACTAGAAAATTCAAATTTTGCGATACAAATTTCTACCAAGAAGCAGTAGTCTAGACTAGTCTAGTACTAGTAGTCCAGTACTAGTCATGATAGTAGTTGTGTCTGATTAACGTTAGATGTGCTTTGTGCTTAGTCAATTAGTCATGTCCGACTCTTTGCGACCCCATGGACTGTAGCCCACCCGGCTCCTCTGTCCATGAAAATTTTCCAGGCAAGAATACTGGAGTGGGTTGCCATGCCCTCCTCCAGGGAATCTTCCCAACCAAGGGATCGAACCCAGGTCTCCTGCATTGCAGGTGGATTCTTTACCATCTGAGCCACTAGTGCCTCATTGTATGCAACTATATATAGCAAAATAGAAACAGACTCACAGACATAAAAAGCAAAAGTAGCAGTTACCAGTAGAGAGAGGGAAGGACAGAAGGGCAGGATAAGGGTAGAATTTTCAAAACTGCCTTAAGAAGACAACACTTTATAATTTTGAACCTGTAAAGGCAAGAAGACCCCAGGTGGTGCAGTTGGTAAAGAATTTGCCTGCCAGTGCAAGAGACTTGGGTTCGATCCTTGGATCAGGAAGATCCCCTGGGGAAAGAAATGACAAACCACTCCAGTATTCTTGCCTGGAAAATCCTATGGACAGAGGAACCTGGAAGGCTACAGTCTATGGGGTTGCAAAGGATCAAACGTGATTGAGCACACACAGCACACAAGAAGATGGTACTTCAGCCTAAATTCTAAGCACCTCTTGGAGAGTTACTCATTTTGCTTCCCCGGTGGCTCAGTTAGCAAAGAATCCACCTGCACTGCATGAGACCTCCTACAATGCAGGAGACCCAGGTTCAATCGCTGGGTCAGGAAGATCCCTTGGTGAAGGGAATGGCAGCCCACTCCTGGAGAATCCCATGGACAAAGGAGCCTGGCAGGCTACAGTCCATGGCATTGCAAAGACCTGGACATGACTGAGCGACTAACACTTGTGGTTGCAGAGCACAGGCTCTAGGCGCAGGGGCTCAGGAGTTGTGGCTCACAGGCTCTAGAGTGTGGGCTTAGTAGCTGTGGTGCTCAGGCCTAGTTGCTCTGTGGCATGGCATGTGGGATCCTCCTTGACCAGGTATCGAACCTGGTCTCCTGCACTGGCAGGTGGATTCTCGACCACCGGACCACCAGAGAAGTTCCCATGTAGTAACTCTTTTAAGCTCTCAGATGAGGAACTTGCTGACTCTCAACCAGTAAAGGGCAGAGCCAAGACAAAACATTTGGCTTTTGAAGCTTTAGACTATACTGCTTCCTGATCAGGGCTTCCTAGGTGACACTAGAGGTAAAGAACTTACCTGCCAATGCAGGAGACACGGGTTCAATCCTTGGGTGGGGAGGATCCTAGAGGAGGGCATGGCAACCCACTCCAGTATCCTTGCCTGGAGAATCCCATGGACAGAGGAGCCTGGTGGGCCACGTACCGTCCATTGGAGTCACACACAGTCAGACATGACTGAAGCGACTTAGCATGCATGCTTCCTGACCAACTTTTCTTAGCACATTCTACTGCAACACCATTTTTAGGTACAAGCTAGCATTCTAGTACATGGCTAAATAATAATTTACTTAATAAATCTATAAGTGGGCATTTTGACTATTTCTATTTTTCCTCTATTAAGCACTGCTGAGCTGAACCTAATTATAGCCTATCTTTGAGCCATCTGATGATTTCCTTGAATTAACAATGTGCATTTTCACAACAGCCACTTAGAACTGTGAGAATGGGTAACACTACCCACCCTCCTGCCTTTAGAGCAGGCCTCAAACAAGGCTGCAGTTCCATCTTGCTTTGACATTTCTCCA
The DNA here is from genome assembly GCF_003369695.1 of Bos indicus x Bos taurus. NCBI lineage: Eukaryota > Metazoa > Chordata > Mammalia > Artiodactyla > Bovidae > Bos > Bos indicus x Bos taurus. The sequence goes on from NC_040085.1 coordinate 38,879,525, forward strand.
CTAGCACCTACCAAGGTGTTAAATTTCCTGTCTTGAGGTTTCTCATCTGGTCCCCTTAAATAACCCACAAAGCTCCATGCTTTGGGGCTCCCTACTAAACAACACACACATACACACACACAGCCATGTGTCTGAGGTCCACAAACTTCTAGTATAGCAGTGGGGGAGTTTGGGGTAACAAAGTAGGTAAATTATAGGTTCGTATCACTGATGCTGGCTTGAAGCAGTTCTGTTTTCCTGACACTTCTAGTCTTATCTCCCTCAGATAATTTTCCATTTCCTGCCCTTAGACTGATACTGTCCTTTCTCTTAGTTTGAACCACAAAGACCTGCCAATATTCAACCACTTAACCTACGAAGACAGAAATTTTACCCGGTTCCACCTAACAAGGCTGAGGTGTTATTTACCCACTGGAGAACACAGCAACCATCTGTCATGTTGGGAAGCTGTTCAAAACCTATGCAAACCCTTCCTATATTGGGGGAAATCTCCATCTTTTAAATCCTGGTGTCCCTAGTGTCATGCCAGAAATTCACTTTCTCAGATTTAGTTAAGATTAAAATATATGAATGTGACCCAGTTCCCTCCAGTCAGATGCAAGATTTTTGATGCAGCCCAGAGAACAACAGGAATAGCCATTCTGCCTTTGATAAGAGGCAGGGACTGGAAGGGGCAGAAAGCTCTAGGGAAATTTCAAGTTCTTGGCCAGGGTAATGGTTATATGGTAGACCATATAACCACTTGCACCTTCTGCATGTGTGTTATTCTTTATTTTTTAAACAATGTTTTAAAAACTCAACTGTGGCAAAAAAAATATGGGAGAGACATGGAGCTTCCCAAAGGAGGAAGACAGAGGTCTTGATATCTTGGTATCAGCCATGTGAGCTGAAAGTTCATTGTGCTCCGAGGGAGCAGTTCTCCAGGCAATTTGGGCATAGTTCTTGACACACAGCCTCCAAGACTGTTTCTCTGGCTGTCCTAATGTTCTAGGAGTGTTCTACCATATATCCTTTAATAAATACTCTTCCTGCTCTCACTAGCTAGAGAAGACTCTCCTTTTTGACTAAGAGCTCTGGCTGCTACAAGGAAATTCAGGTTCTTTTCAGGCCAGATCTTGACTTGACACTAAAAACACAGTCCTCAGGGCCACTGGAATGCTGGCTTAGTGGTCCCTCCAGACTCTAGAGATTCCTCTGTTTTACAGTCGGAGCATACAGGGTTGAAACTATACATAGCATGCTTTGCTGCTTTTGAAACCATGGGTCATCATTAGTTAAATCCATTTCACCTGTAATCTGCCTATACTAGTCAAGTTTGTTTTAACTGTGGCTACATAAGACTTGCATTTCCTCCAAGCACCAACAAGCCTGAACAATCTGAAGTTTGAGTTGTTTTCCAAGAACTTGGAGTCAATTGTGTCTAGTTGCAGTTGAGCCGATTAAGACTGGATAGGACCACTGACCCTCCAACTGGGCATGCGCAAGTGTCTATTCAGTGACCTCTTGACATCAGAGGGATGAAAACCCCACCCTCACATCATGCTAAGTGCCTCCGTTTTGAACAGGTGTAGCTTAGTTACACCTGCACAGAATGACAGTTACCACACCTTTATCCAGTTACCTTTCCACACACTCCCCATGCCTCAGACCACTCTGTTTCTTTTTTCTTTATCTCATAATCTGAGCCCCTTGCCTCCATGAAGGCAGATTTGACACTTGTTTACCCATCTCCTCGCTTGGCTGACTTGTGAAAACCCTCTCTTTGTGGCAAACCTCCGTGTCTCAGCATTTCGGCTTACAAAACTAACCTGGTTCACTAACAGCTTCAATCAACTATTATTATCTGCTCTGAAAATCATACATTTTCCTATATTAATCTCCATTATTTTCCTTTTCCTCACTGCTCCCCAGAATATATTTGTAGACACACATACACACCAATACCACCGCAACGATCACCTCCATCGCAACCCAGGATGCCCAGGAATTTGCAAAAGTCATGACATACCCATGTAACAATAGAAGGTAAGGTTCATGAGCAGAGATACTTGTCTATTTTGTTCATTGCTCCATCACAGAATTTAGAATGATGTCTGGCCTATATTAAGTACCCAATAAGCATCTGTAAAATGAGGGAATACCCTGCCCTAAAACGCATTTGTCAACTAGTTCATCCAGCAAAGAACAAATGCTCATGGAGAGTGAATGTTGGTGAAGGCACTTGTCTGGTTGTCAGAGATGTCAAGGTAATTAAGATACAACTCTGCCCGTGAACAATTCAGGATGTTCTGCTTATCTTAGGAATACTGCAATCAACCCTCAGAATACATTTTGTCCCCTCTATAAGCCCATTTGCAGCTTCTCTTTAATGAAGATATGGGACAGTGCAGCTGGGAGGTTTCTTAAACCAGAAGCAATATCTTCCCTCCTCTGATCTCAGTTTCAGGCCAAACAGGAGGAAGATGACATATTCAAGTATGTGTCCACGTCTTTGGTCCATGCTAGTGCCCTGAACTCAGTGGTTGTGAATCAACTTTGACCATGAATAAAGCAATATCAGGGTGGTGATCAGCAATCAGATCTTACCGCTCTTGCCAGCAGCTTTTCTTCAGATTTGAAATTAAGCCCACTATCTGGTCTGGCCCCTATATGATCCTCATCCTTAAATGATCTGGCTTCACCTGCCTCTCTGACCGCCTGGCAGTTGTGCTTCCTCCTCACCAAGCCTGCTGTCTCCAGCACAAGCTGGTCCCACCCTTGGTCTTTCCTCACTCACTCCCTCTTTTAGGAACATTCTCTCCACTTATGTTGCTTTCTTTTTTAACACTGAAACTTAACTTAAATGTCACCTCCTCAAAAAGGCTTCCCTTGGCCACCACACAAAGGCAATCATCCTGCCACCTCTTTAACATGACCTCGTTCCGTGTGTAGCAATTTGGGATGATTCCATAGCTGGCATTTTTCTCATGTTTAACATTCTTCCTTTATCTTTCTTCCCGCTTCTTCTCTTCCTCCCTTTCCCCATTTTCCTTCTTTGGCTTTTCCTTCTTTGGCTTTCCACAGCTGGCATTTTTCTCATGTTTAACATTCTTCCTTTATCTTTCTTCCCCCTTCTTCTCTTTCTCCCTTTCCCCATTTTCCTTCTTCGGCTTTGTCTTGTTTGGTCCACCTGTTCCACTAGATTCTCAGCTTCATGAAAACAGAAGCTTATGGATCCAATTGACTCATGTGTTCCCAGAGACTGAAACAATGCTGTACATACAATAGACATGCAATACACATTTGCGCAAAGGCTACGTTCATCTAGATCTTTAAAAGTAGAGGCTAACATCACTCCCTTCCATGATAAACTATCACCTGCTGTTTGTTAAGCAATTTGGGCAGAATTTTCACAATTGCAGAGAAACCATGCTTAAGGTAAAAATTGAGCTTTCTGAGAAAAGTGTGTGTTGGTACTACGGTCTGGGCCATCGCTGACTGAAGAAATGTGAAAACAGGAAATGATCTGAAGAAGACAACAGGTAAAATTCAAGATGTTCAAAAGTAAGTTATTATATTGTTCAGAGCATCAAATGTATCCCTTGTTAATATGAAATTTTTAAAGTTCAATTTACTTCATACACAGCCTGGGGAACAATCATCTAACAAATCTGTTACCCTCTCTAAATGTTCTCCCACGCTCTACTACATTTAACCCTCATAGCAGCCTTATCTGCGTGTATGTGTGTGTGTCTGTGTGTCTGTGTGTGTGTTAACTGCTCAGTTACGTCCAACTCTTTGCAACCCCATGAACTGAAGCCTGCTAGGTTCCTCTGTTCATGCAATTTCCCAGGCAAGAATAGTGGAGTGGTTTGCCATTTCCTTCTCCAGGGAATCTTCCCGACCCAGGGATCAAACCTGGGTCTCCTGCATTGCAGGCAGATTCTTTACCATCTGAGCCACTAGGAAATCCCTAGCAGCCCTATGAGAAGGGCCTATTCTTCATCCCCCTTTTTCATATGAAGAAACTGAGCTCAGTGAAAACAAGCAAGTTGCTCAAAAATGAAGAACTAAGTCTGCCTTCAGAGCAATCATAAATTGTTACTGAGCTCAGAAATGAGCAACAATAAAAATGCATATGGGTTAAGAGGAGTCTTTGGGGACATTTTTTAAATTGCCCTTTCTTTTTTGGTTCACAGCACAACTCCAGGAAAATACTCTGAGCCAATCCAAGGTCAGAAGATGATGACTGTGTTCCCAGCTCTGCAGCCAACCAACTGTGACAGTGAATGAGTCACTCAATGTTGCAGATGAGAAAGACACAATGGGAAAGAGTCTATTTGGCTCAAGATATTTTTCAGCAAAATGGTCTGAATATAATATGTTGCTCTTGGTGCATTCCTGGTTGATTTTAAAACATCAGCCTAATCAAACTGACAGTAGCTGAGCAACAGAGAAAAAGAGTCTGAGGTACTTACAGATGATGTAAGAAACATTTAATGACTATGTGGCAGAAAAACAGCTCATATCAGGAAATTTTTAAGACACCATTTGGAATACATGGTTCATTTCCATGTACAAGAGGTATGGATTCCCCATGACCTGAAAAAGCCTAAGCACAGTCAGTCAGTTCAGTCGCTCAGTTGTGTCTGACTCTTTGCGACTCCATGGACTGCAGCACGCCAGGCTTCCCTGTCCATTACCAACTCCCAGAACTTTCTCAAACTCGTGTCCATTGAGTAGATGATGCCATCCAACCATCTCATCCTCTGTCATCCCCTTCTCCTCCTGCCTTCAACCTTTCTCAGCATCAGGGTCTTTTCCAATGAATCAGTTCTTTGCATCAGGTGGCCAAAGTATTGGAGCTTCAGCTTCAGGATCAGTCCTCCCAATGAATATTCAGGACTGGTTTCCTTTAGGATTGACTAGTTTGATCTACTTGCTGTCCAAAGGACTTTCAACACAGTCACCTTTTAAAGCTATGCAACCAATTTTGTACATTGTCTATATTCTATCTTAAAGAAAGTCCCCACAAAATCCAATGAGTCTGTGCATGCCCCACATGGGAAGAAGAGCTAAAAGTGAAATAGCCCTGCAAAAGCTAACAAAATTAGCCCTGCTGAGGGACTGCACCTTTACATCCCAAATCTACCTATTTTCTTCAGTCATGTTTAGAGATAAGCTGGGTTGGTGGGTTGGTGGGCTGGTTGGTGTGTTTATTAATCAAGCATACACAAAAATGAGAATTTAAGTAAATTTTTGTTAGTCATTTAATGTGTTTTAGAGGCTGATTTAGGGGATTATCAAAATGGATTTCGATAGGACAAAAGTGATACTATATTTTTATTTTAGCTATTAAAGCAATGAACTTGAATATGTGGTCAATCTCAGTTCAACCCCCAGAATTTTATGATTTGAATGGCTCTCATGTAAAATAAATTCCATTCCTTTTTTCTCTTCTGTGACTTGGCAATAAATAATAGAGAAGACTTAAAAGAAACACTATTATATTATTAAAATTATTCTGAGGCCATTTTGCACAGAATTTTAAAAATGTTAAGTAATGTTGACACCTAATTACAAAAACAATGGATAAGCAGCATTCACATTCTAATTGTTCCCCAAACGTGGACAGCATTGGGGTGATGGTGGTGGTTCACTCTCTAAGTCATGTCTGACTCCTGTGACCCCATGGACTGTAGCCTGCCAGGCACTTCTATCCATGGGATTTCTCAGGTAAGAAAACTGGAGGAGGTTGCCATTTCTTCCTCCAGGGGATCTTCCAGACCCAGGATCAAACCCAGGTCTCCTGAATTGCAGGCGATCTCTTGCATTGCAGGCAGATTCTTTACAGAGGACACACACACAAAAAAAATGACAAGAGAATGTTCATCTTGCCAGTCAGATAAGTAGAAGCAGCACAGGAAATAGTACATCCAAAAGGTCATCACATCCATCACAACAGTGAGTTAACAATTTTAAAGTTTGGGGCTTCCTAGGTGACTCAGTGGTAAAGAATCTGCCTGCCTACCAATGCAAGAGACGCAAGACAAGTGGGTTTGATCTCTGGGTCAGGAAGATCCTCAGGAGGAGGAAATGGCAACCCACTCCAATATTCCTACGTAGAAAATTCCAAGGACAGAGAAGCCTGGTGGGCTACAGCCCCTGAGCTCGCAGAGTCAGACATGACAGAGAAACTGAGCACAAGCGTGAGCACGTGAACTTTAAAGTTGATATTTTCTGAAAGCTTTTGCTGAAGTCAGTGAGTCATCAGAGCTTTACTCCTGGAACACTTGAAAAGGGAATTTGTTTTCCTTCTAGCCCGGCTAAATTGCAGTTTTCAGGATCTTAGATTCACAGGTTATTTTTGTAGGGGCTTAAGAAAGGGATCAAATTGCCAACATCCGCTGGATCGTGGAAAAAGCAAGAGAGCTCCAGAAAAACATCTATTTCTGCTTTATTGACTATGCCAAAGCCTTTGACTGTGTGGATCACAATAAACTGTGGAAAATTCTGAAAGAGATGGCAATACCAGACCACCTGACCTGCCTCTTGAGAAACCTATATGCAGGTCAGGAAGCAACTGTTAGAATGGGACATGGAACAACAGACTGGTTCCAAATAGGAAAAGGAGTACGTCAAGGCTGTATATTGTCACCCTGCTTATTTAACTTATACAAAGAGTACATCATGAGAAATGCTGGGCTGGAAGAAGCACAAGCTGGAATCAAGATTGCCGGGAGAAATATCAATAACCTCAGATATGCAGATGACATCACCCTTATGGCAGAAAGTGAAGAGGAACTAAAAAGCCTCTTGATGAAAGTGAAAGTGGAGAGTGAAAAAGTTGACTTAAAGCTCAACATTCAGAAAACAAAGATCATGGCATCCGGTCCCATCACTTCATGGGAAATAGATGGGGAAACAGTGGAAACAGTGTCAGACTTTATTTTTCTGGGCTCCAAAATCACTGCAGATGGTGACTGCAGCCATGAAATTAAAAGGCGCTTAGTCCTTGGAAGAAAAGTTATGACCAACCTAGATAGCATATTCAAAAGCAGAGACATTACTTTGCCAACAAAGGTCCATCTAGTCAAGGCTATGGTTTTTCCTGTGGTCATGTATGGATGTGAGAGTTGGACTGTGAAGAAGGCTGAGCGCCGAAGAATTGATGGTTTTGAACTGTGGTGTTGGAGAAGACTCTTGAGAGTCCCTTGGACTGCAAGGAGATCCAACCAGTCCATTCTGAAGGAGATCAGCCCTGGGATTTCTTTGGAAGGAATGATGCTAAAGCTGAAACTCCAGTACTTTGGCCACCTCATGCGAAGAGTTGACTCATTGGAAAAGACTCTGATGCTGGGAGGGATCGGGGGCAGGAGGAGAAGGGGACGACAGAGGATGAGATGGCTGGATGGCATCACTGACTCCATGGACGTGAGTCTGATTGAACTACGGGAGTTGATGATGGACAGGGAGGCCTGGCGTGCTGCGATTCATGGGGTCGCAAAGAGTCAGACACGACTGAGCGACTGAACTGAACTGAACTGAAGAAAGGGGAAAAAGGGTATGTTTATACCCTGTTTTCCCAGTACCTTTTTCAAGTTTTCCATTTCCTGTTAAAACCTGACTTGTGTGTTTGGAGTGGGGATGGGGGGTAGGTAGGGCAGGGGGTAAGGGAAGGACATTCTCTTTGAAGCACAATTGAAATCCCAGATCTGGGTAAAAACTGCCTCATCTCCACCTAATCATGATCTACATTACACTGCTTCCCACCCACCACTTCCTTCTCACCCAACAAACCCTCCCCCTGCACACCTCACTGTGTCTGTGGTTTATCTTTTCTGACCAAAAATGAATCCTAACTGGGCAAGGGGGTGAAGAGAGAAAGATAAACAAGAAATGCAACAACCATGACCATAACCACCAATCAATTACTGATATTCCTCATGGGCCACTCCTGAACCTGGGAAGAAAGACACCCCCAGAGGTAGAGTTAGAGACCATTATCCCTTATGATTACAGATACAAAGAAGCCCTTAAAAGTACTCAATTCAGTTCAGTTCAGTCACTCAGTCGACCCCATGGACTGCAGCATGCCAGGCTTCCCTGTCCATTACCAACTCCCAGAGCTTGCTCAAATTCATGTCCATCAAATTGGTGATGTCATCCAACCATCTCATCCTCTGTCCCCCTTCTCTTCCTGCCTTCAATCTTTCCCAGCATCAGGGTCTTTTCCAGTGAGTCAGTCCTTCGTATCAGGTGGCCAAAGTATTGGAACTTCAGCTTCAACATTAGTCCTTCCAATGAATATTCAGGACTGATTTCCTTTAGGATTGACTAGTTTGATCTCCTTGCTGTCCTAGGGACTCTCAAGAGACTTCTCCAACACCACAATTCAAAGCATCGATTCTTTGACGCTCAGCTTTCTTTATGGTCCAACTCTCACATCCATACAAGACTACTGGAAAACCATAGCTTTAACAAGATGAACCTTTGTTGGCAAAGTAATGTCTCTGCTTTTGAATATGCTGTCTAGGTTGGTCATAGCTTTTCTTCCAAGGAGCAAGCGTCTTTTAATTTCATGGCTGCAGTCACCATCTGCAGTGATTTTGGAGCCCAAGAAAATAAAGTCAGCCACTGTTTCTATTGTTTTCCCATCTATTTGCCATGAAGTGATGGGACTGGATGCCATGATCTTAGTTTTTTGAACGTTGAGTGTTAAGCCAACTTTTTCACTCTCCTCTTTCACTTTCATCAAGAGGCTCTTTAGTTGCTCTTCACTTTCTGCCATAAGGGTGGTGTCATCTGCATATCTGAGGTTATTGATATTTCTTCTGGCAATCTTGATTCCCGCTTATGCTTCATCCAGCCCATCATTTCACATGATATACTTTGCACAGAAGTTAAATAAGCAGGGTGAAAATATACAGTCTTGACATACCCCTTTCCCACTTTGGAACCAGTCCATTGTTCCATGTCCGGTTCTAACTGTTGCTTCTTGACCTGCATACAGATTTCTCAGGAGGCAGTTAAGGTGGTCTGGTATCCCTATCTCTTTAAGAATTTTCCACAGTTTGTTGTGATACACAGAGTCAAAGGGTTTGGTGCAGTCAATAAAGCAGAAGTAGATGTTTTTCAGGAACTCTCTTGCTTTTTCAAAAATACAACGGATGTTGGCAAGTTGATCTCTGGTTCCTCTGCCTTTTCTAAGTCCAGCTTGGACATCTGGAAGTTCTTGGTTCACATACTGCTGAAGCCTCGCTTGGAGAATTTTGAGCATTACTTTGCTAGCGTGTAAGATGAGTGCAATTGTGCGGTAGTTTGAACATTCTTTGGCATTACCTTTCTTTGGGGTTGAAATGAAAACTTACCTTTTCCAGTCTTGTGGCCACTGCTGAGTTGTCCAGATTTACTAGCATATTGAATGCAGCACTTTCACAGCATCATCTTTTAGGATTTGAAATAGCTCAACTGGAATTTCATCACTTCCAATAGCTTTGTTCATAGTCATGCTTCCTAAGGCCCACTTGACTTCACATTCCAGGATGTCTGGCTGTTGGTGAGTGATCACACAATTGTGGTTATCTGCGTCATGAAAATCTTTTTTGTATAGTTCTTCCTGGTATTTTTGCCACTTCTTCTTAATATCTTCTGCTTCTGTTAGTTCCATACCGTTTCTATCCTTTATCAAGCCCATCTATGCATGAAATGCTTCCTTGGTATCTCTAATTTTCTTGAAGAGATCTCTAGTCTTTCCCATTCTATTGTTTTCCTCTATTTCTTCGCACTGATCACTGAGGAAGGCTTTCTCATCTCTCCTTGCTATTCTTTGGAACTAATTTAGCAATATAAAAAAAAATTTACACAATGACCAGGTGGGGTTTCTTCCAGGAATTCAAACTGGTTTGATGAATGAAAAGCAATCAGTTAACCATATTAAGGGAGAAGGAAATGGCAACCCACTCCAATATTCTTCCCTGGAGAATCCAGTGGACAGAGGAGCCTGGTGGGCTGCTGTTCATGGGGTCGTACAGAGTCATACACAACTGAAGCGATTTAACAGCAGCAACCATATTAAGAGGCTAAAGAAGAAGGGGAAAATGTCAAATGATGATATCAGTTAATGCAGAAAATGCATTTGGCAAATTCAAAAGTCATTTGCTCATTGATGATACTAAGGAAAAAGCTCTTAGAAAAAATAAAAGAGAATGTCCTCAACTTGACAAAGAGCATCTGTAAAACATCTACAGCTAACATCATACTTAATAGTGAAAGACTGAGTGCCTTTTCCCTAAAATCAGGAATTTAGCCAGGATTCTCACTGTCATCACTCTTACTCAACACAATGCTGTATTTCTATTTAGTGCATTAAGGTAAGAAAAGGAAATGAGATACATACAGAACAAAGAAGAAATAAAACTGTTCCTACTTGCAGATGACATATGCAGAAAATCCCAAGGAATCTACAACAACAACAAAAATCTAGAATAAGTGACTTCTGCAAGGTTGTAGGTTACAAGGTAAACATACAAAATCAACTGTACTGCTATACACTAGGAATTAACACAGATACAAACATGCATAATCACTCAAAGAAAAGAGAAAGAAATACTTAGTTGTAAATCTAAGAAAACATGTATATGACTTATAAGCTGAAAATTACACAATACTGATAAAAGAAGTCAAGGAAATCTAAAATAAACAAAGAGCTAGGAAAAGTCACTGTAGTAAAGATGTCAATTCTCCCAAACTGACTGACATCTAATACAACCTCTACCAAATCTCAAGGAGAGTTTTTGCTGATATAGGCAAGTTTATTTTAAAATGCATGTGGAAAGGAAAATCAATAGAATAACTAATGGAACTTTGAAAAAGAAGAATAAAATGAGAGGAATCCATCTATCTGATTTCAAGACTTATTGAATAGTTACAAAAATCAAGACTGTGTGGTATTAGTGGAAAGACAGACGCACAGTTAGTAGAACAGAGGAGAAAAGCCAGAAATAGATACCAAAATGCCCAAATAACTTTTGACAAAGATGAAAAAGCAGTTCAATGGAGGAAAAGATAGTCTATTCAACAAACAGTGCTTGAAGAAATTGCACATCAATAGGCAAAGAAAGAGCCTTGACCTAAACTTCATACGTTATACATAAATTAACTCAGAATGGTTCATAGGCTTAAAGGGTAACATGAAACTATAAAACTTTTAGAAAAAAAAAAAAACAGGAGAAAAGGGGGCAGGCAAAGATAATTTGACACCAAAAGCAAGATCTATAAAAGAAAAAAATTGTTATAATAAACTTCAGCAAAATTAAAAACTTTTACTCTATGAAAGCTCTGGTAAGTCAATGAAAAGACAAGCCACAGAGTGGGAAAAATATTTGCAAGCAAAGAATATATAAAGAATTCAAAACTCAACAGAAAAAGCATATAACCCATGGGCAAGACACGAATAGACATTTCATCAAAGATGATATTTCAATGGCAATAAGTACATGAAAAGATGTTAAATATCATTATCCACAAGGGCAATACAAATTAAAACCACAATGCTCTATTACCAAATACCTATCAAAATAGCTAAAATAAAAAAATAATAACACCAAATTTTGGAGAGAAATCAAATCACTGTTGCATTACTGGAAGGAAGCAAAAGGGTATAACCACTCTGAAAAATATTGTGGCAGTTTCTATAAAAATGAAGCATACCAGTGACTAAAACAGTGTGCTATTGGCACAAAAACAGACATAGATCAATGGAACAGCATAGAGGGCCCAGGAATAAACTCATACACCTACAGTCAATTAATCTTCAACAAAGGAGGCAAGAATATACAATGGAGAAAAGACAGTCTCTTCAGCAAGTGATGTTAGAAAGCTGGACAGTTACATGTAAATCAATGAAATTAGAACACTCCTTCAATCATATACAAAAATAAACTCGAAATGATCTTAAATATAAGACATGACCCTGGAAAACTCCTAGAAGAGAACACAGGCAAAACATTCTCTGACATAAATCATATCGATATTTTTTTAGATCAGTCTCCCAAAGCAAAAGAAATAGAAGTAAAATAAACAATTGGGACCTAATCAAACATAAGTGCTTTTGCACAGCGAAGGAAATCATCAATAAAATGAAAAGACAGCCAACATTTTGGAAGAAAATATTTGCAAACCATGTGGCTGTTAAGAGATAAATTTCTGAAATATAAATGGCATGTATAACTCAATATCAAAAAACCAACTCAAATCAATAAATGGACAGAAGACCTAAATAGACATTTCTCCAAAGAAGACATGTAGAGGGCTGACAGGCGTATGAAAAGATGCTCATACCACTAATTACTAGAGAAATGCAAATCAAAACCACAATGAGATATCACCTTTACCTGTCAGAAGGGCCATCATCAAAAAGTCTACAAACAACAGACACTGGAAGAGTGTGTAGAAAAGAAAGCCTCTTGCACTGTTGGTGGGAATATAAATTGGTGCCACCACTATGAAAAACAGGATGGAGTTTCCTTGAAAAACTAAAAACAGTGCTACCATATGATCCAGTAATCCCACTCCTGGGAATATATCCAGAAAAGACACACACTCTAATTTGAAAAGATACACGTACCCCAATGTTCATGGCAGCATTACTGATAATAGCCAAAACATGGAAGCAACCTAAATGTCCACTGACAGATGAATGGATTAAAAAAAGATGTGGTAAAATATATATATAATGGAATACTACTAAGCCATAAAAAGAATGAAATAATGCCATTTGCAGCAACATGGATGAACCTAGAGATAATCATATCAAGTGAAGAAAGTTATAGAAAGACAAACATTGTATGATATCATTACATGTGGAATCTAAAAAATAATACAAATAAATCTATAAAACAGAAAGAGACTCACAGACATTTTAAAAACTACAGTTACCAAAGGAAAAAGGAAAGGGGAGGGGATAAGTTAGGAATATGGCATTAATAGATACACACTACCATATATAAAATAGATATAAGCAACAAGGATTTACCGTATAACACAGGGACAAGCATTCAATATCTTGTAACCTATAATGGAAAATAATCTAAAAGATATATATTTACATAACTGGAATCACTTTTCTGTACACCTGAAACTAACACAATATTAAAAATCAACTATATTTCAATAAAATAAAAAATAAAAGCTAAAAAAACCTTAAGCACCCAATGATCACATGACCCAACAATGGCACTCCTGGACATTTATCCCAAAGAATGAAACTTAGTTCCCATAAAAATCTGTACATAAATAAAGAGGCTTCTTTATTCATAACTGCCAAAAAATTGGAAACAACTCATACATCCTTCAATGACTGATTAAACAGACTGTGGTACTTCTGTATTGTGAAATATTATTCATCAGTAAAAAGGAATGACTGATTGATAGATACAACAACCTGATGAACCTCCAGAGAATTATGCTGAATGAAAAAAGTCAATCTCAAAGGCTTTTTTCATACACATCTAAATGAATGATTCCACTTCTATTATATACTTAAAATGACAACACTAAGAAATGAAGAACAGATTAGTGGCTATAAGGGATTCAGGCAGAGAAGGGTGTGGAAAGAAGGTGGGTGTGGTTATAAAGGGATTATATGAGCAATCCTTATGATGACAGCTCTGTTCTGTATCTTGACTTTTTAATGTGAATATGCCAGCTGTGATACTGTACTATAATTTTGCAAGATGTTACCACTGGGGGAAACTGGATAAAGGTTACACAGGATCCCTCTATTTTACTTCTTAAAAGTGTACATGAATCTATGGTTATCTCAAAATAAACAGTTTAATTTAAAAAATTACAATTAAAATCATTAAAATTAACCCCTGATCTCTGTAAGAAGTGCCTTATCTCCACTGCATCCTGTCATACATCACACCTTTCCTCACCCACTCTCATCCAACCCACACACAAACCACACAATATCTAAGAGGGTAAGGGAAGGGAAAGAGAGGGTTGTGAGAGATAGCGACACATGAAAAGTGCTGCTGCAAGGACCATCCACACAAATCAACCGTCAGTGTTCTTCATGGCCTAACCTCCCTCCCACTTTGAGAAGCATGAGGCTCTGAGTGTGCGAAAGTCTCTCAGTCGTGTCTGACTCTTTGTGACCCCATAGACTATACAGTCCATGGAATTCTCCAGGCCAGAATACTGGAGTGGCTAGCCTTTCCCTTCTCCAGAGGATCTTCCCAGCCCAGGGATTAAACCCAGGTCTACTGCATTGCAGGTGGATTCTTTACCAGCTGAGCCACAAGGGAAGCCCTTGGACCATCCACACCAATCAACCATCAGTGTTCCTCATAGCCTAACCTCCCTCCCACTCTGAGAAGCATAAGGCTCTGAGAGGCAGGGTCAGAATTTAGTAATCCATCCAGGGATTACTATCTGGTGACTTGTCTTTGTCCTGGCTGACTCCCTGGCTACCTCTGACATCTCTCACTGAACCTCTCTCACTCTACCTCTTACCATCCTGCTTCCCTTTCCACTGCCCATATCTGTTTCTTAGCTTTGACACTGATTTTTCTACTATCTGCACAAAACAATCTCATCATTTCTCTCCTCTCTTTTGGAAACACTCAGGCCTTTTGAGATAGCAATCCTTAACAAATCTCAAAAGGCCTAAATGTTTCCAAAAGAGAGAAGAGAAAGGATGAGACTATTTTGTGCAGAGAGTAGGAAGAAGAAAAAAAACAGTCAATCCTAAAGGAAATCAACCCTGAACATTCATTGGAAGGATTGATACTGAAGCTGAAGCTCCAATACTTTGGCTACCTGATGCGAACAGCCGACTCATTGGAAAAGGCCCTGATTCTGGGAAAGTTTGAAAGCAGGAGGAGAAGGGGACGACAGAGAATGAAATGGTTGGATGGATCACCAACTCAATGAATATGAGTTTGAGAAAGCACCAGGAGATGGTGAAGGACAGGGAAGCCTGGCATGCTGCAGTCCATGGGGTCGCAAAGACAGACATGACTGAGCGATTGAACAACAACAAAGTATTGCATTTCCTTTTAGTCTTAATAACAAAAGGATGCCCTCTGAGATAAAACAATGACAGTATTGTCTCCTCCATGCTTCAATTTACTTTCTTTAATTTCTACCGGGTACAGAAAGATAATGGGTTACATTCTTTTTTTTTTTTTTTTTTTTTATTTTATTTTTAAACTTTACAATATTGTATTAGTTTTGCCAAATATCCTTCTTGACTCTCCAGCAGTTGCCAGCTCTGGTTATACGTGATGACCCCTGAAGGGAAGGAGATTTTTTAACAAGCACCAAAGGCTGGCCCTAATCCCCATTCACTGGCCCAAAACTTGGAGGCTGGGCATCATAAGCATGGGTATCTTTATGAACTAGCTCCAAAGATTGTTCTGATACCAAGGCACTGCTTAGAACCATAATTTTACAAAAAGTACTAAAAGAACATTTATCCCTAATTCACAGGAAAGCAGATTCCATATAAATTAATCCAAAGCCAGCAGGCTCCTTGGGCAGCAGGGCCCTGAGGCAGGACATCTAGAAGAGGTGGAGCTGGATTAGAAGCTGGGCACCTGGGTTGACTCCGGGAGGTACTGACGTTTATGAGGAATAACACATTCCCTGAGTAAACTACAAAGATTCATGTCTATTGAATTACAAGAGAAAGAGAAATGGGTCCTGCCTCAGTGGGAGCTGACACTGCCTTCTTTAAAATAAGCCTCAGTAAATATTTCAAGAATATTGATTTGAAAGGACCTATATTACTTTGCTAAGGCGCCTGTAACAAAGTACCACAAACTGGATGAAACAACGGGAATTTACTCTGTCACAATTCTGGAGGGTAGATATTTGAAATCAAGGTATCAGCAGGGTTGGTTCCTTCAGGGCTATGAGGGACAGATCTGTTTCAGACCTCTGTCCTAGCTTCTGATAGCTTCAGATGTTCCTTGGCTTGTAGTTAGCTATCTTCTCCATGTATCTCTTCACAGGACCTTCTTCCACTGTTTATGTCTGCCTCGGTGTCCAAATTTCCCCTTTCGATAAGGGCACCAGGTATATTGGATGAGAGCCCCACCCTACTCCAGTAGGACTTCATTTTAACTAATTATATCTGCAATGACCCTATTTTAATATAAGGTCATAGCTGAAATATTGAGGGTTAAGATTTCAACATATGAATCATAACAAGTCATGATTTTATTCAGCACAGAGATTCCCATATGGTTGGTGTGGTTCAGGGATGAAAAGAAGGATAAGAAGTTGGAGTTTCAGGGAAATGAGACAGGACCAGATCAAGTGGGTGGGTGAGTGGGAATTCAGAGGAACTGAAGAGAGAGACTGGGAAAAGGCACGTTGGTGGGGAATTATCCAGGAAGAAGGAGGAGGTTGTGTGGCCCTCCTTCTCCTCACTCAGATCCCCATACATTGTAGCACTGGCCAGGATGGGATTGAGGGCATAATAAGCTATGGAAGAGTCTGCAGAAGCAATGAAAGAAAGAAAAAGAGAGAGGTGGGAAGTTCCCAGTTCCAGCAAGGGGACATCAGAGGCACAGGACTGTGGCTCCTGTTGATTCACTCCTAAGGGACAATAGGAAACCCCCTGGATTTTTTCAATATCATGCTATTTGGATTATTTAATTTTTCAAGAAGTCAAAAGTCTTAAAATACTAATGAAATAATAAAAAGCAAGTTACTTTTTAGTGTCCTTTTACCATGATAAATTTACTATGATTATAAGAAGAAAATCAATAAATCTATTTTAGCTAGAAAATTTTCTTAGAGACCTGGTTGAAAAGTACATATATGTAATTAACAGGCATACCTGGTTTACTCAAGAGAGAGAATAACTAATACTAGTTCTACTCTACTTTGTCTCAAGCTAGGGCTTTTTTTTTTTTTTCTGAAAAGCTAAAATAACTGTCATGTGTTATCTCTTCTAGGTTGATCATACATAAAGACAGATAATATTAATATCAAGTTTTATAGGTCCCCAGAAAGGTCAAGCTGTTTCCCTAATTCAGCCTGTAGCAGAGTTGCAAGTCAAACTTGCTGGGTGTCGTTACTTAAATGGAACTTCCATTTCTTTGCTATGTTTGTATAAGAGGATGAGAGATTCTGAAAGCCAAATGAAAATTCTAAGCAATTTAGGTCTTAGTTTCCTGGAGTAAATCAAGACACTAGTATAAATATAACTCTATGGAAAGACAGGGAGATCCTTATGTAATGAAACGGATTAAAAATATGCAGTTAGGGAAAAAAACTGAGATATTTGTATCAGCAAATACATCTGTGATGGCTTGTGTTCAGCTATTCACTATCATTCTATGACCTGCTTTTTTTACTACCAGGTTCTTTTTTTTTATGGATGATAATTGCTTTATAATATAATGTTGGTTTCTGCCATTCATCAATTTGTGGTACATATATACAATGGAATATTACTCAGCGATTAAAAAGAACTCAGTTGAGTCAGGCCCAGTGAGGTGGATGAACCTAGATAGAGCCTATTCTTCAGAGTGAAGTAAGTCTAAAGAAAAAGATAAATATTATATACTACCAGGTTCTAAATGATGCTTGAATGGTCCACCTCAGTCTAACTCTTCACTGTGGTACTTCTAAGGGTACTCAGGTAAGCTCACTGGTCTTGTTCTGAATTTATGTCTACTAACCAAGCAGAGACCAGATATACAAAATATTTTCCTTTTATGAGCATATGCCTGACATAGTATTGTCCTTTATTAAGCTTTATATCTTTGCACAGCTCATGATGTTTATTTATTCTAAAAAATATTTATATTTGGCACTTAAAAGAAACCAACTGTCTCCTTTAAAAGAGAATTAAAATGATCTGTTTTGGACATTTTCTGTGATTTTTATTTGACTTTAGTAAGTCTCAAAATTCTTTGATAAATAAATTAAGCTTTTGATGATAAAAGTCACTGTTACATTACCAAAGATTTATTTACAAGTATCTCTGAAACAGGCTCTCTGTTCCAGAGATCATGTATGGGGAAGTGTTTTTCCTTTAAAAATTCATTTTATGGTACTCTGAGGGCTTTGAGATTGAACAGTCCCAATAATTCTCTTTCAATAGGTGAATGAATTCAAATCTGGATTTTGTAACCATGTTTAAAAATCCCCCTAAATCTCCTTTATTAGAAAGTTTCTAACTTGAACCAAGTCATCTCTCTTCAGGCAACTTCTATATAAGGAAAATAACTTTTTAGCAGAGACACTATGGTTTCAAAATTGTTAAAGTTGGTTCAGTATCCTGTTTCAATTCTTGTGTCAAATGTCAGAAAAGATCAAACTTTTAATGTCATGAGTAATCTCTAGATTGATGAAACTGTAGATTAAATGTTGAGTCACTAAGCGATAAACTTTGGTTTTGCTGTTATAGCTTTCACTCATTTGGAAGGAAAAAATAGTATTTTTAACTAAGAAAATCTAATGTAAAATATGAGATACAGATATTCAAAGATAAGATTTGTACACATGCATATTTTCATTAGAAGTACAAGATATTTTAGTTGAAACTACCCAGAGTTATAATTTCTAATGGATTTTTAATTTATTCATTTAGGCAAAAGACTACATTTAAAATACTTCAAAACTGAAAAGAGACTTTCTTAAACCAACTTTTACAATATAGGAAAATGTTAGGAAAACATTTGACTTCTTTTTCTTTTTTTTTAAGATCCCCTCTAGTCATTTTTTTTTCATCTATTTATCTTTAATTGAAGGATAGTTGCTTTATAATATTGTATTGGTTTCTGCCATATATCAACATGAATCAGCCTAAGGTATATATATGTCCCTTTCCTCTTTTTTTTTTTAGGTTTGCTATTTTTTTCCTTTTTTAAATCTGTCTAACTTAAGGATAATTACTTTATAATATTAGTCTGATTTTTGACATACATCAACATGAATTAGCCATACGTTTATATATGTCCCCTCCATCTTGGACCTCCCACCCCATCCCACCCTTCTAGATTGTCACAGAGAACCAAGCTGGGCTCTCTGAGCTATATGGCAAATTCCCACTGGCTGTCTATTTTACATATAGTAGTGTATGTTTTCATGCTACTCTCTTCATTCCCCCCACCCTCTCCTTCCCCTACCCAGAGTTATAATTTTGGGGAGTACCGAGAAGATTTTCCATCTCATAGCATGCATGCTCAGATACCAAACAATTGTACAAGGCAGGGTTCACTCTTCACTTGAAGACTCTACAGGGAGATGTTAAAAAGTTCCAACCCAGCTTTTGTTCATAAAAAAAAAAAAAAAAAGGAAGGAATCCACAACAGCACACAGATATTTTTCTGGGAATATGTCTCACTCTTAATATGCAAGTGTCTCCAAAAAATGTTAAGTAATCACTTAGTGAGGTAATATCATGGGCTGAGCACTGTGCTAAGTATCTAATTTTTCTAATTTCTTACCTCTTATTTTAACAATGGCTTATTTAGTACCTGTAAGTTATCTATATTTTATGGGCTCTCACTCCACTTATTCTGTGATTTTTTTTGCTGGGCTCTGGTTTTGTTCCAAACACCTAAATGTATACTTTAAATAGCACTTCATTTTAACCACTGATTCTATCCAGTAGCATCTAAGACCAATAAGTTGGCTGAATCATGCATGTTTTTCTTTAAAAGTGGGAAATGAAGTCATAATGTTCTTCCCACCACTGTCCACTGAAAAGATCCAGAGCAATGGTCAACCTTTGGAAATGAGAACAACTAGCACTATCAATATCATCTCACTAAAAGGAACCCTGTCAGGAAGCACTTAACAGGAGGCTTCCTGTGTGCTGTTTTGAATCTGTCAGGAATTCTCTGTTTCTTATTAATTCCTGAAAGAGGAGAGGCAAGCCTCTCCTGGGGGCTGAGGAATCCATGCATTTCCTTCCTTAGTTGTTCTAAGGGTGATAAGTACCCTCATCCTTTTTATGAACCATATTGTAAAAGTGATTATTTACAACTCTCTCTCTCCCTTTAATATGGATCGCCTATGTTTTGTAAGTCTGGAATTTTAATCTTTATTTTGCTGAGAATAACTATAGTATATATGCCCACATCATGTTGATTAAAACACCTTTGCTCCATCAGAGCTTTGCTCCCCTTGTCTTTCTTTCTCTCTCTCTCTCCCTTTCTCTCTCTCTCTCTTTTTCAGGCTGATCCCCTGGAGTGCAGAGGCTCTCTGAGTTCACTTTCCTGCCCGGGCCTCTAAGACCCTCTCGAGAAGGAGCTCTGCACCTTCACCCCATTGAGAGGGCGCCTGAGGCCTTTGTGAATAGAGCAAGCCCCGTGCAGGGGCTTTATTGGCTTTCTGCGTAAAGCAAGGAATATCAGCCTCTTTCTCTCTCCTTTACTTTCTTATCAGTCGACTCCAGACCACCAGGTTCCGGTCCATTAAAGGACCTCAAGAGAACCCTAGGCTCTTAATTAGAGGATTAGAAGTAACAGTTAGAACTGGACATGGAACAACAGACTGGTTGCAAATCAGGAAAGAAGTACATCAAGGCTGTATATTGTCACCCTGCTTATTTAACTTATATGCAGAGTACATCATGAGAAATGCTGAACTGAATGAAGCACAAGCTGGAATCAAGATTGCTGGCAGAAATATTAATAAACTAGGATATGCAGATGACACCACCCTTACGACAGAAAGCAAAGAAGAACTAAAGAGCCTCTTAATGAAAGTGAAAGAGGAGAGTGAAAAAGTTGGCTTAAAACTCAACATTCAGAAAACTAAGATCATGGCATTCAGTCCCATCACTTCATGGCAAATAGATGGGGAAACAGTGACAGACTTTATTGTTTGGGGCTCCAAAATCACTGCAGATGGTGATTGCAGCCATGAAATTAAAAGATGCTTGCTCCTTGGAAGAAAAGTTATGAACAACCTAGACAGCATACTAAAAAGCAAAGACATTACTTTTCCAACAAAGGTCCATCTAGTCAAAGCTATGGTTTTTCCAGTAGTCATGTATGGATGTGAGAGCTGGACTATAAAGAAAGCTGAGTGCCAAAGAATTGATGCTTTTGAACTGTGGTGTTGGAGAAGACTCTTGAGAGTCCCTTGGACTGCAAGATCAAACCAGTCAATCCTAAAGGAAATCAGTCCTTAATATTCATTGGAAAGACTGATGTTGAAGCTGAAACTCCAATACTTTGGCCACCTGATGCGAAGAGCTGATTCATTGGAAAAGACCCTGATGCTGGGAAAGATTGAAGGCAGGAGAAGAAGGGGACGGCAGAGGATAAGATGGTTGGATGGCATCACCGATATGGACATGAGTTTGAGCAAGCTCCGGGAGTTGGTGATGGACAGGAAAGCCAGGCATGCTGCAGTCCATGGGGTCGCAAAGAGTCGGACAGGACTGAGCAACTGAACTGAACTGAATTGAATTCTGAAGCAGGAAATGCACAAGATAAATCTGGAACATCTTGCCAGGCTTCAGAAGAAAGGAAAGAATCAAAGAATCTTAGAGACAAATTGAAAAAAGTTTCCAACTGGTTGAAGACAGACCAAATAAAGCATCAAAAATAACGCAACATTTGAAATACATCATGTTAGACCCCAGGAGTCCATAATGATACATAGTGTTTTAAAGCAATACTCATCTTTGGAGATTACTAGAACACTAATTCATCAATATGAAAAATGGTAAATAAAAGGATAGAAACAAGCATTTATTCTGCCTTTCCTATATGAATGGAGTTCCAGCTAATACAGGCAGAAGGAGTGACATAATTACATTATTATTCACTAATAACCCCTAATGAAATAATGGATCTTCACTGCTTAAGTTATTAGGTGACAAGCTGGTGAGGAATATTATAATGAGTGAATTACTCTAACCCATAGATCAATCTTAACAACACAAAGAGAAAGACAACAGGCATAATTGCTTCCTGGTGTGATGCAACAGGAAGTACATATAGCACCACCTGTGAACCTAAACCACAAATCCAGAATGCGTGCAGCTTTACAGGACAAATGACCTGCAGGGGGAACTGTCACAGAACAAAAGATTTTTTAAGAAATGTATCAAAAAATGCAACCTATGGACGTTTTTTGGCTCCTGATTCAAACAAACCAACTGTAAAAAGCCACCCATGAGACAATTGGGAAATTTGAACACTGAATGGATATTGGACAATATGAAGTACAATAGATATTAAGGAAGTTAAGAATATGTTTTAATAAGTTTATTTTTAAGGAAAATAGCACTGTGGTTATATTAAACAAAAGGGAGCCCTTGCCTTAACAGAGATACACATTGATGTATTAAGAGAAGGAATGATAAAATATCTGAGATTTGCTTAAAATAATCTAGTGGTGTGTTGGAGAGTGTGAAGGCAGTTTTTGTATAAGATGTGGGTTTGTTATACTGCTTTCTCTCTTTTTTGAATATGTCTGATATTCTCCATAATAGAAGGTTTTAAAAACAGACAAAGGAATCTTTTGGCTATCCCCTCAGCGTTTCCACTGCCAAGAGCCTGAGCTCAATCCCTGGTTGGGGAACCCAGCAGCCCAGCTGAAGAAAGAAAGAAAAAAGACAGACAAAAGTACTGATCCCATTCACTCCCTTTTTATTTTTATTCATTTATTTGGCTGCACCAGGTCTTAGTTGTGGCACTCAGGATCTTTAGTTATGGCATGAAAACTCTTAGTTGTGGCATGCGCGATCTAGTTCCCTGACCAGGGATCAAACCCTGGGCCCCTGCATTGGGAATGTGGAGTCTTAGCCACTGCATCACCAGGGAAGTCCCCTCACTTCTTCTGACATATACTTAGGTGTGTCCCATGAGTAAGGTTCTAAACCTGGTGCTTGGAGTACCAACAAGATAAAGACTCTTGGCATATTCCCTTCTCTTATGTATCTCACATTTATTTTTGGTAGGGGGAGATATTTAGAATATCACTAAGTAAGGTGATGAAAAACAGAAAAAAATGAAGTGCTACAGGGACACAGACTAAGTAAGTCATTATGACAGGGAATGGCTTCTGTGAATTGGAAAATGTTTCAGAAAAGAGATAACATTTGAACTGGGCCATGAAAGAGCAGTAGTCCTTGAAAAGTTAAATCCTGTTTTGAAAGAGTCAAGGGGCCATTCCAGGGAGTTTATCTTTCTCTTTTTAAATTACATACAATAAAATTCATTTTTTACTGTCAGTTCAATGAATCTCAACAAGTGTATAAAATTATGCAACCTTCATGACAATCAAGATACAGAGTAGCTTTATCACCTGAAAACAAAACAATTCCTCCATATTACACCTTTGTAGTCATCACCACCATTTAATCACTGAGTGATTAATGTTCTGTTCAACAGCAGTGATCTGTTCACATTACAAGAGTTTTACCTTTTTCCTAACGTCATACAAATGGAATTATCCTGTGTGTAGCCTTGTGGATCTGGCTGCTTTCACTTAGTACTGAGATTCATTTGATATTGTGGAGAATATCAATAAACTTTTCTTTTTTATTGCTGATAACATTCTATTATATGGACATACCACAGTTTATCCATTCTGCAGTTGATGGGCATTTGGGTTGTCTCCAGTTTTTGGTCATTGTGAATAAAGTGCTATAAACATACTTTTATAGATTTCTATTTTACTTGGGTAAATACCCAGGAGTGAAATCGCTAGGTTATAACCAAAATGTTTTCCACACTGGCTGAGCATCTTAAATACCTACATATGAGAGGTGTTCTGCATCCTTGCCAGCTCTTGGCAGAGCAGTTTGGTTTGGTTTATTTTAGCCATTCTGACAGATGGGTAGTGATATCTCTTTGTGGTTTTAATTCGAATTTCCCGAAGAATGAATGCCACTGAGCCAGGCAGATTGTTATTATTATCACTTTTTTCTTGCTGGTTTCAAAAATCTACACTAGCTTTTTCACAAGCCCCCAACTCTGCTCCACTCCCCATCTAATCACCTAATTCTCCAAGAACACAGAAATGTATGAAGTCTGTAACTTTCCTCCCTTACACTTACAACTTAAAAAAAACTTTTTTGCTTTCAAACTCTGGTGCTGGAGAAGACTCTTGAGAGTCCCTTGGACTGCAAGGAGCTAAAACAGTCAATCCTAAAGGAAATCAGTCCTGAATATTCATTGGAAGGACTGATGTTGAAGCTGAAACTCCAATACTTTGGCCACCTCATGCAAAGAACCAACTCATTTGAAAAGACCCCGATGCTGGGAAAGATTGAAAGCAGGAAGAGAAGGGGATGACAGAGGATGAGATGGTTGGATGGCATCACTGACGTGATGGACATGAGTTTGAGTAAACTCCGGGAGTTGGTGACAGACAGGGAAGCCTGGCATGCTGCAGTCCATGCGGTTGCAAAGAGTCAAGACACGACTGAGCGACTGAACTGAAGAGAGCAATCAAAGGGTTTCCCTACTGTGCCTTTTGTCTCTACCTAAGAAAAAGCTCTCTTATGCTCTCTGCTAACAGGATGAGAATATTTTGGCTGTCTGGAAAAGAGGGATAGGCACAGATGACTTTACTACAGCACAAAATCCAATAGTAGGGAGGCCTTCTGACACCTACATCCTCCCATGGCCACACATCCAGTCATAATTTCATCAATTCATTTGAGGTTGGCTCAGTGGTCAGCTTCTCTCTAAAGTCTTAAGCCAGGAAAATACCGCACATTTCATAGGCATTTCCCAGGCTTTTGGTTTTCTCTCCTCATTACAATATGCATAATTTGTCTTCCAGGAAAGATGCACACATATCTGTGTGTGGTTTACTTTTTTCTTTTTTTAAATTAATGGTTACATTTTTCTCATTTGTTTTAAAAAAGAAAAGAGAAAATAATTCATTTCATTGTGAATATGAAGGAAGCTTTCAGTCTATTAAGAGATATTTAGGCAAGGTTCTCCCAAAATAAATGTGCTCAGAATTTAGAAGGTATTTTTTCCAAAAATAAAGGGAAAAAAGATATAACCACTTTATACCTAGATTGCTGTCTTTACTGACATTTTATCTTGTAAATGCCATAGATTTTTTTTTCTAGGGGACAAGAATTATCCACTTCCATTAATTTAAATATGGTAAGACTCTCTCCCAAAAATACTGTTTTGTTTTGTTTTTCAGAGAGATAAGCAACATGGCTACAACCTCATAGAACCACCAACTGAGAAGATACTAGGAGGTTTCTGAGATTTGGGATCACAGCAGATTTTTATGATTTGCTTTGCCGATTTTGGAACTTTGTTAGTGAATCCTCTTATCACTGACATCAGTATATATATTTACATTTAAAAATCCTTATTTACCAAAGGCTGAAATCCTAATTGTCACCACCCATAGAAAAGCATAACAGACTGAGTTACAGACTAGTTAGATTAACAGATAAAGCATAACAGATTAGTTACAGACTAATCAAGCTTGAGTTACTGGAAATGAGGTTGCTCTGAAACTGATCCCACTAAGAGGAAAGTCCAGAGGGTATTCCAAGAAGGCTACCTAGTATCATGACCTAGGCAGAGGTGGTACAAGGAACATCCAGCCATCCAATCTGTCTGAAAACCAACCTGGCAGTGCTAAGATTATTAGTGTACAAGACCAGTAATTATGGATCAAGATTTGTGGAGAAGGATAGGGGAAAATAGGATTAAGTAAAGCATTTGGTATTCAGTTCAGTTCAGTTCAGTCACTCAATCATGTCTGACTCTTTGCGACCCCATGAATCGCAGCATGCCAGGCCTCCCTGTCCATCACCAACTCCCGGAGTTCACTCAGACTTACAACCATGGAGTCAGTGATGCCATCCAGCCATCTCATCCTCTGTCGTCCCCTTCTCCTCCTGCCCCCAATCCCTCCCAGCATCAGAGTCTTTTCCAATGAGTCAACTCATCGCATGAGGTGGCCAAAGTACTGGAGTTTCAGCTTTAGCATCATTCCTTCCAAGAAATCCCAGGGCTGATCTCCTTCAGAATGGACTGGTTGGATCTCCTTGCAGTCCAAGGGACTCTCAAGAGCCTTCTCCAACACCACAGTTCAAAAGCATCAATTCTTCGGCGCTCAGCCTTCTTCACAGTCCAACTCTCACATCCATACATGACCACAGGAAAAATCATAGCCTTGACTAGACGGACCTTTGTTGGCAAAGTAATGTCTCTGCTTCTTAATATGCTATCTAGGTTGGTCATAACTTTCCTTCCAAGGAGTAAGCGTCTTTTAATTTCATGGCTGCAGTCACCACCTGCAGTGATTTTGGAGCCCAAAAAAATAAAGTCTGACACTGTTTCCACTGTTTCCCCATCTATTTCCCATGAATCAAGGCTAAATCATAGAGCAGTTTTGAAGAAGAGAGTGGAGAGTTCCCTAATTAGACCTCTCATTGAATCATGAGCCTCCTCTCCCAGATTTCCAAAAGGTGGCTATCTAATCTGAAGATCACCAAATGGATAGAGCGTGAGGAAAAAAGCAATGAATTCTCCTTACACTCTTTGAGCTTTCTTAAAAAAAAAAAATTATTCTGTAGATATAGCAATAACCAACATCCAGTATCCTGAGTGTGGCTGAAGAAAATCACCCCATTGCACAGATAGTGCTGCATGAAAACATCTGTCTCTACCCTTTGCTGGGCCCTCAGCCTTCTTAGAGCCTCTTCCTTCTCTATCTGCTACCCTCCTCAAAACCTATCTCCAGCCTAACTCCTCTTCTAACCACCCCCTTGTTAATTTCAGCAGATGAACTTAGCTTCCACTGTATACCATCCCATGGGATGCACCCCAGATTCCTGCACCCCAACAATTAGGTTTACACAACTGTATTGGTTTCACCCTCCATCAGCATGGAGGAAACAGAAGACTGGCTTTTTCACCTCAGCTCTGATTTCCGTTTCCTCCCGTCTCCTCAGGAGCCCACCTTCGTACATCAGCATCTTGCTTCTGTGTCTCTAACGTATCTTTTCAGCTGGTGTTTCCCTCAGCTTTAAATATCTATTTTGACCTTCTCATCTTAAAAAAAAAAAAAAAAAGAAACTTGACCTACATTCCACTCCATTCTCTTTTCCTTCATAGTCAAGCCTCTTGAAAGCTTTACTGATGCCTGTCTTCACTTCCTCAAGTTCCATTTATTCTTCAATCCCCTATGATTTGGATGGCACTTCCTCCCCACCCCTACACACTATCACCAAAACTGCTCTGGCAAAGCAATTTGCTGAGACTTTTGCTGTTGAATCAAGTAGTCATCTTGTTTGTAGTTCTTTTCTTATTTGACCCTCCTGCAGCATCAGCTATTGCTAAATAATCCCTCCTTTTTGTAACTCCATACTCCCTGGCCTTGCATGAGTCAACTTCCTCCCAACTTCTTTCCTATCTTTATTGTAGTTTTTAAATATTTGGGTCTTAATTCAAATCCACTGTGGAAAAAAATTACAACATTCATGACACAACTGAAATTTGAAGACTACTTTAAAAAAAAATAATACAAGCTGCTCAAAACCAAGATAATGACTTTTAATATAAGAGTACAAGATTTTCAGGTGTAGAACAGAGATGGAGGTAAGGGGCCTGAGACAACACCTGGCCCAGCTTCCTTCCAACAGACTCATAGGTTACAAAATGGAAGCACCAGGAAGTTAACTGGACTACCTAAGAACATATGAATAGTATTTACCTCTTATCTTTTATGAACACTCTCTATGAGTAAGTGTTCATAAAAGATAAGAGGTAAATACTATTCATATGTTCTTAGGCAGTTCAGTTAACTTCCTGGTTTTAGAAAAGGCAGAGGAACCAGAGATCAAATTGCCAACATCTGCTTGATCATCACAAAAGCAAGAGAGTTCCAGAGAAGCATCTATTTCTGCTTTATTGACTATGCCAAAGCCTTTGACTGTGTGGATCACAATAAACTGTGGAAAATTCTGAAAGAGATGGGAATACCAGACCACCTGATCTGCCTCTTGAGAAATGTGTATGCAGGTCAGGAAGCAACAGTTAGAACTGGACATGGAACAACAGACTGGTTCCAAATAGGACAAGGAGTACGTCAAGGCTGTATATTGTCACCCTGCTTATTTAACTTCTATGCAGAGTACATCATGAGAAATGCTGGACTGGAAGAAACACAAGCTGGAATCAAGATTGCCAGGAGAAATATCAATAACTTCAGATATGCAGATGACATCACCCTTATGGCAGAAAGTGAAGAGGAACTAAAAAGCCTCTTGATGAAAGTGAAAGTGGAGAGTGAAAAAGTTGGCTTAAAGCTCAACATTCAGAAAATGAAGATCATGGCATCCGGTCCCATCACTTCCTGGGAAATAGATGGGGAACAGTGGAAACAGTGTCAGACTTTATTTTGGGGGGCTCCAAAATCACTGCAGGTGGTGACTGCAGCCATGAAATTAAAAGACGCTTACTCCTTGGAAGGAAAGTTATGACCAACCTAGATAGCATATTCAAAAGCAGAGACATTACTTTGCCAACAAAGGTCCGTCTAGTCAAGGCTATGATTTTTCCTGTGGTCATGTATGGATGTGAGAGTTGGACTGTGAAGAAGGCTGAGCGCCGAAGAATTGATGGTTTTGAACTGTGGTGTTGGAGAAGACTCTTGGGAGTCCCTTGGACTGCAAGGAAATCCAACCAGTCCATTCTGAAGGAGATCAGCCCTGGGATTTCTTGGAAGGAATGATGCTAAAGCTGAAACTCCAGTACTTTGGCCACCTCATGTGAAGAGTTGACTCATTGGAAAAGACTCTGATGCTGGGAGGGATTGGGGGCAGGAGGAGAAGGGGACGACAGAGGATGAGATGGCTGGATGGCATCACTGTCTCAATGGACGTGAGTCTGGGTGAACTCCGGGAGTTGGTGATGGACAGGGAGGCCTGGCATGCTGCGATTCATGGGGTCGCAAAGAGTCGGACACGACTGAGTGACTGATCTGATCTGATCTGATCTGATCATTAACTTATTAAAGTATGATAATGGTATTGTGGTTGCATTAAAAATCCTGCTTATTAGAGTTAAATACCGAAATACGTGTGGATGAAATGATATGATGGCTAATATAAGCTTACAGATAAAACAGGGGTGAGGCAAATGAATGAATGGGTATGGATGAAACAAGATTGACTATGAGTTACTAATTACTGAAGTTGGGAGATACGTACCTAGGACTTCATTTTACTCCTCCATCTTCTTTTACATGTATTTGAAATTTTCCATCATAAAAATTCTTTTAATAAAAAACTATAGGATGTTTGTTTCTGTGATAGACTAATCGGTGCCTGTGGTAAACAATCATGTCAAATGTTGGACCAGAGTCAGTGACGGACTGTGAGCTGGGATGGCAGGGAAGGAAATGAAGTAAGTCCCACAATCACCTTTGTTTTCTGATCAGGGATACTTTTCCTCACCACGATGCGAGGAGGGGGAACCCAAGCAGAAGCTGGCAGTCTCGCTGAGCGAAGGAAACCTAGTTTAAACTTCAAAGTTGTTGAGGTGAATGGAATTTTCTTAGAAAGGAAGGAGCTTCACAAGGATACTCTAGAAATCTGCATGATGTTCCCCTTGTAACTTCTACCGAATTCTTAGCTGACCTTGCACAGTGTGAGACTACTCAAGGGCAAACAGAAAACCATCACAGGTCTCCTGCAGCTTGTACAGGGCTGGGATGCACTGGAGTGTTAACCAGTCTGACAGGAGAGTCCTCACAGACCCCCGATACTCAGCTGACAGCCAAAAAAGGCTACACCTTAGGACAATGGATATTCTAGATCTAAAACAAAGACTAGATCTTCTCCAACCAGGTTTAAAAACAAGATTCCAAAGTACCGTGTCAATCCACAAATAAATTAACTGCCATCAGAACAAAATTCAATACCACCTACAAGACAAGATCGAGGTACTCAACAATGTACTAAACAGAATCCAACATAAAATGTAAAATGATCAGGTAGGTAAAGCCCTCTCTGTAC
This sequence comes from Bos indicus x Bos taurus, assembly GCF_003369695.1. Classification (NCBI taxonomy): domain Eukaryota; kingdom Metazoa; phylum Chordata; class Mammalia; order Artiodactyla; family Bovidae; genus Bos; species Bos indicus x Bos taurus. Next base: position 38,909,499 of record NC_040085.1, read on the forward strand.
TTTTCATTCACCTTTTCTGTAAACTTAAAACTGTTCTAAAAAAACTAAGTCTATAATTTTTAAAAAATGAACAAGGGCTCAGTGACCTTTGGGACACCATCAATATCAAGTGATATAGCATATGTGTAATTGGGTTTATAGGATAGAGTGGGAAAGAATATATATTTGGTGAAATAATGCCTGAAATTTTTTTTTCAAATTTGATGAAAAATATCAGCAACCTGTTCTAAAAAGTACAAGCACCAAGAGAGATAATTACAAAGGAAATCACACCAAAACTCACTGTGATTGGGTTTATAGGATAGAGTGGGAGAGAATATATATTTGGTGAAATGCCTGAAATTTTTTTTTCAAATTTTATGAAAAATATCAGCACCCTGTTCTAAAAAGTACAAGCACCAAGAGAGATAATCACAAAGGAAATCACACCAAAACTCACTGTGATTACACTGCTGAAAACCAATGATAAGAGAAAATATTTAAAACAGCCCAAGAGAAAGAAACATTACATACAGGGACCTATGATAAGAATTATGATTGACTTGTTATCAAAACCAACACAAGTTAAGAGACACAGAATGACATTTTAAAATTGCTCAAGGGAGAGGGAAAGGGGACCCAGTCAATCGCTATTAGCCTATAATTGGATATTTAGAAAATACAACCTTTAAAAAATGAAGGTGTGGGACTTCCCTGGCTGTCCAGTGGTTATGACTCCGTCTTCCTATTCAAGGAGCGTGAGTTTGATCCCTGGTCGGAGAATGATGATCCTGCATGCCATGTGGCACAGCCAAAAAAAAAAAAAAAGGTGAAATAAAGGCATTTTCTTATCAGGAAACCTGCACTGCAAGATGTGTTACAGGAAGCTCAAGATAAAGGAAAATGGCATCAGTCAGTTGGAAACTTGAATTTATACACAGGAATAAAGAGTACATGTAATGGTAATACATAAATAGAAAAAATCTATTTTTGATTCTGAAAAATATAATGTATGAGAATCCAAATGTAGATATTTTAGGCTGTCAGTAGGTCAGTGACCAGTGTAGCTTTCCAACTTCATGCTTTAAAAAATTATAGCATTGACCTTCCACCAAGTGAGATCACAGTGAGAAGCCTGTGGTCTGTGAGGAAGCAGATTCCCACTAGACACTGAATTGGTCATGACTTTGATCGTGTGCTTTTTAGCCTGAAGAACTGTAAGAAATAGAATTCTGTTGTTTATAAGCAAAAGAAAAACTTACAGCATTCATTAGATTGTATATGAAAAAAACTGGTCCTGAGACAATAATACAGGGCATTTAACTAGTGTAATCTCTGTTATAGCATGCTTCTCTTTTGCTGGTTTCTTTGGTTAACTTATTAGAATATTATATTAAAATGAAGCAGAAGTGTAATAGGTTTATGTTAGCATTTATATAATATTTTGATAATAATTTCTTTTTATCTCCTTTTGATTTACCTACTATATCATTCATAATTCACTTTTCCTCATATGTACTTTTAAACTGATAATTTAAAAGAGTGATTATAAAAACAGTGTCAAAAAATCTAGAAGGAAGAATCATATGTATCTCGACCTAAGTTCTTTCTATAATTTGGGTTGCAGGCAAGTGCATTTTTCTATTGCTGTAACTATGTTATAATTTTGTATCCCACTTTTTACTTGATACCATACTATAAATAGTTTCCTTATTTTATATATCTGTATAATATTCCAAGCTTTAGCTTTTATTTTTTTATTATTGTCTATGATTAAGAACTTTGTTTCAGTTTGGACATTTTGGTTGAAGAGTAGGTAGTTTTAATGGATAACTCTGCATTCATATGTTTTTGTTTTTATTTATTTTTATATGAATTGTCTGTTTCTGATATCAGACTGGTACTTGCAATACTCTTTGCAACTGAACAATCATTCACATTACAGAGGTTTAGTTTTTCAACTTTCTCCCTTTACTATTGAATAATTCTTGCATCTCATCCCCCTAAAAGAGTAATCTTATCCATTCAACGAAGTCCAGTTAAACCTTAACCTCTTTATTTAACTTTATCTGAACTTCTCTGATCTTCTGTAGCACAGGATATATAATGATGTTCAGTAAATATGTGTTGACTTGAAATTAAATCCAGGACTAGTCATTTATAACTCAATAAAAATTAGTTTAATAACATTATTTTATTGAAAGTTGTGAAGATCTGAGAAAACCGTAATGATTTAATCATTAACTTTATTTTCCTTTTTGTGTGTGCAGAAGAGTTACTACATATTAAAAATTTAAGTCCAGTTCTAAATGATTTAAAATTTTAAATGATATGAAAGCACTGTGATATAATTTAATTGACATGATTTTTTCATAGTGGTACAGAAAATAGTGGTATATTTTATCATCTATAGCATCTTGAATTCAATACATACTTGAGGTCAGATATGGTGGGAAAGAGAGTGTATATTCTGGGTACCTAGAAGGTTAGAAAGGAAGACACAGGGAAGAAAAGAGGAACACAGAAATGAGGACTGGGAAGATGTCAAAAGCAAATGTCAAAATATCACGTGATGACAGTTCTGTATATTCCGGAGTTAACAATGAATTGCATACTCTCTTGCACGATTCTCTTGTATTTTTTGTGTGCTGGCTCTGTCTTCCCAACTAGATCAAACATTTTCCAAATGAAAGATGGTGTATTCTTCTCTCACAGAGCTAGCAAAGCACTTGAGTTGCAAGTCTCTGGTTGGCCTTAGGTGACTGTGCTTTGTTTCATCTAAGCATACACACATTAGAAAGATATTTCTGTTTGAACTCTAACCAGAAAATCAAATTATCCTTTCATATTTCTGGTCTTGTGAGTTAATATGATCAGAATCTTATTAGCATACAAAAGATGCTGTTCTCTATTTAAGACCACTCTGCTAACTAGATACCCCACTGACTGTACTCCCATGCTTATTGATAAATATTTGAATATAACAAAACCAACACAACTTTGGTAATGAAAATATATAAACTGATGCTAAAAAAAAGAATGGAAATCTACATTCACCCCTAAATTCTCTAATGGTATATATAATGAAAAAAACCATTCTTCTACTTCCCTATGTGGGAAAAAATCATTTCTTTCCACTGTGTGTTTCCTTCCTATGTGTCTCCCTTACTAGTCACACAGAACACTTCACTCTGTTCACTAACCGTGTGAAGGATTTTCTCCACGACACCAGCTGGGTGTTCTACAATCTATTAATTCTATTAATTATTAATCTATTAAATATATTAATTCTGACACCATCTACTTGGACTTTGCATCAGATCCCATAGGTTAAGAGCTCAGTCCCACAAGATTGCCCCTCCCACCACAATTCAGATGCTAATTGCTAGTAGATCCCAGGTTACCCACAACTTCTGCCTGATTTGGATACAAATCAGAGGTCCCAAAGACCCCCCTCGACAAGTTTGATTAATTCTCTAGAATTCGAGGATACACATTCATCAGTTTATTAAAGCATATGATAAAGGATATAGATGAATAAAGGGCTTCCCAGGTGGCTCAATGGTAAAGAATACACCTGCCAAGGCAGAAGATGCAGGAAATGTGCATTCGATCCCTAGGTCATGAAGATTCCCCTGGAAAAAGAAATGGCAACCCATTCCAGTAGTCTGACCTGAGAAATTCCATGAACTGAGGAACCTGGTGGACTATACAGTCCATGGGGTTGCAGAGTCGGACATGACTGAGAGCATGCACATACATAGATGAATAGCCAGATGAAGAGATACATAGGGCCATGTCTGGGAGGGTCTGGAGTACAGCAGTTTCTGTTCCCATGGAGTTGGGATGCATCACCAACCTCCATTATAGATGTGTTCATCAGTTTAAAAGTTCTCCAAACAACTATACTTTGGGGATTTTATGGAGGCGTCATCACACAGGCATAATGGATCATTAACTCTATTTTTAGCACTTCTTTCTTCTCAAGATGAAAGGTGAGGAGTGAAGTAAAAGTTGCTCAGTAGTGCGACCCCATGGACTATACAGTCCATAGAATTCTCTAGGCCAGAATACTGGAGTGGGTAGCCTTTCCCTTCTCCAGGGGACCTTCCCAACACAAGGATCGAACCCAGGTCTCCCACATTGCAGGTAGATTCTTTACCAGCTGAGCCACAAGGTAAGGAGGGTGAGGCTTAAAATAAGTGACTTCTAATCACGACTTGGTCCTTCTGATGGCAAGCCCTCATCCAGGGCCACTTAGGAGCCCACTCAGAGTTACATCATTAGAACAAAAGATGCTCCTAATGCTCTCATCACTTAGGAACCTACAAGGGTTTTAGGAACCCCATGTGAGGAACCACAGGCAGAGATTGATATGTGTATATATATATATATCCACACATATACATATATGTATATAGTCTATTATCTGTATAATATACTGATACAGATATATAAATATATATGAATATATATTCTATTATCTTAGTGTTTACTATACAGATTTATTTTTATTTTTTTTTGAAATATTTTTAAAGATATTTTCAAACCCATAAATACAGGAAAATAAATAAACAGGAGTAGAGGGAAGAGAAAGAAGTACAAGTGAAGAAAGCAAACAGAAGGTGTGATTCTAAGATCTGGAGGTAGTAATCAAGGTTGTTTGTGGATTTACTCACTATTGACAATTGCAACCATACTAAAACATTTCGCTCTGAACACAATGAGATTTTGGAGGAAAGGTCAGTCCCCAGATCTCATGCATTGGAAGCAGCTTCATTTTCAATTTAACCTTGTAGGCATATTCTGGGAATAACATTGTTTTCTTTACTCAGTGTACTGAGTACAATGCATGTGACGCAGGAAACAGATGTTATTAAAATCTTTATACTTATCTGTCCTAAAATATCCTTGCATTACTGGAGCTTAATTTTTTTAACATTCTTATAAGCAAGATTTGTTCCAGAAACCAGTTAACAGCAAGGACAATAAAGATAAATAAGCTAATGTATTTGCTTTACTGTGGCAACATGTTTTCGGGATGTAACATCTTCCAGAGTATTCTTAAGTCACTTCGGAGCTTATTTTTAAGTCAATATTCTCTTCTCTTCATAACATAGTATTTCTATAAATTTATAATCTTTTTAATACAATATTTGCTTTGGAGATTTATCAAAAGCCTGGAGGCAAATAGAGAGTTAGGAAAGAGATCTCAGAGTATTCAGACCAGAAGGTGAAATATGCACAGTGAAATGAATGGAAGAAATTAAGCTTGCTCTCTGTGAACCTCAATTTAAAATGTCCAGAAACTTGACTCATCATCACTACTACTCCAGTGGAAGGATGAAAAGAAGAGAAAATTGGGGGAAAATATTTAGAAGACTAAATTGCCAAGACTTAAAAAAATGCAGGGCTTCCCAGGTGGCTCAGCAGTAAAGAATCTGCCTGCCATGTAGGAAACTCAGGAGACTCAGGTTCAATCCCTGGGTCGGGAAGGTCCCCTGAAGGAAGAAATGGCAACCCACTTCAGTATTTTTGCCTGGGAAATTCCATGGACATAGGAGCCTGGCCAGCTACAGTCCAGAGGGTATCAAAGAGTCAAACAGGACTGAAGTGACTGACCACACATGCAGAAAAAAAAAAAGCAAGAAAGCATGGCACAGTGGAGAGAACACAGCCTATGGAATCACACCTGATTTTTTTTTTCCTTTTAAACAAGCTACTATTTTAATACTTTATTTTTTTAATTAATTTATTTTTTTAATTGGAGGCGAATTACTTTAAAATATTGTAATGGTTTTTGCCATACATTGACATGAATCAGCCATGGGTGTACATGTGTTTCCCATCCTGAACCCCCCCTCCCACCTCCCTCCCTATCCCATCCCTCCAGGTCATCCCAGTGCTCCAGCCCTGAGCACCCTGTCTCTTTCATCAAACCTGGACTGGCAACCTATTTCACATATGGTAATATACATGTTTCAATGCTATTCTCTCAAATCATCCCATCCTCGCCTTCTCCCACAGAATCCAAAAGTCTATTCTTTACATCTGTGTCTCTTTTGCTGTCTCACATATAGGGTCATTGTTACCATCTTTCTAAATCCCATATATATGTGTTAATATACTGTATTGGTGTTTTTCTTTCTGGCTTACTTCACTCTGTATAATAGGCTCCAGTTTCATCCACCTCATTAGAACTAATTCAAATGCATTCTTTTTAGTAGCTGAGTAATATTCCATTATGTATATGTACCACAGCTGTCTTATCAATTTGTCTGCCAATGGACATCTAGGTTGCTTCTATGTCCTAGCTATTGAAAACAGTGCTGCGATGAACATTGGGGTACATGTCTCTTTCAATTCTGGTTTCCTCAGTGTGTATGCCCAGCAGTGGGATTGCTGGGTCGTATGGCAGTTCCATTTCCAGTTTTTTAAGGAGTCTCCATACTGTTCTCCATAGTGGCTGTACTAGTTTGCATTCCTACCAACAGTGTAAGAGGGTTCCCTTTTCTCTGCACCCTCTCCACCATTTATTGTTTGTAGACTTTTTGAGAGCAGCCATCCTGACCAGCGTGAGATGGTACCTCATTGTGGTTTTGATTTGCATTTCTCTGATAATGAGTGATGTTGAGCACCTTTTCATGTGTTTGTTAGCCATCTGTATGTCTTCTTTGGAGAAATGTCTGTTTAGTTCTTTGGCCCATTTTTTAATTGGATTGTTTATTTTTCTGGAATTGAGTGGCATGAGCTGCTTGTATATTTTGAGATTAATTCTTTGTCAGTTGCTTCATTTGCTATTATCTTCTCCCATTCTGAAGGCTGTCTTTTCACCTTGCGGATAGTTTCCTTCATTGTGCAAAAGCTTTTAAGTTTAATTAGGTCCCATTTGTTCATTTGTTTATTTTTATTTCCATTACTCTGGGAGGTGTGTCATAGAGGATGCTGTTGTGATTTATGTCAGAGAGTGTTTTGCCTATGTTTTCCTCTAGGAGTTTTATAGTTTCTGGTCTTACATTTATATCTTTAATCCATTTTGAGTTTATTTTTGTGTATGGTGTTAAAAAGTGTTATAGTTTTATTCTTTTACAAGAAGTTGACCAGTTTTCCTAGCATCTTTTCCTAAAGAGATTGTCTTTTCTCCATTGTATATTCTTGCCTCCTTTGTCAAAGATAAGGTGTCCATAGGTGCGTGGATTTATCTCTGGGCTTCTATTCTGTTCCATTGACCTATATTTCTGTCTTTGTACCAGTACCATACTGTCTTGATAACTGTAGCTTTGTAGTATAGTCTGAAGTCAGGCAGGTTGATTCCTCCAGTTCCATTCTTCTTTCTCAAGATTGCTTTGGCTATTCAAGGTTTTTTGTGTTTCCATACAGATTGTGAAATTATTAGTTCTAGTTCTCTGAAAAATACCATTGGTAGTTTGATAGGGATTGCACTGAATCTATAGATTGCTTTGAGTAGTATACTCATTTTCACTATATTGATTCTTCCAATCCATGAATATGGTATATTTATCCATCTATTTGTGTCCTCTTTGATTTCTTTCATCAGTGTTTTATAGTTTTTTAAATATAGGTCTTTTGTTTCTTTAGGTAGTTTTTTCCTAAGTATTTTATTCTTTTCGTTGCAATGGTGAATGGAATTGTTCCCTTAATTTCTCTTTCTGTTTTCTCATTGTTAGTGTATAGGAATGCAAGGGATTTTCGTGTGTTAATTTTATATTCTACAACTTTACTATATTCATTGATTAGCTCTAGTAATTTTCTGGTGGTGTCTTTAGGGTTTTCTATGTAGAGGAAACCCTGTTTTCACTGTTTCTATGCAAACAGTGAGAGTTTTACTTCTTCTTTTCCAATCTGGATTCTTTTTATTCCTGTTTCTTCTCTGACTGCTGTGGCTAAAACTTCCAAAACTATGTTGAATACTGGTGAGAGTGGGCACCCTTGACTTGTTCCTGACTTTAGGGGAAATGCTTTCAATTTTTCACCACTGAGGATAATGTTTGCTGTGGGTTTATCATATATGGTTTTTATTATGTTCAGATATGTTCCTTCTATGCCTGCTTTCTGGAGGGTTTTTTACTATAAACGGATGTTGAACTTTGTCAAAGGCTTTCTCTGCATCTACTGAGATAATCATTAGGTTTTTATCTTTCAGTTTGTTACTGTGCACACCTGATCTTGAAGCCCAACTCTGTAACTAGCTAACTAATGACCCTGGGTAACTTACTTAAACTTTTGGAGACTCTAGTTTCTCAACTGTCAAATGTCAATTTATAATACCTATCTCATTTGGCTTCTGGGAATATTAAAGAGGTTCTTTTGTGTGTCTGTGTGTGTCTGTGTGTGTGTGTGTGTGTGTGTGTGTGTGGTGGTTGTTGTTTTGGGTTTTTTTTCTGGCTGTGCCACATGCAGGGATCTTAGTTCCTTGACCAGGAGTCAATCCCATGCCAACTGCAATGGAAGCCCAGAGTCTTAACCACTGGACCTCCAGGGAAGACCTTAAGGAGTTCTTACTAGAAGCTGAAACTCCAGTACTTTGGCCACTTCATGCAAAGAGTTGACTCATTGGAAAAGACTCTAATGCTGGGAGGGATTGGGGGCAGGAGGAGAAGGGGATGACAGAGGATGAGATGGCTGGATGGCATCACTGACTCAATGGACATGAGTCTGAGTGAACTCCGGGAGTTGGTGATGGACAGGGAGGTCTGGCATGCTATGACAACATGACTGAGCGACTGAACTGAACTGAACTGAATGATCCCTTTCCTGGAACTTCAATCTCCTCATCTCTTCAAGCTCCTTTCCTCAGACTTTTTCTAGTCTTATGCTTCTCTTTGCTTTACTGTCCATTATTTCATCTTGGATAACATGATGCCAAATGCTGATCAGCACTTTTCCAAATAATTTTCATGGAGCACAAATTCCATAAAGGTTAGTAGAATAGGATTACTTAAGGAAAAGTGCTCCCTATGGTTAAATAAACCTAGGTAATACCGGGTTAGAAAAAAAATTAAATAAGATTCTTTAGAAGAGGATTTCTCAGTCTTTAATGCACTCATGTGTATCATAAGTCTCTAAGAGAGATGAATAGTGTGTGGTTTTCACAAATTTAATTGACATTATGACCCTTCTTCCTGAAGAATCATATGAGGCCAGTATTTCTCCCAAACATTTTTTGACAGTGAGACACAATTCAAAGTCTCTGAACTGTTACCACAATCTTTTTTTCTTTTTTTGCCCCACTCTATTTGTTGTTGTTGTTGTTGTTGTAAATCCTAGTCTGGAGGTTCTCTCTCCAGCTTCCCCCCTGCAATCGTCAACTGGGCCATATTTGGCTGAGTTAAAAGATGTCCATTTAGTAAAAGAAGTGTTATCAATGATTATTAACAAGGCTGGGATGAAGAAGATTCAACTAAATAGCAAAGGTTTTAAAAGATCAAATCTTGTTGATTCATAGTCTTGGGAAGCAGAAGAAAAACACAAGAATAAATGTGCCACTCTTGTGAAGGATGTTGATAATTGGGAGGATATGCATATGAGGGGGCAGAAAGGGTATATGAGAAACCCATGTATTCCACTCAGTTTTGCTGTGAACCTAAAACTGCTCTAAAAAATAAAGCCTATTAAAAAAAAAAAAACTGAAAGAAACATAAAAACAAACATAAAGAGCATTCTGACACTGGGGAAAAGGACCACTGATGCTAGTAAATATCAGATAAATAAAAATTTTTCTTTATGGATTATTTTTAAATCATTTTAAGATTTCTATAAAAACAAGATTTTATATAATTTCATTATACCACTTATGCTATTTTATATCATTTGTCTACATCATGACAATTCAGTTATCCAAGCCACAGGATAATAAATTACTACCAGGTCATCAGTCAGACTTTTTCAATCTTGTGGTCCAAAGCCTAGGTGACTTTAGAGATTAACCAGCAGAATTTTTGCAAGTCTTTGAAATATGATCCTGAGATGACATGAAGGGAAATTTTTCAACATTTTATATTCCAAGGTTTAAAATATGGTTCTGAGATGACAGGAAGGGAAATTTTTTAATATTTTAAGGCTGACTTTAGCTATCTTGATATGATTTTATGATGAGTGTTTTATACACATAAGCATGCATAACATGTTACAGCTAATTCATTTTACTAACATTTTGATGAGAGAATGCAAGAACTGTTCAACAACTTCCCACCCCTCTTAAATAGAATTTAACTAATATCCAAACTCCTAACATTCTTTACCTTCTCTCTCAATGTTCCTATAAGCATATTCTATTTTGTCCATCTGCAGATTTCTGGGCAAAAGCTTTAACTCTACCATTCTAACAAGTGTCTTGGCTTGAGAAGAAGGTGGGACCCAGACTCACCAGGATCCAGCAGAACACCTCTCTATGCATCTGCCTGGGAAGGGGGAAGTTCAGAAAGATCCTCTTTTCTCTTGGTTCCTCTCCCTTTCTTCTTGTACCCCAGGGAGAAGGAATGTGGGTTGGGTTTGATTAGTTGTCAGGGCATTGTTTCAACCAGGTTTTCTGATGGGTATAGTAATGGGATTTAAAAAGGAATGAGAGTATGACTGTCTTTCAACTCCTTCCTCCTCTTGGCTGGGGGCAGGAGGGCAGAAATCTAGTTATCTCCCCCTGCCTTACCCTTCTATATGGCTGGGCCAGACTAGGCCTCAGCTGTGGCCTTGGCCAGCTCCATACCAAGGCAAAGCACATGTGCCATTTTTCTCTGTGGTGTCATCTGACCAGGTGCTGGCAGGTGTCCTTCACCCAAACATTGGAGGAATATTCAAAAGTACTGAAGGACAATAATGACACACATTAACTCCTCTGCTAACATTAGAGCCTCAGTTATTTGGAGACTAAGATAAGATTTGAACTCAAGCAGTTTGGTTCTCAAGCCCATATTCTTACATGCTAGAGAATCCTGTCAAGTGATCTCACCTAGGATTTTCTGCTTGGGCAGACACGAACAAGGCTGAAGAGAGGGACAATTTTATTTGTAACACTATTTTTTGATTAAAAATATTTGGAGCGAGATTTACAACAAATATTAAAGGGACTTATATAGTGAAGAAATACCAGGGAAGGAAAAAATCTATAAAATCAACCCCAAACAATTAAGAAAATGGCAATAGGAACACATATACAATAATTACTTTAAATGTAAACAGATTAAATGCTTCAACCAAAAGACACAGACTGGCTGAATGGATACAAAAACAAGACCCATATATATGCTGTCTGTAAGAAACCCACTTCAGACCTAAAGACACGTATAGATCGAAAGTAAGAGGATGGAAAATTATATTCCTTCCAAATGGGAAGCAAAAGAAAGCGGGAGTAGCAATCCTCATATCAGACAAAATGGACCTTAAAATAAGGAATATTACAAGAGATAAGGAAGGACGTAATGATCAAGGGATCAATCCAACAGGAAGACATAACAGTTGTAAATATCTATGTACCCAACATAGGAGCACCTCAATACATAAAACAAACACTAACAGACATAAAAGGAGAAATTGACAGTAACACAATAATAGTAGGAAACTTTAACACCCGACTCACACTAATGGATGGGTCATCAAAACATAAAATTAATAAGGAAACACAAGTCTTAAATGATACATTAGATGAGATGGATCTCACTTATATCTTCAGGACACCCCATCCAAATGCAAAAGAATACACCTTCTTCTCAAGTGCACATGGGACATTCTCCAAGACAGACCACATCTTGGGTCACAAATCAAACCTCAGTAAATTTAAGAAAATTGAAATTGTATCGAGCACCTTCTCCTACCACAATGCTATGAGACTGTGATATCAATGAGACTAGATATCAACTACAAGAAAAAAACTGTAAAAAACACAAACACATGGAGATTAAACAATATGTTTCTAAATAACCAACAGTTACTGAAGAAATCAAATGGGAAATAAAAAAATTTCTAAAAAACAAGTGACAATGAAAACATGACAACTCAAAACCTATGGGATGCAGCAAAAGCAGTTCTAACAGGGAAGTTTATAGCAATACAATCCTACCTCAAGAAACAAGAAAAACATCAAATAGACAACTTAACTTTACACCTAAAACAACTGGAAAAAGAAGAACCAAAAAATGCCAAAATTAGTAGAAGGAAAGAAATAATAAATGTCTGAGCAGAAATAAATGAAAAAGAAATAAAAGAAACAATCATAAAGATTAATAAGACTAAAAGCTGGTTCTTTGAGAAGATAAACAAAATTGACAAGCCTTTAACCAGACTCATCAAGAAAAGAAAGAGAGAAGAATCAAATCAACAAAATTAGAAATGAAAAAGGAAAGGTTACAACAGAAAATGCAGAAATACAAAGGATTATAAGAGACTATTATGAACAACTATGTGGCAATAAAATGGATAACCTGAAAGAAATTGGCAGATTCTTGAAAAAGTTCAATTTTCCAAGACTGAACTAGGAAGAAACAGAAATCATGAACAAGCCAATTGTAAGCACTGAAATTGAAGCTGTGATCAAAAATCTCCCAAAAAACAAAAGCCCAGGACAACATGGCTTCACAGGAGAATTCTATCAAACTTTTAGAGAAGAGCTCATGCCTGTCCTTCTAAAACTCCTACAAAAAACTGTAGAGGAAGGAACACTTCCAAACTCATTCTACGAGGCCACCATCACCCTGATACCAAAACCAGACAAAGACAACACAAAAAAAGAAAACTACAGGCCAATATCACTGATGAACATAGATGCAAAAATCCTCAACAAAAAATTTTAGCAAACAGAATTCAGCAACACATCAAAAAGTTCACATACCATGATCAAGTTGGGTTTACTCCAGGGATGCAAAGATTCTTCAATATATACAAATCATTCAATGTGATACACTATATTAACAAATCAAAAGATAAAACCCATATTATACTCTCAATAGATGCATAAAAAACATTTGACAAAATTCAGCACCCATTTATGATTAAAACTTTTCAAAAAACAGGCATATAAGGGACCTACCTCAACATAGTAAAGGCCATATATGATAAGCCTACGGTAAACATTATTCTCAATGGTGAAAAACTGAAAGCATTCCACCTAAAATCAGGAACAAAACAAGGGTGTCCACTTTCACCACTATTATTCAACATAGTTTTAGCTACAGCAATCAGAGAAGAATAAGAAATAAAAGGAATCCAGATTGGAAAAGAAGAAGTAAAGCTCTCACTGTTTGCAGATCACATGATACTGTACACAGAAAACCCTAAAGATAGTATCAGAAAATTACTAGCACTAATCAGTGAATTTAGCAAAGTTACAGAATACAAAATCAATACACAGCAATCACTTGCATTGCTATACACTAACAATGAGAAATCAGAAAGAGAAATTAAGGAATCAATCCCATTCACCATTGCAACAAAAAGAATAAAATATCTAGGAATAAACTAACCTAAGGAGACAAAAGAACTACACATAGAAAATTATAAGACACTGATGAAAGAAATCAAGGTGACATAAACAGATGGAGAGATATTCCACATTCCCGGGTAGGAAGAACCAGTATTATGAAAATTACTATACTGCCAAACACAATCTACAGATTCAATGTGATCCCTATCAGATTACTAATGGCATTTTTCATAGAACTAGAACAAAAAATTTCACAATTCATATGGAGACACAAAAGACCCCAAATAGCCAAAGTAGTCTTGAGAAAGAAAAATGGAGCTGGAGGAATCAGCCTTCCTGACTTCAGGTTATACTACAAAGCTACATTCAAGACAATATGATACTGACACAAAAACAGAAATATAGACCTATGGAACAAGATAGAAAGCCCAGAAATAAACCCTTGATCTATGGGTACCTTAGTTTTGCAAAGGAGGCAAGAATATACAATGGGGCAAAGACAGCCTCTTCAGTAAATGGTGCTGGGAAAACTGGACAACTACATGTAAAAGAATGAAATTCGAACACTTCCTAACACCATACACAAAGATAAACTAAAAAATGGATTAAAGATATAAATGTAAGACCAGAAACTGTAAAACTCTTAGAGAAAAACATGGGCAGAACAATCGATAACATAAATCAAAGCAAGATTCTCTATGACCCATCTCCTAGAGTACTGGAAATAAAAACAAAAGTAAACAAGTGGGACCTCATTAAACTTAAAAGCTTTTGCACAGCAAAGGAAACTCTAAGCAAGGTGTCTTTTCAGAATGGGAGAAAATTATAGAAAATGAAACAACTGACAAAGGATTAATGTCCAAAATATACAAGTAGTTCATACAACTCAATACCAGAAAAACAAACAACCCAATCAAAAAGTGGGAAAAAGACCTAAACAGACATTTCTCCAAAAAAGACACACAGGTGGCTAACAAAACACATGAAATGATGATCAACGTCACTCCTTATTACAGTTCAGTTCAGTAGCTCAGTCATGTCCGACTCTTTGTGACCCCATGAATCGCAGCGCACCAGGCCTCCCTGTCCATCACCAACTCCTGGAGTTCACCCAAACTCATGTCCATGAAGTCGGTGATGCCTTCCAGCCATCTCATTCTCTGTCGTCCCCTTCTCCTGCCTTCAATCCCTCACAGCATCAGAGTCTTTTCCAATGAGTCAACTCTTCACATGAGGTGGCCAAAGTACTGGAGTTTCAGCCTCAGCACCAGTGCTTACAATGAACACCCAGGACTGGTCTCCTTTAGGATGGACTGGTTGGATCTCCTTGCAGTCCAAGGGACTCTCTAGAGTCTTCTCCAGCACCACAGTTCAAAAGCATCAATTCTTCTGCACTCAGCTTTCTTCACAGTCCAACTCTCACACCCATACATGACCACTGGAAAAACCATAGCCTTGACTAGATGGACCTTTGTTGGCAAAGTAATATCTCTGCTTTTTAATATGCTATCTAGGTTGGTCGTAACTTTCCTTCCAAGGAGTAAGCTTCCTTTAATTTCTGGCTGCAATCCCCATCTGCAGTGATTTTGGAGTCCAAAAAAATAAAGTCTGACACTGTTTCCACTGTTTCCCCATCTGTTTCCCATGAAGTGATGGGACCAGATACCATGATCTTAGTTTTCTGAATGTTGAGCTTTAAGCCAACTTTTTCACTTTCCTCTTTCACTTTCATCAAGAGGCTTTTTTAGTTCCTCTTCAATTTCTGCCGTAAGGGTGGTGTCATGTGCATAACTGAGGTTATTGGTATTTCTCCTGGCAATCTTGATTCCCGCTTGGACTTCTTCCAGTCCAGCGTTTCTCATGATGTACTCTGCATAGAAGTTAAATAAGTAGGGTGACAATATACAGCCTCGACGTACTCCTTTTCCTATTTGGAACCAGTCTGTTGTTCCATGTCCAGTTCTAACTGTTGCTTCCTGACCTACATACAGATTTCTCAAGAGGCAGGTCAGGTGGTCCTGTATTCCCATCTCTTTCAGAATTTTCCACAGTTTACTGTGACCCACACAGTCAAAGGTTTTGTCATAGTCAATAAAACAGAAATAGATGCTTTTCTGGAACTCTCTTGCTTTTTCCATGATCCAGCAGATGTTGGCAATTTGATCTCTGGTTCCTCTGCCTTTTCTAAATCCGACTTGACCATCTGGAAGTTCACAGTTCATGTATTGCTGAAACCTGGCTTGAAGAATTTTGAGCATTACTTTACTAGCATGTGAGATGAGTACAATTGTGCAGTAGTTTGAGCATTCTTTGGCATTGCCTTTCTTTGGGATTGGAATGAAAACGGACCTTTTCCAGTCCTGTGGCCACTGCTGAGTTTTCCAAATTTGCTGGCATATTGAGTGCAGCACTTTCACAGCATCATCTTTCAGGATTTGAAATAGCTCAACTGGAATTCCATCACCATCGTGATTATCTGGGTCGTGAAGATCTTTTTTGTACAGTTCTTCTGTGTATTCTTCTTAACATCTTCTGCTTCTGTTAGGTCCATACCATTTCTGTCCTTTATCAAGCCCATCTTTGCATGAAATGTTCCCTTGGTATCTCTAATACCTCATGGCCAAGGTCAGAGGCGGAGGCCAAGAGAAGCTACTCCATGTCCGAGGAGTGGCAGCTGCATGGGCACAGGAGGGCCGAGAGGAGCTACTCCACATTCAAGGTCAGGAGGGGTGACCTCGTCCAAGGTAAGGAGCAGCGGCTGCACTTTGCTGGAGCAGCCGTGAAGAGACACCCAACGTCCAAGGTAAGAGAAACCCAAGTGAGACGGTAGGTGTTGTAAGAGGGCATCAGAGAGCAGACACACTGAAACCATAATCACAGAAAACTAGCCAATCTGATCACACAGACCACAGCCTTGTCTAACTCAATGAAACTAAGCCATGCCATGTGGGGCCACCCAAGACAGACGGGTCATAGTGGAGAGGTCTGACAGAATGTGGTCCACTGGAGAAGGGAATGGCAAACCACTTCAGTATTCTTGCCTTGAGAACCCCATGAACAGTATGAAAAGGCAAAATGATAGGATACTGAAAGAGAAACTCCCCAGGTTGGTAGATGCCCAATATGCTACAGGAGATCATTGGAGAAATAACTCCAGAAAGAATGAAGGGAAGGAGCCAAAGCAAAAACAATACCCAGTTGTGGATGTGACTGGTGATGGAAGCAAGGTCCAATGCTGTAAAGAGCAATATTGCATAGGAACCTGGAATGTTAGGGCCATGAATCAAGGCAAATTGGAAGTGGTCAAACAAGAGATGGCAAGAGTGAACATTGACATTCTAGGAATCAGCGAACTAAAATGGACTGGAATGGGTGAATTTAATTCAGATGACCATTATATCTACTACTGTGGGCAGGAATCCCTTAGAAGAAATGGAATAGCCATCATGGTCAACAAAAGAGTCTGAAATGCAGTACTTGGATGCAATCTCAAAAACGACAGAATGACCTCTGTTTGTTTCCAAGGCAAACAATTCAATATCATGGTGATCCAAGCCTATGCCCCAACCAGTAATGCAGAAGAAGCTGAAGTTGAACAGTTCTATGAAGACCTATAAGACCTTTTAGAACTAACACCCAAAGGAGATGGCCTTTTCATTATAGGGGACTTGAATGCAAAAGTAGGAAGTCAAGAAACACCTGGAGTAACAGGCAAATTTGGCCTTGGAATATGGAATGAAGCAGGGCAAAGGCTAATAGAGTTTTGCCAAGAGAACACACTGGTCATAGCAAATACCCTCTTCCAACAACACAAGAGAAAACTCTACACATGAACATCACCAGATGGTCAACACGAAAATCAGATTGATTATATTCTTTGCAGCCAAAGATGGAGAAGCTGTATACAGTCAGCAAAAATAAGACCGGGAGCTGACTGTGGCTCAGATCATGAACTCCTTATTGCCAAATTCAGACTGAAATTGAAGAAAGTAGGGGAAACCACTAGACCATTCAAGTATGACCTAAATTAAATCCCTTATGATTATACAGTGGAAGTGAGAAATAGATTTAAGGGACTAGATCTGATAGACAGAGTGCCTGATGAACTATGGACGGAGGTTCATGACATTGTACAGGAGACAGGGATCAAGACCATCCCCATGGAAAAGAAATGCAAAAAAGCAAAATGCCTGTCTGAGGAGGCCTTACAAATAGTTGTGAAAAGAAGAGAAGCAAAAAGCAAAGGAGAAAAGGAAAGATATTCCCATTTGAATGCAGAGTTCCAAAGAATAGCAAGGAGAGATGAGAAAACCTTCCTCAGTGATCAATGCAAAGAAATAGAGGAAAACAACAGAATGGGAAAGACTAGAGATCTCTTATTACAGTAATGCAAGCCAAAACTACAATGAGATATCACCTCACACCAGTCAGAACGGCCATCACCAAAAAGTCTACAAACAATAAATGCTGGAGAGGGGTGTGAAGAAAAGGGAATGCTCTTGCACTGTTGGTGGGAATGTAAATTGATACAACCACTATGGAAGACGGTATGGAGATTCCTTAAAAAACTTGGAGTAAAACCACCATATGACCCAGCAATCCCACTCCTAGGGATATACCCTCAGGAAACCAAAATTGAAAAAGACATATGTACCAAAAAGTTGACTGCAGCACTATTTACAATAGTTAGAACATGGAAGCAACCTAGATGTCCATCTACAGATGAATGGATAAAGAAGTTGTGGTACATAACTCAATGGAATATTACTCAGCCACGAAAAGGAACGCATTGGAGTCAGTTCTGAGGTGGATGAACCTAGAGCCTATTATTCAGAGTGAAGTAAATCAGAAAGAGAAAGATAAATATCATATTCTAATGTATAAATATGGAATCTAGAAAAATGGTACTGAAGAATTTATTTACAGGGCAGCAATGGAGAAGCAGACATAGAGAATAGACTCATGGACATGGGGAGAGGAAAGGAGAGGGTGAGATGTATGGAGAGAGTCAAATGGAAACTTACATTACCATATGTAAAATAGGCAGCCAACAGGAATTTGCTCTATGGCTCAGGAAACTCAAACGGGTTCTATAGCAACCTAGAGGGGTGGAATGGGGAGGAAGATGGAAGGGAAGTTCAAAAGGGAGGGGATATATGTATACCTATGGCTGATTCATGTTGAGGTTTGACAGAAAACAACAAAATTCTGTACGGCAATTATCATTCAATTAAAAAATAAATTTTAAAAATAAAAATATATTTGGAGCAAATGTGATAAAATATTAACATTTATCCATGTGAAGTTTTGAAATATATATAAAGTTTTTTGCAAATAAATGAAGATGGAGGAAAGAAAGAAGGAGAGGAGAAGGATGAAAAGGAGGAAAAAAGATGGATTTCAATTTCCAGATGGAAGACAAGAAGAAATTCCTCCAGATGTCCTGTCTATTAACTCCATCAAAACCCTGCCCCCAGCTCAGGTACACAGTTCCCACCTACTGAAAACTCCAGCCCAAACTCACGATCAACAGGCTTGATTTGTGTGCTTTTTAAATATATATATATATATACATATATATATATATATATATATGTATTTGGCTGTGCTGATTCTCAGTTGCAGCATGTAGGATCTAGTTCCTTGACCAGGGATCAAACTCAGGACCCCTGCATTGGTGCTTGGAGTCTTAGCCTGTGGAAATCCCTCAATAGCTTTGATTTTGAACAATCTAATTTCTATCTGCTTCTCAATCCTGTTCATTCTTGGTCCATGATGCTTTGCCTCTAGAGCCTGTGGTCTTCCTGGCTTCAACATGGATCTTCCTGATGATGCCCTGTTCTCCTCCCCAGCAGTGCTGTCTCTACCGCTCTGAGAGGGAATGGGATCCAGTCACCCAGGAAGTGGGACTGTCTTAGGACAGGGTTTTCCTGACAGTCCCCTTTGAAGTCCCCACAGATCCGTTGGGAAGTGCTGGCTCTGAATTAATAATTTACATCTTTGAGGGAAATCCATTTCTGAAGAATGTATACGGATAAGCTCCATACAGTCAGCAAAAACAAGACTGGGAGCTGACTGTGGCTCAGATCATGAACTCAGACTTAAATTGAAGAAGTAGGGAAAACCACTAGACCATTCAGGTATGACCTAAATCAAATCCCTTATGATTATACAGTGGAAGTAACAAATAAATTCAAGGGATAAGATCTGATAGAGTGCCTGAAGAATAACGGATGGAGGTTCGTGACATTGTACAGGAGGCAGTGATCAAAACCATCCCCAAAAAAAAGACATGCAAAAAGGCAAAACGGTTGTCTGACAAGGCCTTACAAATAGCTGAGAAAAGGGGAGAAGCTAAAGGCAAAGGAGTAAAGGAAAGATATACCCATTTGAATGCAGAGTTCCAAACAATAGCAAGGAGAGATAAGAAAGCCTTCCTCAGTGATCAATGCAAAAAAATAGAGGAAAACAATAGAATGGGAAAGACTAGAGGTCTCTTCAAGAAAATTAGAGATACTGAGGGAACATTTCATGCAAAGACGAGCACAATAAAGGACAGAAATGGTATGAACCTAACAGAAACAAAAGATAGTAAGAACCCAGGGATTGAACCTGTGTCTCCTGCATTGGTGGGCAGATTCTTTACCACTGAGCCATGAGGGTAGCCCTCTCGAGGCAATAGTGCCAGTAGTTATAGCGATAGTGGTACAAACAGTTAGCTGGAATGTCTGTGCTAGTTTCCAGCCTAGTTCTGTGTGATTTAGAAAATTGTTCCTGGATGCATGGTCTCTGCAACTGGTTTTTAAACCTTCCAAGAGACTTTATGTACTAACCAATAACTCTTGAACAAATTCCTTTTCTGTTTAAATTAAAAAAAAAAAAAAGATACTAAGAACAGGTGGCAAGAATACACAGAACTGTACAAAAAAGATCTTCATGACCCAGATAACCACAATGGTGTGATCACTCACCTAGAGCCAGACATCCTGGAGTGTAAAGTCAAGTGGGCCTTAGGAAGCATCACTACGAACAAAGCTATGAGAGGTGATGGAATTCCAGCTGAGCTATTTCAAATCCTAAAAGATGATGCTGTCTGTGAAAGTGCTACACTCAATATGCCAGCAAATCTGGAAAATGCAGCAGTAGCCACAAAACTGAAAAAGGTCAGTTTTCATTCCAATCCCAAAGAAAGGCAATGCCAAAGAATATTCAAACTACAGCACAATTGCACTCATCTCACACACTAGCAAAGTAATGCTCAAAATTCTCCAAGCCAGGCTTCAACAGTATGGGAACTGTGAACTTCCAGATGGTCAAATCGGATTTAGAAAAGGCAGAGGAACCAGAGATCAAATTGCCAACATCCGCTGGATCATGGAAAAAGCAAGAGAGTTCCAGAAAAGCATCTATTTCTGTTTTATTGACTATGTCAAAGCCTTTGACTGCATGGATCACAACAAACTGTGGAAAATTCTGAAAGAGATGGGAATACTAGACCACCTGACCTGCCTCCTGAGAAATCTGTATGCAGGTTAAGAAGCAACAGTTAGAACTGGACATGGAACAACAGACTGGTTCCAAATAGGGAAAGGAGTACATCAAGGCTGTATATTGTCACCCTACTTATTTAACTTATATGCAGAGTACATCATGTGAAATGCCAGGCTGGATGAAGCACAAGCTGGAATCAAGACTGCAAGAAATATCTAACCTCAGATATGCAGAAGATACCACCCTTATGGCAGAAAGCGAAGAAGAACTAAAGAAACTCTTGATGAAAGTGAAAGAGGAGAGTGAAAAAGTTGGCTTAAAGCTCAACATTCAGAAAACTAAGACCATGGCATCCAGTCCCATCACTTCATGGCAAACAGATGGGGAAACAATGGAAACAGTGACAGACTTTATTTTGGGGGGCTCCAAAATCACTGCAGATGGTGACTGCACCCATGAAATTAAAACACACTTCCTCCTTGGAAGAAAAGCTATGACCAACCTAGACAGCATATTAAAAAGCAGAGACATTACTTTATCAACAAAGGCCTGTCTAATCAAAGCTATGATTTTTCCAGTAGTCATGTATGGATATGAGAGCTGGACTATATAGAAAGCTGAGTGCCAAAGAATTGATGCTTTTGAACTGTGGTGTTGGAGAAGACTTTTGAGAGTCCCTTGGACTGCAAGGAGATCAAACCAATCCATCCTAAAGTAAATCAGTCTTGAATATTCATTGGAAGGGCTGATTTTGAAGCTAAAACTCCAATACTTTAGCCACCTGATGCATAGAGCTGACTCATTTGAAAAGACCCTGATGCTGGGAAAGATTGAAGGCAGGAGAAGGGGACGACAGAGAATGAGATGGTTGGATAGCATTACCGATGCAATGGACATGAGTTTGAGTAGGCTCCGGGAGTTGGTGATAGACAGGGAAGCCTGGCGTGCGGCAGTCCATGAGGTCACAAACAGTTGGACATGACTGAGCGACTGAAATGAACTGAACTGAACTGAATTATAGCATATTTGGAATTGGGTGAGTCGTATATTTTCAAACAGGTGAGGTTATTAAACAGAGAGAAAAGGAAACTTAGAATGCCAGCTAATTTAGTATTTTCGTTTTTCAATGTAAGGAGACTTCTACTGAGGCTGATGTTACTTTATCGTACTGAGGGAAAAAATACACATGATTTCTTATGTTCGTCATAACTGTCTTCAATTTAAGCAACAACATGGATTAAATAGGATTTCATGGGTTAGGGTGGGGAGTTAATCACTCTTTAAAATATTCCATGGAAAAGTTTGAAGTGAATCAACAACTAATTTGTATAATGTACTTTTAACCTTTATACTGTGCTAGATAACCAGGAAAACAAACAGCACAGCCCCAATTCTCAAGAAACTTGTGTATGAGCCAAAAAGGACAAAACGGAATATTTTTCTAAGTGTTTTTGAAGTGAGATTGCCTTGGGCATTTTGAATGACAGCTTCCTGGATTTAAATTAATCATGTTTCTAAGCAGCGGATGTGTAACTGGGGCGTGAACAATGGGAAAATGAGAAACATTAAGTATGCTGCTGCTGCTGCTAAGTCGCTTCAGTCGTGTCCGACTCAGTGTGACCCCATAGACGGCAGCCCACCAGGCTCCCCCGTCCCTGGGATTCTCCAGCCAAGAACACTGGAGTGGGTTGCCATTTCCTTCTCCAATGCATGAAAGTGAAAAATGAAGTCCCTCAGCTGTGTTCGACTCTTAGCGACCCCATGGACTGCAGCCTACCAGGCTCCACCATCCATGGGATTTTCCAGGCAAGAGTACTGGAGTGGGGTGCCATTGCCTTCTCCACATTAAGTATGATCCTAGCCCAAGTAACTCTTCTTTTTAAACTCTTTATTTGCTTTGGGGTATAGCCAATTAACAATGTTAATTGTTAACATTTCAATGTTATGTGGTGCCTGGATGGAAGGGAAGTTTGGGGGAGAATAGATACATGCATATGTATGGCTGAGTCCCTTTGCTATTCACCTAAAACAGTCACAACATTGTTAACTGGCCACTGTTGTTCAGTCGCTCAGTCATGTCCAACTCTCCACGCCAGGCTTCCCTGTCTTTCGCCAACTCCTAGATCTTTCTCCAACTCATGTCCATTGAGTCAGTGATGCCATCCAACCATCTCATCCTCTGTTGTCCCCTTCTCCTCCCACCTTCAATCTTTCCCAGCATCAGGGTTTTTTTTTCTAATGAGTCAGCTTTTCACATCAGGAGGCCAAAGTATTGGAGCTTCAGCTTCAGCATCAGTTAGGACTGACTGGTTTGATCTCCTTGCAGTCCAAGGGACTCTCAAGAGTCTTCTTCAACACCACAGTTCAAAAGCATCAGTTCAGTGCTCAGCCTTCTTTATGGTTCAACTCTCATATCCATACATGACTACTGGAAAAACCATAGGTTTGACTCTATGGACTTTTGTGGGCAAAGTAATGTCTCCACTTTTTCATACGCTGTCTAGGTTTGTCACAGCTTTCCTTCCCAAGGAGCAAACGCCTTTTAGTTTCATGGCTTAAGACGCCATCTGCAGTGATTTTGGAGCCCATGAAAATAAAGTCTGTCACTGTTCCCATTGTTTCCCCATATATTTGCCATGAAGTGATGGGACTAGATGCCATAATCTTACTTTTTTGAATGTTGAGTTTTAAGCCAACTTTTCATTCTCCTCTTTCACCTTCAACAAGAGGCTCTTTAGCTCCTCTTTGTTTTCTGCCATCAGGGTGGTATCATCTGCATATCTGAGGTTATTAATATTTCTCCTGGCAATCTTGATTCCAGGTTGTGCTTCATCGAGCCTGGCATTTCACATGATGTACTTTGCATAGAAGTTAAATAAGCAGGGTGACAATATACAGCCTTGACGTATTCCTTTCCCAGTTTGGAACCAGTCCATTTTTCCATGTTCTATTCTAACTGTTGCTTCTTAACCTGCATACAGATTTCTCAGGAGGCAGGTAAGGTGGTCTGGTATTCCCAGCTCTTGAAGAATTTTCCTTAGTTTGTTGTGATCCACACAGTTAATCAGCTATCAGTTCAGTTCAGTTCAGTTCAGTCACTCAGTCATGTCCAACTCTTTGCGACCCCATGAATCACAGCACGCCAGGCCTCCCTGTCCATCACCAACTCCCAGAGTTCACTCACACTCACGTCCATCGAGTCAGTGATGCCATCCAGCCATCTCATCCTCTGTCGTCCCCTTCTCCTCCTGCCCCCAATCCCTCCCAGCATCAGAGTCTTTTCCAATGAGTCAACTCTTCGCATGAGGTGGCCAAAGTACTGGAGTTTCAGCTTTAGCATCATTCCTTCCAAAGAAATCCCAGGGCTGATCTCCTTTAGAAGGGACTGGTTGAATCTCCTTGCAGTCCAAGAGACTCTCAAGAGTCTTCTCCAACACCACAGTTCAAAAGCATCAATTCTTCAGCGCTCAGTCTTCTTCACAGTCCAACTCTCACATCCATACATGACTACTGGAAAAACCATAGCCTTGACTAGATGAACCTTTGTTGGCAAAGTAATGTCTCTGCTTTTGAATATGCTATCTAGGTTGGTCATAACTTTTCTTCCAAGGAGTAAGCGTCTTTTAATTTCATGGCTGCAGTCACCATCTGCAGTGATTTTGGAGTCCAAAAAAATAAAGTCCGACACTGTTTCCACTGTTTCCCCATCTATTTCCCATGAAGTGATGGGACCGGATGCCATGATCTTAGTTTTCTGGATGTTGAGCTTTAAGCCAACTTTTTCACTCTCCACTTTCACTTTCATCAAGAGGCTTTTTAGTTCCTCTCACTTTCTGCCATAAGGGTGGTGTTATCTGCATATCTGAGGTTATTGATATTTCTCCTGGCAATCTTGATTCCAGCTTGTGTTTCTTCCAGTCCAGCGTTTCTCATGATGTACTCTGCATAGAAGTTAAATAAGTAGGGTGACAATATACAGCCTTGAGGTACTCCTTTTCCTATTTGGAACCAGTCTGTTGTTCCATGTCCAGTTCTAACTGTTGCTTCCTGATCTGCATATATGTTTCTCAAGAGGCAGGTCAGGTGGTCTGGTATTCCCATCTTTTTCAGAATTTTCCACAGTTTATTGTGATCCACACAGTCAAAGGCTTTGGCATAGTCAATAAAACAGAAATAGATGTTTTTCTGGAACTCTCTTGCTTTTTCCATGATCCAGCAGATGTTGGCAATTTGATCTCTGGTTCCTCTGCCTTTCTAAAACCAGCTTGAACATCTGGAAGTTCACGGTTCACATATTGCTGAAGCCTGGCTTGGACAATTTTGAGCATTACTTTACCAGCATGTGAGATGAGTGCAATTGTGCGGTAGTTTGAGCATTCTTTGGCATTGCCTTTCTTTGGGATTGGAATGAAAACGGACCTTTTCCAGTCCTGTGGCCACTGCTGAGTTTTCCAAATTTGCTGGCATATTGAGTGCAGCACTTTCACAGCATCATCTTTCAGGATTTGAAATAGCTCAACTGGAATTCCATCACCTCCACTAGCTTTGTTCATAGTGATGCTTCCTAAGGCCCACTTGACTTCACGTTCCAGGATGTCTGGCTCTAGGTCAGTGATCACACCATCGTGATTATCTGGGTTGTGAAGATCTTTTTTGTACAGTTCTTCTATGTATTCTTGCCACCTCTTCTTAATATCTTCTGCTTCTGTTAGGTCCATACCATTTCTGTCCTTTATCGAGCCCATCTTTGCATGAAATGTTCCCTTGGTATCTCTAATTTTCTTCAAGAGATGTCTATTCTTTCCCATTCTGTTGTTTTCCTTATACTTCAATACAAAATAATAAGTTTTTTTTAAAGTGTTACTTGTCTAAAATTATTGGCAAAGTTAAACTTTACATAACAAAGTTTTCAGAATGTTGAGAAGTAATTGAAAATAGAATGATAAATATGTGTTTAGATTGAGAGAGTTTATTTCAATAAATCTTTCAAAATCCTTATCTTGAAATGTTGTTAGTAAATTTGTGGGTTTTTTTCTTTTTAAATTTGTTTTCCTGAGAGCATAGCTAATTGGTTTTATTGTAAAACAATAATAATAATAAGCAAACTCTCAAAAAAAATAGATACTACTGCAGCTCTTTGCTCCCACTTTCCTCTCTCCATCTTGAAAAGTAAGCACCATCCAGAATTTGGTGTTCATCACTCCGGTCCATATTCTACAATTCCATAACATATGTGTGTATCCACAGACATTATACAGTATGACTTTAATGTTCTAAACTTTCCACAAATGGTGTTACATTGTATATATTCTCCTGTGACTTTCTTTCTCCCAGTCCCTTAATTGTGCAATTAGGCCATGTTGAGACATTTACTGTACTGCTAAATACTCCTACTATTACTACTGGTACTAATTCCATTGTTGCTGTTGCTCTTAATAGATTTTTATTTCTGGACCACATGGTGAATAATTGGTATGAAGACAACATCATTTATTTATTCGCTCTCCTGCTGATGGACACTGATGCGACGTTCACCTATTTGCTGTTCCACACAATGCTGCAGTGAGCATCACCTACATGCCTCCTTGTGTACCTGTACAAGAGTTTCTAGGATAGATGCCTTAATGTGAAATTGCAGCATTATGGTGAAGACATATTCTCAACTTTACTAAAATTTTCCAAGTTGATCAACTTACACTTTCCTCTCCCACCTTGGCAGTGTTGATCCATATTGTTTTTACCACTGGGATGGTCTTTTTAATTTTTACCAATGTGGTAAATGTGAATGGCACCTCACTGTGGTTTCCATTTGCATTAAGGTTAAACTCCTATTCCTTCCTGAATTGCCAATCTATATTCTTATCCATTTCTATATTGTGTTATCTGTCTTTTTTTTGTTTGTTTTAGGAATCCTTTACATATTAAGTTCCAATTCTTTGTCCATCACCTGCACTGCAAATACTTTCTCCCGGAAAAAAAAGATAGTTTTTAAAAATTAATTTATTTATTTTTAATTGGAAGATGATTGCTTTACAATATTGTGTTGGTTTCTGCCATATATCAACATGAATCAGCCCTAGATAAACATATGTCCCCTCCCTCTTCAGCCTCCCTGCCTCCTCCCACCCCATCCCACCTGCTAGGTTGTCACAGAGCACCAGATCTGAGTTTCCTGAGTCATACAGCAAATTTCCACAGTCTATCTAATTTTACATATGGTAATGTATCTGTTTCAATGCTACTCTCTCAATTTGTCCCATCCTCTCTTTCCCCCACTGTGTCTCCATGCTATCTTTTGTAATACAGAATTTTGAAAAAAATCTAGTGAAATTTTCCAGTTTTTAATTTATGGTTTGAACTTATTTTGCCTTTTAAAATATACTTTCACACCCCAACATACAGAAATTTTAATTTTTCCTCCAAAAGAGTTAAAGTTTTGCTTTAGACATCAAAGTCTAATTCCACTGGAGTCATCTCTTGTACATAATGAAATGTGGAGCTTTCATCCTGTTTTTCCTCCTATGATTAACTGTTTCCCCCAGAACCATTTCTCATATAATCTATCCTTCTGCTGATCTGTACTGATAGCTCTTTATTCATTTAGCATGTTTTCTTACATGCATGGGCCTGTTGCTGCACTCTAATCTGTACTATTACTCCATTTGTCTATCTCTGTTTCTATTATTCCATTTGTCTATCTCTGTACTTACATCACACTGCTTTAATTACTTAATGTCATTACAATTTTGATATCTGATAAGGCATGTCTCCCTGCTAGCTCATCTTTAAAATTTCTCTTGCCTCTTCTTGGCCTTTTGCTCTTTTGTATTAAATTTAAAGTCAACTTACTAAATTCCGCAAAAAATGGAATTTTTAATTGTATTTAATTTTTGAAAGTGAAAGTGAAGTCGCTCAGTCATGTCCGACTCTTTGTGACCCCATGGACTGTAGCCTACAATGCTCCTCCATCCATGAGATTTTCCATGCAAGAGTACTGGAGTGGGTTGCCATTTCCTTCTCCAGAGGATCTTCCCAACCCAGGGATCAAACCTGGGTCTCCCACATCATAGGCAGATGCTTTACCATCTTAGCCACCAGGGAAGTCCATTTAATTTTTAATTGTACTCATATTTGTTACTCAAGATTTGTTATATTAATATTATTTGTTAACAATATTTATTAACCTTTTCTATTTACTTTGAAAATGTGAAAGTGCTAGTCGCTCAGTCATGTCCAACTCTTTGTGACACCATGGAGAGTGGAGCCCACCAGGTTCCTCTGTCCATGGAATTCTCCAGGCAAGAGTACTGGAGTGGGTAACCATTCCCTTCTCCAGGGGATCTTCCTGAACCCAGGGATCAAATGCAGGTCTCCTGTATTGCAGGCAAATTCTTTACCATCTGCTGCTGCTGCTGCTAAGTCGCTTCAGTCATGTCCAACTCTGTGTGACCCCATAGACAGCAGCCCACCAGGCTCCCCCATCCCTGGGATTCTCCAGGCAAGAACACTGGAGTAGGTTGCCATTTCCTTCTCCAATGCATGAAAGTGAAAAGTGAAAGTGAAGTCACTCAGTCGTGTCCGACTCTTAGTGACCCCATGGACTGCAGCCTACCAGGCTCCTCCATCCATGGGATCCTATCTGAGCCACCATCTATTTACAAAATAATAATAAATCTTTCCATTTATTTACGTCTTCTTTAATATTTTCACCTCAAAGATTTGATACACATTTTGTGACATTTGTCACTCAGTGCTGTTTCTTATTATTCTTGAAAACAATGTTCTTATTTTAAAAAGTTACATTGACCAAACATTAGTATAAAAGAATGTGATTTTTGTGTGTAGATGTAGTGTAAATGAACTGTAGTACTCACTTGAGCCTGACCCTTTTCAACTCCATGAACTGTAGCCTACCAGGCTCCTCTGTCCATGGGATTCTTCAAGCAAGACTACTGGAGTAGGTTGAGATTTCCTTCTCCAGGGAATCTTCCTGACCCAGGGATCGAACCCAAGTCTCCTGTCTCCTGCACTGCAAACACATTCTTTACTTGCTGAGCCATCAAATTCTTGCATAAGAATCTTTTATCAAATAACTTTGATAAAATCTCACTATTACTTCCAGTATGTCTGCCAGTTCTCTTGGATTCTCTTTTTACAGAATTGTTTGGTCTACCATAATGAGAGCTTTTTTTTTTCCTATCTTTATTTTTACCTCATGTTTTCTTTAATCGATTGATTGATTGACTGACTGACTGCGGTGGCCAGGATACCTGTTACTATGGCAACAAAATAATGGTAATGTGATAATGCCTGTTTGTTTCTTGAGTTTAAAAAAAAAAGTGTCTAACTTTTCTCCATTTATAAAGATTATTACCATTAGTTTTTGATATACAGATTTCATGAAATTAAGGAAGTTTTCATTCACTCCTTCTTTCCTTAGTTTATTTTCTTACTTATTTTAGGTGTTAAACTTCATCAAATGCCTTTTCTACATCTATTGAAACAATCATGTAATCCTTCTCTTTTATACACTGAAGTAATGAACTACATTAATAGATTTCTCAGATATTAGACTATGCTTGCAGTCTTGAGAGAAACTACTTTTCCCTAATATATTTATTTATATAGAAGAAATGGAGTAGCCATCATGGTCAACAAAAAAGTCCAAAATGCAGTACTTGGATGCAATCTCAAAAACAACAGAATGATCTCTGTTCATTTCCAAGGCAAACCATTCAATATCATGGTAATCCAAGCCTGTGCCCCAACCAATAACGCTGAAGAAGCTGAAGTTGAATGGCTCTATGAAGACCTACAAGACCTTTTAGAACTCATACCCCCAAAAAATGGCCTTTTCACTATAGGGGACTGGAATGCAAAAGTAGGAAGTCAAGAAACACCTGGAGTAACAGGCAAATTTGGCCTTGGAGTACAGAATGAAGCAGGGCAAAGGCTAATGATAGAGTTTTGCCAAGAGAACACACTGGTCATAGCAAACACCCTCTTCCAACAACACAAGAGAAGACTCTACACATGGACATTACCAGATGGTCAACACCAAAATCAGATTGATTATATTCTTTGCAGCCAAAGATGGAAAAGCTCTATACAGTCAGCAAAAACAAGACAGGGAGCTGACAGTGGCTCAGATCATGAACTCCTTATTGCCAAATTCAGACTGAAATTGAAGAAAGTAGGGAAAACCACTAGACCATTCAGGTATGACCTAAATCAAATCCCTTGTGATTATACAGTGGAAGTGAGAAATAGACTTAAGGGACTAGATCTGATAGACAGAGTGCCTGATGAACTATGGATGGAGGTTCATGACATTGTATAGGACAAGGATCAAGACCATCCCCATGGAAAAGAAATGCAAAAAGCAAAATGGCTGTCTGAGGAGGCCTTACAAATAGCTGTGAAAAGAAGAGAAGTGAAAAGCAAAGGAGAAAAGGAAAGATATTCCCATTTGAATGCAGAGTTCCAAAGAATACCAAGGAGAGATAGAAAGACTTCCTCAGCAATCAATGCAAAGAAATAGGGGAAAATGATAGAATGGGAAAGACTAGAGATCTCTTTGTGAAAATTGCAGATACCAAGGGAACATTTCATGCAAAGATGGTTTTGATAAAGGACAGAAATGGTATGGACCTAACAGAAGCAGAAGATATTAAGAAGAGGTGGCAAGAATACACAGAAGAACTGAACAAAAAAGATCTTCATGACCCAGATAATTACAATGGTGTGATCACTGACCTAGAGCCAGACATCCTGGAACGTGAAGTCAAGTGGGCCTTAGGAAGCATCACTATGAACAAAGCTAGTGGAGGTGATGGAATTCCAGTTGAGCTATTTCAAATCCTGAAAGATGATGCTGTGAAAGTGCTACACTCAATATGCCAGCAAATTTGGAAAACTCAGCAGTGGCCACAGGACTGGAAAAGGTCAGTTTTCATTCCAATCCCAAAGAAAGGCAATGCCAAAGAATGCTCAAACTACTGCACAATTGCACTCATCTCACATGCTAGTAAAGTAATGCTCAAAATTCTCCAAGCCAGGCTTCAGCAATATATGAACCATGAACTTCCAGATATTCAAGCTGGTTTTAGAAAAGGCAGAGGAACCAGAGATCAAATTGCCAACATCTTCTGGATCATCGCAAAAGCAAGAGAGTTCCAGAAAAACATCTATTTCTGCTTTATTGACTATGCCAAAGCCTTTGACTGTGTGGATCACAATAAACTGTGGAAAATTCTGAAAAAGATGGGAATACCAGACCACCTGATCTGCCTCTTGAGAAATCTGTATGCAAGTCAGGAAGCAACAGTTAGAACTGGACATGGAACAATAGACCAGTTGCAAATAGAAAAAGGAGTATGTCAAGGCTGCATATTGTCACCCTGCTTATTTAATTTATATTCAGAGTACATCATGAGAAATGCTGGACTGGAAGAAGCACAACCTGGAATCAAGATTGCTGGGAGAAATACCAATAACCTCAGATATGCAGATGACACCACCCTTATGGCAGAAAGTGAAGAGGAACTAAAAAGCCTCTTGATGAAAGTGAAAGTGGAGAGTGAAAAAGTTGGCTTAAAGCTCAACATTCAGAAAATGAAGATCATGGCATCTGGTCCTATCACTTCATGGAAAATAGATGGGGAAACAGTGGAAACAGTGTCAGACTTTATTTTTTGGGGCTCCAAAATCACTGCAGATGGTGACTACAGCCATGAAATTAAAAGGCGCTTACTCCTTGGAAGGAAAGTTATGACCAACCTAGATAGCATATTCAAAAGCAGAGATATTACTTTGCCAACAAAGGTCCGGCTAGTCAAGGCTATGGTTTTTCCAGTAGTCATGTATGGATGTGAGAGTTGGACTGTGAAGAAAGCTGAGCACCGAAGAATTGATGCTCTAGAACTGTGGTGTTGGATAAGACTCATGCGAGTCCCTTGGACTGCAAGGAGATCCAACCAGTCCATCCTAAAGGAGACCAGTCCTGGGTGTTCACTGGAAGGACTGATGTTGAAGCTGAAACTCCAATACTTTGGCCACCTCATGCGAAGAGCTGACTCATTGGAAAAGACCCTGATGCTGGTAGGGATTGGGGGCAGGAGGAGAAGGGGACGACAGAGGATGAGATGGCTGGATGGCTTGATGGACACTCGATGGACACAAGTTTGGGTGAACTCCGGGAGTTTGTGATGGACAGGGAGGCCTGGCGTGCTGTGATTTGTGGGGTTGCAAAGAATCAGACACGACTGAGCAACTGAACTGAACTGATACATATACACACACTGCTGGATTTGATTAGCTAATAATTTACTTATGATCTCTATGTTAATAAATGAAAATGGGCCTATAACTTTCATGCTTTTCTTTCCTTATGCAATTTTGGGAACAAGTTTAAACTGCTTTACAAAAAGATTTGGGCATCTTTTTCTCCTGTTTTTGAAACAATTTACATTAAACAGCATTATCTTGCTATTTATCTATAACTATATTTATGCCTTTACATATGCAGTTGTCTAAGTCTGGAGTTTTTAGAGTGACTGAGGAAGATCTCTGATGACTATCATTATAATTTCTTTAATGATTACTGGCCTGTTCAAGCTATTTTTTGTGACGATATTAATTTTATATTTTTATCAGAAATTTACTTTTATAAACTTCAGATTTATCAGCATATAGCTGTTAGAAAATATTATTGTATGAATGCTACAAAGGAAGCTGGGAAATTTAGTTTTTATTCTGGGTAATTACATGTCCAGTTAAAAAATATTCTTTTTTCAATGTATAAAAAACTGAGAGCAAATGTTAGTAGACAATTTTCAGTCATTTCCACAGCTTCCCTAATTATCAGTGTGCTCCAGGAGACAGGCTGATGCCAAGGCCTTCATTGTGCTTCCCTGGTATATCTAAGGGGCCAGGGTGAGGGCAGACCTTACCGCCAACGGTGCACAGCTTGGAATTACCACTCTTGCTTTTTCTCATCATCAGGCTATTGGGCCCCTGGGAAACCCCCGCCTATCTCTCCCACCCCAAGGCTTCTCTATTTTAAAATTCCTCTTTGTCACACTTTTCTGGGCCTCTGAGAATGGAGGGAGAGGAGAAACATTCATGGGTTGGATCCCTGCCTACCTCTCACCAGCTCTCTGTCCTTACCCGCCACATACCAGCTATATTCCCTTACAGCTTCCCATGAGCGCTTCACTCAAGTTTTTCCTTTATTTATTTACTATTTTCAGCTCTGAAGCCTCTCCAGGATTAGGTTTGGAGGAGGAGGCTGGCAGCCCAAGCTCGATGTCTCCCACTCATCAACAATGAGAAGTGCTTGTTTATGTTCTAATTTGGGGGGCCCAGAGGCCTCAGAGGAAGTTGTTGATGTCTCTCTGTGAGGAGAGGCACATGATGTTATCAGAGATGTTTCCCCTCCTTAAAGGAAATAAGAAATCAACCAATGGCCACAAAGGGAGATGTGAAAGGACATGAGCTGAGATTCAGTTTCTGGGAAGGGCCTGGACCCAGGTTGCTTCTCCTACAGGCTGAGCCCAAACGTTGCAGGGTTTGATGAGAACTTTCTGATGAGTTTGGGGGCCTCCAGAACAGTGGGGTTTTGTACTTTACTTCCCTAAGGAAACAGAGAAGGGCCCTAGAGAAGCCTCAAGTCCAGCCTGACTCAAGACAATGAACCAGCAATGCTGAGTGTCGTGTCCAGGTAAGTTGCCCTGACGGTAGCCCCACAGAGGCCCATGCACACTCAGGTAACACAGAAGAGCTTCTGGAACTGGCATTTGAACTGAAGAACACAGGTGGTTTCAGAGAAGGCTACAGATGGAAGACGGCTTATAACTGGGACAAAGAGGAAGCAGTGTGTGTGGAACTTGCTGACTACAAGCCAAGATGGAGCTGCAGACACCAGCAAGGGAGCTGGGTGAACACAGAACAAGGTCAAGGCCAGAGAGAAGAGGCCAGCAAGGGCAGAGGCTGCCCGGTTCACAGGCGTTCCCTCCCTCGGAACACTGCAGCCTCTGGAGTCTCAAGCTACCTCCAGGGAGCAGGAAGATGGATAATGTCAAGTGAATAGAAAAATTAGGCATAACAGATTATTTTAAACTGGAAGGAACTGAATTAAACTGAACTGGCAAGTTTAATTTTTCCACCATTAGCAAAGACTGAATTGCACCTGCAATGCAGGAGACCCAATTCGATTCCTGGGTCGGGAAGATCTCCTGGAGAAGGACATGGTAACCAATCCAATATTCTTGCCTGGAGAATATTGGACAGAGGAGCCTGGCGGGCTACAGTTCACGGAGTTGCACAGAGCCGACCACAACTGAGTGACTTTCACTTTCACAGAGATAGGAGGAAAGCTCCCCGATTTCACTTTTTTTGCATACCCAAAGTAAAATAGTGAATATCACATCAGAGACAACCCTCACTCTGATTTTTATCTTATTAGTTTAAACTTTTTTATACCATTTAAACCTTACCATTCTGTTTTGCTCAGTTAATCACTAAACATTATTTTCTTTCTAAGCTTTTCTGCCTTCCCCTCATATCTTCTATTTTATTATTGATTCATCTTTATTTCCCTTTATTGTTTATTAAAATCTCATTTAATTATATTTTTAGAGTTACAGATATTTGCAATGAGCAGCAAATACTATTGATATATAGATCTACAGGGTAATCTCTTCAACTCACCAATTCAACAGTTTTAAAAATTAAATAGAGTAAACATATTTATAATGAAAAATAAGCCAGACAATTTAAGATAGATCTTATAGCTTACCTAGCAAATAAAATAGTTTGACCTTTTAAATTTTCATAGCCAAACTTTAAAGTAGAGCAGCAGCATCTGCTGTTAATTTTTATAGATTGATATGTAATGCATTTTATATAAAAGAAGGTATCTGTTATGATCTAAAATTTAGATGTTAGGGTCTTTTTTTTAATTTGCAAAATACTACATCAGTGAGGCCACAGTCAGCTGGTTAGTTCCAATAAGCTGGTGAGTCAGAACAGCCTCCTCTTGCAATCATAGTTGACAACTTAAGTGAACAAACCCAGTTTTCTAGAGCCCGCCTTCCAACAAGTGTGTTATCAAGCATTCATCTCTCAACACTCTTTGAAACTCTCAGTGCAAACTTTCAATATTAAAGGAAGCTCTTTACCTTCTTAGTTAAGATATTTAGATGAAGCCACAAACTCATGATAAGAAACAGAGTAATTATAGACATAACTTACATTTTATGGCAAATCATACTGTAAATGTTTATTCACCATCTTCCTTGCTGCTGCTGCTGCTAAGCTGCTTCAGTCGTGTCTGACTCTGTGCGACCCCATAGATGGCAGCCCATCAGGCTCCACCGTCCCTGGGATTCTCCAGGCAAGAACACTGGAATGGGTTGCCATTTCCTTCTCCAATGCATGAAAGTGAAAAGTGAAAGTGAAGTTGCTCAGTCGTGTCCAACTCTTCACGACCCCATGGACTGCAGCCTACCAGGCTCCTCCATGGGATTTTCTAGGCAAGAGTACTGGAGTGGGGTGCCATTGCCTTTTCCCACCATCTTCCTTAGGTACCTAAATAAAGGCTAATTGCTAACCCAGTGCTTTCAACGGTTTCAACTTACAAAAGCATTTGTATCAACGGCTTCTTAAAGTTTTCCTACAAGTTCTTGCTTCAAAACAATCCGACCTCTGAGTTTAACTTTATATTAAGGCTGAATCAAAAACAGTGAGAGGGATAATTTAGTTCCACATATACAGTTTAAAATAGTTTACCCATACAATATTAATTTCATCTGTGTGTCTCTAAATCAAAGCGTAGACTTCACAAGATCATGAGTATTTTACTCTGTCCCTGTTATTTTACTCAGGGGCATAATGCTATGGTTAAGAATACTCAAACATTGCTATTTTAATTTTCTCATCTCCAATGTTCTTGAGAACCAGGAATTTTGGTATAGACAAAAGGAAATTCAAATGTAACAAAGTGAAGAAATTAAGTAAAAACCCTAGAGTCTTGAATTTGAATCAGAAGTGAGCTCAGTGGTAACATGGTGGCTCAGTGGTAAAGAATCTGCCTGCCAGTGAAGGAGATGTGGGTTCTATCCCTGGGTCATGAAGATCCCCTGGAGAAGAAAAGGGCAACCCACTCCAGTATTTAGCCTGGAAAATCCCATGGGTCGAGGAGTCTGCTGGGCCACAGTCGATGGGGTCGCAAAAGAGTTGGACATGACTGAGCACACAGCACGTATCATTATGAATTCATGAAGTAATTTTTCTTTGTAAGAGGGTGTCCCAAAAGTTTTAGGGCAATTTTAAGACTTAAAATTTCAAAAGTATAAATGTTACAGATTCACAAATCTTCCCATTTAGAAGTTTAATTATTTAAATGAATTTTATATTTATTTACTTTCGTGAATTTTGATTAATCAATTTGCCATCTTCAATAAGAGGGATTCCTGAGGAAAGAACAAAGTACCACTTGTGGCCTGTCTCAGCATCTAAACCTGTGTCCAAGTCAGATCAAGCTCTGGATCTAGAAATCAGTCTGCAGAAAATACAGGGACAGAGAGACATGCTAAATTCCACTGTGAGAATGCAAGCAGCAAAGTCTAGATGTGGAAAACTGCATGTCAAGGGGCCTGGGCTCTTCAAATATAAATGTCAGGAAAAGAACAGGACAGAAGGATGATCTATAGATTATATGAGACTTAAAAAAATAAACTTCAAAAATGAGTGAGTCTATATTATAGAGGCTAGGGATGCACACAAAACTTAGAAAACTATAAAGACAAGGAAGTGATTACTATAAAAGTCAGGATGATGCAGCCATTATGGAAAGCACTACGGAGGTTCCTCAAAAAATTAAAAACAGAGTTGCTGTATGATCCAACAATCCTGCTCCTATGCATATACCCAGAAAAAAACTATAATTTGAAAAGATACACGCACTCCTATGTTCACAGCAGAACTATTTACAATAGCCAAGACATGGAAAGAATCATGAACAGATGAACAGACATACACATACATACACACACACACACACACATATACACTAAAATATTACTCAGCCATAAAAAAGAATGAAATAACGCCATTTGCAGCAATGTGGCTGAATCCAGAGGTTAGCATACTAAGCAAAGTAAGTCAGAAAGAGAAAGACAAATACCATATGATATCACTTATATAGAGAATCTAAAATATGACAAAAATGAATATAGCTATGGAACAGAAACACACTCACAGACATAGAGAACAGACATATGACTGCCAAGGAAGAGGGAGAGTCGGGGAGGGAAGGACTGGGAATTTGGGATCAGTAGATGCCAACTATTATATATAGGATGGGTAACAATAAGGTCCTCCTATACAGCACAGGGAACTATGGTGATATTTTATCAGTGATAAACTATAATGGAAAACAGTATGAAAAAGACTATATGTATGTATAACTGAGTCACTGTGCTGTATAGCAAAAATTAATACAACACTGTAAATCAACCATACTTCAATAAAATTAGGAAAAAAGTCAGGATACAGTTACCTATGGTGGGAGAGAGGGCTTGTGATTAGATGGGGCATCCAGGGGTCTTTGTGGGTGGCTGAAAAGCTTTGTCTTGACCTGCTTGATGGTTACAAGGATATTTATCTTATAATAATTCATTAAGTCATGCATTTATTTTATGTTATATATCTGTTTTTTATTTTATAACAAAAATATATAGTAAATATTAAAATAATTTTAAAATATAAATTCAAAAAGAGAAGAATACTTATGTGTAGAATCTGTCTTATAGGTTCTATTCACACAACTTTTTAAATTTTATCTTCTTTTCAGCTTTGTACTTTTCTTTAGTTTTTTTAATTTACATATAGTTAAATTTATTCTTTTCAGTTTTGAGTTCTCTGAGTTTTGACAAATGCCTAGACTTGTGTAACCGTGGCCTGGATCAAATCAGAACACTTTCATTGCCTCCAAAATCCCCTTGTGTTGGACTTTGGAGTCACCTCTCCCCCACTCAGTCCCTGGCAACCATTGATCTTTCTATTTTGACAGTATTGTCTTTTCCAGAATGTAATATAAATGGAATAACCCAGTGAATAGCCTTTAAATCTGGCTTTCTTCCCTGGCATAATGCACTTGAGATGCACTCATATTGTTGCATGTATCAATAAGTACCCCTCTTTATTGTAGAGAAGTATTTATCCTACTTTTATTGCTGAGTAAAATGTTTATCAATATGTTAGTTGAAAGACTTTGGCTTGTTTCCAGTTGTTGGTGATGATCAATAAAGCTACTCTAAATATTCACATATAGGCTTTCATATGAATATATTTTTTCATTCCTTTTGAGTAAATTTTAGTAATTTTTTCCAAAAAATTGCATGGTTTTTACATTTTTATCCTTTAGTCTGTTGGGTGAAATGCAGAGAGCTCAGACATAAAGAGGGTAGCTGTGAGCATAGCTCAGGCCACATAGAAGAGGAAATTTATTTATTTTCCCCTTCACTCTGTCCTGTGGCAACCTTTTTAAGCTCTCCATAACTGACCTCTGATTTCCTTTAGTATTAAACCCTTTATCTCTTTTAGAAACAGAAAACTATGACATATATTTTTAAATTCAGCCATGGCTAGAAATTGTAGTTGAATCCAAAGGATATGTTTGGAGTTTATTGGAAAACTTCAAGAAATTAGACCTTGTGGACAGCTGCTTTGAAGAGAAAAGACTGAACCAGACATTGGGTCTTATTCAATAAGAGTAAAAACCAGAGAATATTTAGAAAACTTTTACTTTGAAAAAATTGTGAATATAAATATTAAACTACATTAGGGTAGTGACTCCATGTTGTCAGACAACCCTAACCTTGTTGCTAAAAGCTAAATTTAGTTATCAGTTATGGAAACATTAAATTTACTCATTATATGTTCATTATAGGAAATTAGATTTGTTAATTTAATTCAGTAATACAAAAAAATTTTGTAGCATATCAAGTTAAATAAGCTGCTATAAGAAAGTGACCCAGATATGCAGTGACTCAAATGAGAGAAACTTATTTTTCTCCGGTAATAGTCCAGAGGTAGGCAGACAATCTAGACAAAAAATAAACTCCATTCCAGGGGGTCATCCAGGTATTCAGTCTCCTTTTCTCCTGTTGATTCATAATCACCAAGAACAGGAGTCAGTAAGCTTTTCAGTCTGCCATTATAGCATGAAAGCAGCCATTGACAATATGTTAATGAGTGGGTATGGCATTGTTCCAATAAAACTTCAGTCACAAGAACAGATGGCAGGCCACATTTGACCCACAGGTTACAGTTTGATGACTCTTGTCCCAGAGTGAAGTCTTCGTAGTTGAAGCTCCATTCATGCTCTGGTTTGTGGGACAGGATAAAAAGGCAGTGAAAGGTAAAACATTACTTAAAAGAGGACACATGATTTCTCCTAACATTCCCCTGACTGAAACTTACTAGTCACATGGCTACATCTATCTAGTTCCAATAGAGGCCTGAGAATGTCTTACCTGGGCAGTCATGTAACTAGGTTAAAAAGTGGGGGTCTGATTATAAGAAGAGAGTGGATACTGGGGAACAATTATTCACCTCTGCCACTCACCTCAAGTTGTAATACTAGCACTGTGGTCTTTAATGATTTATAGCTTCGCTGAATCATTCTGGAAGTTAAGTCTATGATTGTCTTTGCATATTAGTCAGAGGTATTCAAGAACCTCCATCTCTTCATTTTCTCCCTATCAGCATCAACAAAGTCAGAATCCCAATCAAGTCAGGATCTGAGCAGAAAGTGAAAGACTCAGAGAAGTGGTCTATATGGAAAGCACAGAGAAGATGTGCAGAGATAAGAGACCAGAGCTCCAGAAAGGGACAGAAAAAGATGGAGCAGGCTTGTGGCTCTCCAGTTCATGAGGCCTGGGCACTTCCCGCTTTGAGTTCTGTGCATCTTCCTTGATTTCCCTTTGTGCTTGAGTCTCCTTGGGTGTGTGACAGGTAAAGTTTCTGAAAAACTGAATGTCTAAAACAGTTTTTATTCTATACTCATACTTTATTAATAGTTTGGGGATGAAATTCATTTTTCTTCTGAACATGAAGACATTACTCCATTTTCATCTAATTTCCAGTGTTGAAGTCAAGAAGTCAAAAGCTTTAGCTTCATTCTTAGTGATCTAAAACTTCACTAGAGGGAGGGATGCTCAAGCCGGAAGGGACATGGGTAAACCTACGGCTGACTCATGCTGATATTTGGTAGAAACCAATGCAATACTGTAAAGCAATTATCCTTCAATTAAAAATAAATATTTTTTTAAAAAATAAATAAAACTCCACAATAATATGCTTTGATATGATCTTTTTTTCAGCTGTTTTTCAGGGTTCTCAGTAAACTCTTCAAATTTGAAAACTTTTATCCTTCAGTTCTAGAAAACTGCCTTGTATTCTTTCTCTGATAGTTACTCCCCTTCCATTTTTCTCTTGTTCTCTCTTGGTCTAGCATCTATTAGACTGATGTTGGACTCCTGAGTTGATATCTTATTTTGTTTTATCTTCTCTTCTCCTGTCTATCTCTGAATCTTTCTGCTCCACTTAAAATTTAAAGTTGATGGTATCCTCAATTTTAAATTCCAACCCTTTAAAATTTATTTGCTATTTTATTTTTAATTTCTAAAAAAGTTCTTTTGTTATTTCTGAATATTCCATCTTTATATAAATCTCAATAATTTATTATGGATAGTATATCTTCTCTGATCTAAAGTTTTCTGCTGCTGCATGGCCTCTGCTTCCTCTGAGAGGCTTCTCCTTGATTATTTTGTTCTCTGTCTTAGGTGTTGGAGGACATCTTCAAATATCTGGATGTCCCATGGATTTCCATTTATATTTAAGAGTAGGGCAATTTAAAGGCGTGGTTGGAAGGTCTGTGTGCATGGGCGGGGTTTGCCTGATGGGGAAGAGAATGCTGCCTTCATCTCCGAGGATCACTATGCATCAGTGCTTAGAGATCTTTTTTTTCTCTTGAGTCTGTACAAGAATGAGATTTTGAATTGTGTTTTAGAAACTAATATCTTGTAAACTCTGCTCTATTTTTTTACCTACACAATGACAAGGAATAAATACCTAGGGAATTTATATGGCTTTTTATGTTGGTAAAGTTAACTGTGCAAGACAAGCATGATTCTAATCAGTGGTCTACTTATAAGAAAAAGGTGCATAAAATTCAAGCCCCCATGAGGAATAAAGTTTACAACTTAAGCGAACAAACACCATTCTCTCTTGCAAATAGAATTTTCTACTGTCTATGTACCATCATGATTATAAATTACAACAGCTGCTGCTGCTGCTAAGTCCCTTCAGTCGTGTCCGACTTTGTGCGACCCCATGGACGGCAGCCCACCAGGCTCCCCCGTCCCTGGGATTCTCCAGGCAAGAACACTGGAGTGGGTTGCCATTTCCTTCTCCAATGTATGAAAGTAAAAAGTGAAAGTGAAGTCGCTCAGTCGTGTCTGACTCTTAGCGACCCCATGGACTGCAGCCTACCAGGCTCCTATTACAACTACTACTGTATTTAAAAGTTAAGTATCATGGAGACTCTCTGCCCCTAGTAACTAAATATGTAAGGGGAAGAAGTCAAAATATGTGTAAACTAAAAAGATAAACTTAAAGAGAACTTTGCCTCTCTGACTCAAAAATTGTGTCCATTGTATTCTTGATACACTCAGAATAAAGAATCCCTTAATTATCAATATTTCATTAATCTGAAACAAAAAACTCTGAATCTGAAATACTTTGTTTCAACCAAGTTCTTCTTTCTCCATGTTTCTTACTACATACATTTACACCTTGTAACCTATTATTTTCTTTTAATTTTATGCATAGCTAGATCAAAGCATTTTCAAGTTAATATATTTTCACAAACCAGTCTTTTCCCCAGAAAGACTTTCAATCTCCTGCCTGGTGAGGGTGGGGATATGGGAAGAGGAGATAAGAGGTAATAATCTGACTACCAATGTTTGTGGCGCTAAAAAGTGAAAGATAATAGGAAGAGATCATGCCATTCAGTGCACAACCTTTCCCTTAATCTTCCTGATTTCAGAAAGTACCTCATTCTCACTTGCTTTTATAATTGAGTCAGTGTCATTCTAATAGAGATTGGGAAGACAGCAAAAGACTGTGTTCAGTTTAACATATTTAATTGGTAACCCTAATAGATATCTTTGAAAATATGATATACCTTATTAATTATTTTTGGAAATAAAAAAACAGATATCTTGCTTTACTGTTCATGCTGTCAAGAAAACTGAAGTGCCCCAATTATAGAGTACTGAACTTACTTCCCATGACAGAGACTGTTAGTTCTGACTCAGCATCTATTCTCCTTTTTTTCTTAAAAACTCAAAATTTTTTGTTTTATTGAGATATAATTGACATCTAACACTGACTAAGTTTATGGTATACAGCATCATAAGTTGATATCCATATATTGTGAAATGATTACCACAATAAGTCTAGTTAACATCCATCATCTCATATAGTTACAATCCTTTTCCTTATGATGAGAGTTTTTAGGATCTATTCAACAGTATGTGATACAAGAACTCAAAATTCTCCAAGCTGGGTTCAATAGTATGTGAACTGAGAACTTCCAGACATTCAAGCTGGATTTAGAAAAGGCAGAGGAACCAGAGATCAAATTGCCAACATTTGTTGGATCATAGAAAAAGCAAGAGAATTCCAGAAGAACACCTACTTCAGCTTCACTGACTACACTAAAGCCTTTGACTGTGTGGATCACAACAAACAATGAAAAATTCTTCAAGAGATGGGAATACCAGACCACCTTACCTGCCTCCTGAGAAGTCTGTATGCAGGTCAAGAAGCAATATTTAGAACTGGACATGGAACAAAGGGCTGGCTCCAAATTGGGAAAGGAGTACGTCAAGGCTATATATTGTCAACCTGCTTATATAACTTATATGCAGAGTTCGGTTCACTTCAGTCGCTCAGTTGTGTCCAACTCTTTGCAACCCCATGGACTGCAGCACACCAGGCTTCCTGTCCATCACCAACTC
Organism: Bos indicus x Bos taurus; assembly: GCF_003369695.1. NCBI lineage: Eukaryota > Metazoa > Chordata > Mammalia > Artiodactyla > Bovidae > Bos > Bos indicus x Bos taurus. The sequence goes on from NC_040085.1 coordinate 38,952,492, forward strand.
CTGGAGTTTACTCAAACTCATGTGCATTGAGTCGATGATGCCATCCAGCCATCTCATCCTCTGTCGTCCCCTTCTCCTCCTACCTCCAATCCCTCCCAGCATCAGAGTCTTTTCCAATGAGTCAATTCTTCGCATGAGGTGGCCAAAGTATTGGAGTACATCATGAGAAACACCAGACTGGATAAAGCACAAGCTGGAATCAAGATCACCGGGAGAAATATCAATAACCTCAGATATGCAGATGATACCACCCTTATGGCAGAAAGCAAAGAAGAACTAAAGAGTCTCTTGATGAAAGTGAAAGAGGAGAGTGAAAAAGCTGGCTTAAAACTCAACATTCAGAAAACTAAGATCATGGCACTGGTCCCATCACTTCATGGCAAATAGATGGGGAAACAATGGAAACAGTGACAGACTTTATTTTTGGGAGGCTCCAAAATCACTGCAGATGGTGACTGCAGTCATGAAATTAAAAGATGCTTGCTCCTTGAAAGAAAAGCTATGACCAACATAGACAGCATGTTAAAAAGCAGAGACATTACTTTATCAACAAGGTCCATCTAGTCAAAGCTATGGCTTTTCCAGTAGTCATGTATGGATGTAAGAGTTGGACCATAAAGAAAGCTGAGTGCTGAAGAATTGATGCTTCTGAACTGTGGTGTTGGAGAAGTCTCTTGAGAGTCCCTTGGACTGCAAGGAGTCCATCCTAAAGGAAATCAGTTGTGAATATTCATTGGAAGGACTGATGTTGAAGCTGAAACTCCAATACTTTGGCCACCTAATGCGAAGAACTGACTCATTTGAAAAGACTCCGATGCTGGGAAAGATTGAAGGAAGGAGGAGAAGGGGACGACAGAGGATGAGATGGTTGAATGGCATCACCGACTCGATGGACATGAGTTTAAGCAAGCTCTGGGAGTTGGTGATGGACAGGGAAGCCTGGCATGCTGCAGTCCAAGGGGTCACAAAGAGTCAGACATGACTGAGCAACTGAATTGAACTGATTCAATTAGCAACTGTCAAATACACCATACAGCAAGGATAATTATAAGTCATCATATTGTAATTACATTCCCAGTACTTATTTATTTTATAGCTGGAAGTTTGTACAAGCACTCTGATTTTAATTGGGTGCTCACCATAAAGCTAAAAAATGGCATTTCCCTATTTCCTTTATAGTACATTCATTCAACCATGTGAATAAGTTCCGTCCAATGAAAATTAAACAGAAGTGATATATGGAATTTCTGGAATGCCTCCTTAAAATGAATAAAGCTTAAAAGACTAGACAAATCAAAATTGAAAATCAAAATCAAATCAAGGTATCATCTCACACCAGTCAGAACAGCCATCATTAAAAACTCTACAAATAACAAATGCTGGAGAGGATGTGGAAAAGAGGGATCTCTCGTACACTACTGGTGGGAATGTAAGTTGGTGCATCACTATGAAAAACAGTAGAGAGGTTCCTCAGAAAACTAACAATAGAATTACCATATGACCCAGCAATCCCACTCCTGAGCATATATCCAGACAAAATTCTAATTGAAAAAGATACATGCACTCCTAAGTTCATACCAGCATTATTGATAACAGCCAAGACATGGAAACCACCTAAATGTCCATCAACAGATGAATGGATCAAGAAGACATGGTACATACATACTACGGAATACTACTCAGTCATAAAAAATAATGAAATAATCCCATTTGCAGCAATACAGATGCAATCAGAGAGTATCATACTAAGTGAGATAAGTCAGAAAGAAAAAGACAAATACCATAAGATATCACTAAAATAGGACACAAACAAAACTATCTACAAACAGAAGCAGACTCACAGACATAGAGAACAGACTTGCAGTTGCCAAGGGGGAGGGGAATGGGGGAAGGATGGAGTCAGAGGTTGCAGTTACCAGCCGCAAGCTAATATATATAGGATGGATAAACAACAAGGTCCCGCTGCATAGCAGAGAACTATAGTCAATATCTTATGATAAACCATAATAGAAAAAAATATAAAAAGTAATAACTATATATAACTCAGTTATATGTATAATACATAACATATAAATATATATAATTTTTATATGAAAGAATATAAAAAAGAACATATATACATACATATATGTATGTATAACTGAATCACTTTGCAGTACAGCAGAAATTAATACATTATAAATCAAGTATGCTTCAATTTAAAAAAATAAAGAAAGCTTACCCTTCTTCTTTCCTTCCTTCATCAGATGAGATGTTAGACCACCTGAAGACAAAAGCCACATCCTAGGATTAGTAGACCAAATGACTCAAAGAATGCTAGGTCCAAGGCATCTTCCTAAGTAAAGGATGTAGTTGAGAGAGTTCTCTGACTTACTTGGGTCCTGACTAAAAATCTTCATTAATTTCTAAAACCCTTGCCTTATCTTTTCCAACAGTCCATACTTATTTTTCAGGCTGCCTCTTACAGAGATCTAATTCCCCTTCTCAGTTCTAGTTTGTTCTTTTGTCCTGGACAATTCTCTAAAGATCTGCCTTTCTGCAGGCAACTTAATCTAGTACTGTTAGATCCCAAGCACAACTCAGTCATACTGTGCTCAGGTCAGATGGGTTAGACCCACAAGTGCTGCCATTCAAACATCTACTCCAAACCCATCAACCCATGAGCTGTACCTACTGGCTTCTTCTTTATTCAGTATACACTAGACTGTGCCTTGCAATGACTCAAGATTCTTCTCCAAGAATATAGGAAACCCTTTTAGCTATCCACCAACAGCTGTTTCCTCTTCAGCTATCCACCAACAGCTATTCCCTCTTCATTCTTGATAACGCAATCTCAACTTTCTTTATGAGGTACATTGGTTTCCTATTGCTACTGTAAAAAATTACCACAAATTTTGTGGCTTAAAACAACAAGAATTTATTTTTCTATGATTTGGAGGTCAGAGCTCTAAATGGGTCAACAATCCTCTGGAGACTCCAGGGCAGAATCCATTTCCTCATCTTCTATAACTTCTAGAAGTTGCCAGCATTCCTTGATTTGTGGATCCACAGCACTGCAATTTCTTTTTCAATCATCTCCTTCTCTGACTTCAGCCCTCCTGCCTCTACTTCAGAAGGACCTCTGTGGTTATACTGGGCCCCCTAGATAAACTAGGCTACTCTCCCCATATCAAGATCTTTAACTTAATCTCCTATGCAAAGCCCCTTTTCCATGTAAGGTAACGTATTTAAAGGTTCCAGGGTCTAGGACATAAACATCTTTGGAGGGCCTTTATCCTGCCTATCAAGGAGGCAATAAACCCAGTCCCTGAGGATGAATTGTGATTTGTTTAAACTAGTCATAACAATCCGATCTGTATCCCTTTGACAGTAATGAGTCGGTAAGGGGAGGATGCTGTAAGGCTGATGAGTTGTAGGAAGAAGCCTGGGTATCTCGACAAGATTTTCTTTCCAATAGGAAAGATGCAAAAGGAGAGAGTCCCGCTTTTCTGGTCACCTTTTCCTTATCTTTTGGATGTTATTATATGTGGACATGATGTGCTAAGTCACTTCAGTTGTATCCGACTCTTTGCAACCCCATGGATCATAGCCCACCAGGCTCCTCTGTCCATGGGATTCTCCAGGCAAGAATACTGGAGTGGGTTGCCACTTCCTCCTCTAGGGATCTTCCCAACCCAGGGATCGAACCCGTGTCTCTTAAGTCTCCTGCATTGGCAGGAGGGTTCTTCACCACTAGCGCCACCTGGGAAGCCAAAGCTACTGCAAATGCCTTGTGACATTTTAAAGGCCAAAACAACTGTAGAGATGCCGACGTAACAGCATCTAACCCTGGGATCACTTACCCTTAGATTTCCTAGTAAATGAAACACTTAAACGTTTTTAGGTTCATCTACTATTAGTAGGGTATTTTGTTATTTGCTGCTGAAGTAATTCTAACTAATACATAACTCTAAACGGACCTGAATTGCTTATCACTTGGACTCTGTTACTGGCCTGTAAGAATACTGACTCTTAGAAAATAGCTTCCAGCCATACAGGAAAAAAAAAAATCAGCATAAACAAAGATAGGCATATTGGTGATTTTAATATCAGAGGAATTATATTTGAGCTTCCAGGCTCATGTGATAACAAGCTATTCTCTTTTTATCTTGTTTCATATTCTTCCTACCCTAAAGTGCACACAGATGGTTTCTATGTCTGGTCTCAGTTACTAGACAGTAAATTAAACAAGATAAGGCCTGTAAAGTACCTCTATATAGTAGAGCTATATATAGTAACTATTTAATGATTTATAGCTGTTACTATGGTGTATCCTCTGTGCCTGATGGCTAGCACTTTATTTTGGCAGATTACATCGTATGATTCCTAACAGTGTCACCAAGTCCCATCTTGAGACAAACTAGACTGAGAAGATGCCTTCTCCATACCCTGATCCTCTCTTAGAGGATTAAAAATCACACTCAATAAAGAAGTTACTCTCTAAGAAAAGTCTGGGGAACCTTCATTTACTTTTCAAATAGGGACTCATAAATTAATTATAGATATTTTGATTTTAAAATGGGTGCTTTTGAATTGAAAGAGACAGGTGTACCCCAATGTTCATCGCAGCACTGTTTACAATAGCTAGGACATGGAAGCAACCTAGATGTCCATTGGCAGATGAATAGATAAGAAAGCTATGGTATGTATACACAATGGAATATTACTCAGCTATTAGAAAGAATGCATTTGAATCAGTTCTAATGAGGTGGATGAAACTGGAGACTATTATACAGAGTAAGGTAAGTCAGAAAGAAAAACACCAATGCAGTATATAAACACATATATATGGAATTTAGAAAGATGATAACAATAACCCTATATGCGAGACAGCAAAAGAGACACAGATGTAAAGAACAGACCTTTGGACTCTGTGGGAGAAGGCGAAGGTGAGATGATTTGAAAGATAGCATTGAAACATGTATATTTCCATATGTGAAATAGATTGCCAATCCAGGTTTTATGCATGACACAGGGCACTCAGGGCTGGTGCACTGGGATGACCCTGAGGAATGGGATGGGGAGTAAGGTGGGTGCGGGGTTCAGGATGAGGGACACATGTACACCCATGGCTGATTCATATCAATGTAAGGCAAAAACCACTACAATATTGTAAAGCATTTAGCCACCAATTAAAATAAATAAATTTACAAAAAAAAAAAAATGGGTGCTTTTTATAATGTTAGAACCAAGTACCTCCCTCTAATTTTGATCCTCAAACAGATCTGGGTGAATACCTGTTCATACCTTCATCCAAACTCTCCCTAGACTCAGATGTAACAAGAGGACTCCTAAGAAGCTGTTATCTGATGATCTAATGCACTTCTAAAAATAGCTGTTGAGAGAGGTTTTCTAATTGTTCATACCTACAGACTATTGCAGAGAAGGCAGTGGCAACCCACTCCAGTACTCTTGCCTGGAAAATCCCATGGACGGAAGAGCCTGATAGGCTGTAGCCCATGGGGTCGCTAAGAGTTGGACACGACTGAGCGACTTCACTTTCACTTTTCATGAAATGGAGAAGGAAATGGCAACCCACTCCAGTGTTCTTGCCTGGAGAATCCCAGGGAAGATGGAGCCTAGTGGGCTGCCATCTATGGGGTCGCACAGAGTCGGACACGACCGAAGCGACTTAGCAGCAGCAGTAGCAGCAACAGACTATTAACAGAATGAAACCAGTCCTCCCTGTCTCTCCTTAGGCAAACACAGGTCTTTTCCTGATAATTTCAGGTTGAATAAGAACTGTTAAGACTTCATCATCCCATAATAAAATTTGGCAAGGACACATATTTTTTAAAAAGGGGCGGGGGAGGGGCGGCAGAAAAAAATGCTGCTTTATACCATGCACAGAAGTCTAACTCGGTTCTCCTCTTATAGAACATTTGGTTATTGTTCTATGAGCAGTGGCCAAGAAAAGGGCTACCAGCCCATTTTAGAGAGCAACATGCTGCCAGCTGTGCTGAAATACTAACATATCCCCTACTGTGCGCTCTGACTCATGACTACAAATAAGATTTTTTCAATGAATTTCTTAAAACTTAGAGGAACAAGAATGCTACACTAGAGTAATAGTTCAGAGAAAGTGAACTCTGGGACCTAAAGTCTTATTTTGAGGCAGATAGAATTTTATACTGTTTCAAGCTAATTTGTTCAAAAGTTCTCTCATTGATGCTTCACTCCTTTGCACTACACATTCCCTTACCCTCTTAAAAAGAAGGACTCTACCTAACTTTATACATATATTCTATATCTTTCATTTTCTAAAAATTGCCACTGGGAAAATGGACATTGTAGTTCACTTAACCATTATGTCGCACACATATGAAAAAAAATCATCTGACTTAATTTTTCTGTTGAATTGATCTGCTTAAGGTACCATGTGCAATACCCTTTACTCAACTCACCCAAGAGAACTGAAATTCAATCCACACTGTATTTGGCATTTTAAATCTGAGGCCCTTAGAAACCTCTCCACATCCACAGGGAAAAGCAAGAGTCAGAAAAGCTATGTAAACAGACTCATTCAGCCAAGGCCAGAGAAAGAATCGTTCTACATCCATCTCTGAGAGTGCAGGTCCCCAAGGATTGATCAAGACGGTGTTTCCCTTCTCCTCAGGCAGCTTCCGAAAGGACTTCTTTCATTCCTTTAAAGTTTTGTCAGTTCAGAGAATTTAACTCTCCCAAGGTTCCAGGGACATCAATTGAGTTCACGAACGAAAAACTTGGGTTCGTTCAGACCTATTTTTTCTGAGAAACTGTGGGGTTAAGCATTTCACTTGCTCCCCTTTACGTCGCCCCCAGGAAGTTACGACGGGCCACGTGACTTGCTTTGACCAGTGAAATGCAAACAGATCAGTTACGTCACTTCCGGGACAAAGCATGTAATTGCAAGTATTCGTACCACAGTCTGCTCTTCTCTGCCTCCATCATCGGTGTGGCACATGTTGAGAGGAAGCCTGTTTCAGCGCTAGCCTGTGACCTCTAAGTGACTGTGACAAGCAGAGCCCTCCTATCAAGCCATGGCAGACACACAGGGTAATAGAGAAATAAACCATTGTTCTTTTAAATCACTGATTTTTTTTTTAACTCCATTACAAGCTCATTCATTCTAATAGAGGAAATTAGGGACTACTGTGTGTGAAAAAAGGCAAAATGAGGGCTTTTGTAAATGAGGGACTAAAGAGAGAAGTGGCAGGCTGAAGAGGAGGCTGTGGAGAGGTTAAAGAGTAAGTGGTCTGTCCCTACCAGTGCCACATAGGCAGTTAGTGTCCAAAGAGTGCTGGGGCCAAAGCAGGACACTTGTATGAGAACCAGTCTTGTGCCCAAGAAATGAGTAGAATCGGAGAACTGACCTACTCCAAGGAAGCTTCCCAAAATTGTCACTAATAGCTCTGAATGCTCTGGAACAGTCATAGAAAGTTGAATTCACAGTCTGCATTAGTCCAAGTCTCAAAGAAGCACACAGTAAATTGAGATTAAGGGAGGCAAGAAGTTTGTTTTACGGGATTAAAACCGGCAACACCAGTGGAGAATAATGAGGGGGTGGGTGGGGAAGAAGAGGCAGGGAGGACAAGCAAACTACAATAAGTTCATACTTCTTCAAAGGAGAGAGAGAGAAGGGAGGGAGGTATGAAACCCTGTGCACTTCCAGGAAAGTTGTAGCAAACTGATGGAGACTCCTCAGGCAAAATCGCCCTTCAGAGGAGCTGTGTTTCCATGTCTTAAAACCCCTGCCACATGTAGCCTTGGCTGGGAGCAGTTCCTGGAAAATAGGGCCTGATGCTGTGACGACTAGCAAGGGCTAAACCCTGCTTCCAAGGAGGAGGTCCGAGTGGAGAATTTTCCCAACCCCCACATAGCTGCAACATCATATTTTATCTTACACTGTTGGTGGGAATGCAAACTAGTACAGCCACTATGGAGAACAGTGTGGAGATTCCTTAAAAAACTGGAAATAGAACTGCCTTATGATCCAGCAATCCCACTGCTGGGCATACACACTGAGGAAACCAGAAGGGAAAGAGACATGTGTACCCCAATGTTCATCGCAGCACTGTTTATAATAGCCAGGACATGGAAGCAACCTAGATGTCCATCAGCAGATGAATGGATAAGAAAGCTGTGGTACATATACACAATGGAGTATTACTCAGCCATTAAAAAGAATACATTTGAATCAGTTCTAATGGGGTGGATGAAACTGGAGCCTATTATACAGAGTGAAGTAAGCCAGAAGGAAAAACACCAATACAGTATACTAACGCATATATATGGAATTTAGAAAGATGGTAACGATAACCCTGTATACGAGACAGCAAAAGAGACACTGATGTATAGAACAGTCTTATGGACTCTGTGGGAGAGGGAGAGGGTGGGAAGATTTGGGAGAATGGCATTGAAACATGTGAAATGTCATGTATGAAACGAGATGCCAGTCCAGGTTCAATGCACGATGCTGGATGCTTGGGGCTGGTGCACTGGGACGACCCAGAGGGATGGTATGGGGAGGGAGGAGGGAGGAGGGTTCAGGATGGGGAACACATGAGAAATAAAGGAATAAAAATTTAAAAACATAAAAAAAAAAAGTCTAACAGGGAATAAGGCCAATGATTCTACATAACACGTAGAACATTATTTCTTGGTGATAATAGTACTGCCTTATATTTGTTTCAAGGTGTACATCTTGCTAAGTGCTTTTACATATCTCCTCCCATTTTAAACAGTCCAGGTAACATTATTCCCATTATAAGAATGGGAAGCTTGAAGCTTTCTAGGACTCTGACTATGCAGAGGGGAGCTGAGCCTGGCATTCAACCATGTATTCTTAGTCCAAGCTAAGCCCACGGTATAATGAAGGCACCTGCTGAAAGTCAGTGCCCTGAAAATGTTTGCACTGTCCTTAAGCAAGAATTAATTTTAGGTCACTTGCTTAAAAGCTGCTTTAGAAAGAAAATTCACTTGAAGAAGGCTCTGTGTTTATTCTTTATCTAGAGGCAGCATTTGGGAGAAGGCAATGGCACCCCACTCCAATACTCTTGCCTGGAAAATCCCATGGACGGAGGAGCCTGGTGGGCTGCAGTCCATGGGGTCGCTAAAACACGACTGAGCGACTTCACTTTTGCTTTTCACTTTCATGCATTGGAGAAGGAAATGGCAACCCACTCCAGTGTTCTTGCCTGGAGAATCCCAGGGACGGGGGAGCCTGGTGGGCTGCTGTCTATGGGGTCGCACAGAGTCGAACACGACTGAAGCGACTTAGCAGCAGCAGCAGCAGCAGCAGAGGCAGCATTCACAGGGCAAGAACAGATTTGTCTCTAGCAGAGAAACCCAAGGATGGCTCACAAGATGTCCTTCAGGGGGTGACCAGAGGCTGGAGTCTCTAATGGTCAGAGTAGCCCGTGTAGCTTCAGAATGGAAGGAGAAGTTATCCAGCTGAGATAGCTCACTGTAAGTGCAGAGGAGATGATCCAGTTTGGAAATGCAGATACTGCGGAGAAAACCCTTGTAACACATAGAAACTCCCTCAACTGGACAACAGGCCTGTTTATGTGGAATGAGACTAGTATATACTTTCCTTTAACATTAACAGAGCTATTTTCTTCTCAAAAAGAAAGAACCAAAAATAGTAAAGCAGGAATTACCCAGAGAGAAGGAAAAACCCAAATCATAGTTCTACTCTCTGAATTGGCACAGCTCAGTAAGGAGGGAGAAGTTGACTTCCTGCCAAGTTTCAGTGTCCCACCAAAAATTAAAGACACCAGATAAAGGCAACCCAATCCAGGAGCTATGGCACCTGAAATGAAAATAAACAAGAAAGCTTTAAGTTCTAAGATGAAAGGATTACAATGTCAACTTTAAGATTGCTGATTACATTGAAACCAGTGATATTTTCATTGGGTGTCAAAAACACCTAGGAACAAAAACCTTTTAAAGTATGAAATTATCTCCCAGGGGAATATGATGTGAACCACTTCCATTTCTACAGTGCACTTGTCCATGCAACTTCCTTCCAGAGTAGGATGGAAACAAATGCCCATTAGACCTCTTTGGGTTTGCTTCCAGCAGAGGAAAATGTTCTGGGTGAAATGGCACCCCAGTAAACCACACTGAACCTGGCTTTTATTTCACATTTAAGAATCATTTACTCAGAATGGAAAGTTGCTTTCCTTTCTTAGCCCAAGCAACTGCCTTGGGCAGCCAAAAAGGAAATAACAGAGTGGTGTGCTAAAAGGGTCTCTAAGTTCTGGTCCCGATGTTGTCACTAACTGGGTCTTATTGGACAAGTCACATAATCACCCCACAACCTGTTTCCTTATTTATAAAAGGATACAGTTAATAGTTCAAAGCCTTTTTTCTCCTCCAGTTGACCTAGGAAGCTTTGAAAGAACACAGATGTCTAGAACTGAATCAGAATCTCTGGGAGTCTAAGTTTGTAAAGTTCTCCCAGTGGTTCAGATGAGGCCACTCCATAGGCCAGTATTTTAGGGTAGACTAAACAAGATGTTAATCGAAAAAGCAAGAGAGTTCCAGAAAAACATCTATTTCTGCTTTATTGACTATGCCAAAGCCTTTGACTGTGTGGATCACAATAAACTGTGGAAAATTCTGAAAAAGATGGGAATACCAGACCACCCAACCTGCCTCTTGAGAAACCTATATGCAGGTCAGGAAGCAACAGTTAGAACTGGACATGGAACAACAGACTGGTTCCAAATAGGAAAAGGAGTACGTCAAGGCTGTATATTGTCACCCTGCTTATTTAACTTCTATGCAGAGTACATCATGAGAAATGCTGGGCTGGAAGAAGCACAAGCTGGAATCAAGATTTCCAGGAGAAATATCAATAACCTCAGATATGCAGATGACACCACCCTTATGGCAGAAAGTGAAGAGGAACTAAAAAGCCTCTCGATGAAAGTGAAAGTGGAGAGTGAAAAAGTTGGCTTAAAGCTCAACATTCAGAAAACGAAGATCATGGCATCCGGTCCCATCACTTCATGGGAAATAGATGGGGAAACAGTGGAAACAGTGTCAGACTTTATTTTTGGGGGCTCCAAAATCACTGTAGATTGTGACTGCAGCCATGAAATTAAAAGACGCTTACTCCTTGGAAGAAAAGTTATGACCAACCTAGATAGCATATTCAAAAGCAGAGACATTACTTTGCCAACAAAAGTCCGTCTAGTCAAGACTATGGTTTTTCCAGTGGTCATGTATGGATGTGAGAGTTGGACTGTGAAGAAAGCTGAGTGCCGAAGAATTGATGCTTTTGAACTGTGGTGTTGGAGAAGACTCTTGAGAGTCCCTTGGACTGCAAGGAGATCCAACCAGTCCATTCTGAAGGAGATCAGCCCTGGGATTTCTTTGGAAGGTATGATGCTAAAGCTGAAACTCCAGTACTTTGGCCACCTCATGCGAAGAGTTGACTCATTGGAAAAGACTCTGACGCTGGGAGAGATTGGGGGCAGGAGGAGAAGGGGACGACAGAGGATGAGACGGCTGGATGGCATCACTGACTCAATGGATGTGAGTCTGAGTGAACTCCAGGAGTTGGTGATGGACAGGGAGGCCTGGCGTGGTGCGATTCATGGGGTCGCAAAGAGTTGGACACAACTGAGCAACTAAACTGAACTGAAACAAGATGTTCAAGATTCCCTCCAGTTCTAAAATTCTCTGATGAGAAGGTAGTAGAATAGGGGGTCAAGGAGAGGTGTGCTGTGCCACAGAGTAGCAGCACCTGCATCGCTGTGAGCATGTTAGAACTGCAGGCTCTAGGGGGAGGAGCCCAAGATGACCCGAGTAGAAAGACATGGAGTTCGCTTCTCCCCCACAAACACATCAAAACATAGGCTCTTGGCCCCTATCCCAGAAGCTTATTGAATTAGAATCTATATTTTAACAAGATCCCCAGTGATTCATAAATATGTGAATGTTAGACAGCTCTGCTCTATTCTACATAATCAGGAGTGAACCCGCCTACCTATATGCCAGTGGGTCATTTTCCTGCCCAGTCTCTGTGGCCTGGCCAACCAGGAACACAACACAAGAAAAACACACAGCCTCGGGTGGTAACTCTTTCTGGGAGCCATGCTCCTCAAAGAATGTGATTTGGGGACATTGTCGTCTCACTGTAAGTCCCCTTTCAAATTTGTGGGAAATGCCTGTGAAGGCAAAAGTGAGGCCAGATTGGGAGAGAGAGCTAGATGGGGGGGAGTGGGGGAAGGATATTCTTCCAGCTATCAACCAGGCAAAATTTTATAGATGAAATTTCTAGAGGTGAGGTTGAGAGTGTTGAGAAAGAAATTATAACTTATGTTAGACTGCTAGTCCTTTATTAGGGCGGGGGAAGTAAAACCTGTTGCAGCTCACTTTCTCAGATGTTTGCTATTCTTACCCACATTTCTTTTTTTTTTTTTTTAACATTTTTTATTTTCAGGTGGACAGCAAAAGAACTCAGCCATACATATACATGTATCCATTATTCCCCAAACTTCGCTCCCATCCAGGCTGTCACATGATAATGAGCAGATTTCCCTGTGCTATATAGTAGGGCCTTGTTGGTTATCCATTTTAAATACAGCAGTATGTAACATGTTGATCCCAAATTCCCTAAGTGTCCTTTCTCCCCACAGAAGACTACATTTTTAAAAAGAGAAAATTCTGCAAAAGACTCTATGCAAAAGATATACAAATGACCAACACACATTTTAAAAGGTATTCAACATTATTAGTCATCAATAAAATGAAAATAAAAGCCCCTACAGGATATAACTAGAATGTCCAAAACAAAACAAAAGACTAAATACAAAGTATTGGAAAGGATGTGGAACAACTAGAACTCTTACACAAAGCTGGAGGTAGTATAAAATGGATCAAACACTTTGGAAAGCAGGTAGGCAGTTTCTGATAAACTTAAATATTAACTTCCTGTATCACCTAAAAGATAAACATGTATTAAAAAGACTGGTGCATGAAGGTTCATAGTAGCTTTTCTCAAAGCAGCTAAAATCTGGAAATAGTGCAACATCAACTGGAGAATGGGTAAACAAATTATTGTGTTTTTGTAAAATAAAATACTGCCCACCAATAGGAAAGAATGAACTGCTGCTACATCAAGGATGAAACTGGAAAACATATTCAGCAAAAGGAAACAGACTCTAGAGTTATGAAGTTGTTTGGCATTCTAGAAGAAAGCTATATGAGCTACTAAACATTTTCAAATTACCTATTTCTATTTGACAGATACTCTGGAACAAGAAAACTGATGAGATCAGTAACTACAAAAAATCAGATCAGAAGCTCCCTGGATTAGGGGAGGGGAAGTCTAATTTACAAAATTCAGATAAGACATGTAAAAAGACAGAAAGCAGGAAGCAGGCGAGGCTAGGCACAGGAGGCTACAGCGAAGACCCTGGGAGCTGCGGACCCGTGCTATGGAGACAAAGGTGAGGTTGCCCTGAGCAGTTGGAGGCTGGGCCCCACCATGACTTAACAAGATGTCAGCACGAAGCAGGCATTCCGGCTGGTCACACCCACTCCAGCAACTCAAATTCACCACCTCAGACCCCTGCGACCTCATCAAACATGAGGTTCAGCTGCTGCAGGCTCAGTACCATAGTCTGAAACTCAAATGTGACAAGCTGGCTGGCAAGAAGCCAGAGACCCAGCATCATTATGTGATGTACTACGAATATCCTAGGGCCTCCTAGGTGGCTCAGTGGTGAAGAATCCTCCTGCCAGTGTAGGAGATGTGGGTTCAGTCCCTGGGTCGGGAAGATCCCCTGGAGAAGGGAATGACTTCCCACTCCATTATTCTTGCCTGGAGAATCCCATGGACAGAGGAGCCTGGTGGGCTACAGCCCATGGGGTCACAAGAGTCGAACATGACTGAGGAACTAAGCACAGGAAATATCCTGCAGCTTTAACATCAAGATGCACAAGCAAGCTGAAATCTTCAAGGGGCTGAATGGGATAAGTGCCAGGACCCACCCTACCTTTCCCCAGAGCAGTAGCAGCAGTTCTTAGGAAACATCCAGTGGGCTAATAAGCAGGTTACAGTTCCTGAGCTGAACTCCATCATCTGACAGAAACTACAAGCCCTCCAGCTTCCCAGCTGCAGGCTCTCGCCCTGCCCTGATCCCACTGCCTGGGGAAGCTACAGCCCCTTCACTGCTAGGACTTAGCACAGGCACTGGCCTCTTCTTACCTGTCTGTGTTCCCTGGTTCACCTCTCCAAGGAAGACAATAACGGGCAGGATGGTGGTACCCACCAGAAGGATGATGGCAGGTGAGAAGTCAGAGAGTGGCCAGCTGAGATGCAGAGGGGAGGGGACAAAAGGGAGACAGACACGGAGAAAGAGCCAGGTTCATCGTAAGACATGGTATGCTCATTCAGTTCAGTTCAGTCGCTTAGTCGTGTCCAACTCTTTGTGACCCCATGAACCACAGCATGCCAGGCCTCCCTGTCCATCAGCAACTCCCAGAGTCCACCCAAACTCATATCCATTGAGTCGGTGATGCCATCCAACCATCTCATCCTCTGTCGTCCCCTTCTCCTCCTGCCTTCAATCTTCCCCAGCATCAGGGTCTTTTATAATGAATCAGCTCTTCACATTAGGTGGCCAAAGTATTGGAGTTTCAGCTTCAACATCAGGCCTTCCAATGAACACCCAGAACTGATCTTTAGGATGGACTGGTTTGATCTCCTTGGAGTCCAAGGGACTCTCAAGAGTCTTCTCCAACACCACAGTTCAAAAGCATCAATTCCTTGGCACTCAGCTTACTTTATAGTCCAACTCTCACATCCATACCTGACTACTGGAAAAACCATAGCCTTGACTAGACAGACTTTTGTTGACAAAGTAATCTCTGCTTTTTAATATGCTATCTGCTACTGCTGCTGCTAAGTCGCTTCAGTCGTGTCCGACTCTGTTCGATCCCATAGACGGCACCCCACCAGGCTCCCCCATCCCTGGGATTCTCCAGGCAAGAACACTGGAGTGGGTTGCCATTTCCTTCTCCAATGCATGAAAGTGAAAAGTGAAAGTGAAGTCACTCAGTCGTGTCCGACTCTTAGTGACCCCATGGACTGCAGCCTACCAGGCTCCTCCATCCATGGGATTTTCCAGGCAAGAGTACTGGAGTGGGGTGCCATTGCCTTCTCCGAATATGCTATCTAGGTTGGTCATAACTTTCCTTCCAAGGAGTAAGCGTCTTTTAATTTCGTGGCTGCAATCACCATCTGCAGTGATTTTGGAGCCCCCAAAAATAAAGTCTGCCACTGTTTCCACTGTTTCCCCATCTATTTGCCATGAAGTGATGGGACTGGATGCCATGATCTTAGTTTTCTAAATGTTGAGCTTTAAGCCAACTTTTTCACTCTTCTCTTTCACTTTCATCAAGAGGCTCTTTAGTTCTTCTTCACTTTCTGCCATAAGGGTGGTGTCTTCTGTATATCTGAGGTTATTGATACTTCTCCCAGCAATCTTGACCACAGCTTGTGCTTCCTCCAGCCCAATGTTTCTCATGAGGTACTCTGCATATAAGTTAAGTAAACAGGGTGACAATATACAGCCTTGAAGTAATCCTTTTCCTATTTGGAACCAGTCTGTTGCTCCATGCTCAGGACTGGCTAAACTCTGCTAGTATTTATGGTAGCACCTATTGCAGCCCTCGCCCTGCCAATGTGCCACCCCCGACTTTGCTCCTACCCTTGACTCCTGGCCTCTCTCCTCTCCCCGTGCAGCCTAAAAGGGTGAATACCTCCTCAGGCCACAGATAAGGCAAACTGCAATCTAGAAGTGCAAATGGGAGGGCAGGTTAGAAGGGAGCAAAACGTCTAGCAGGTCAACACCCGCTGCAATTCCTGGACTCACACACGTGTAATTGACATCCTCCTGGAGCCCCTCCTGGAACACCCCACCTCCTACCCTGGCACTGCATGCAACCACAATGTTAGCTGACCCTGCTGTACTGGAGTCCCCATGACTCTCCCTCCTCCACAGTCATCTTCCACCACTTCCCGATGCCCACGTCCACCTGGTTCTCTCCCCTCACCCAAGAAAGAAAGAGGGATTGGGGACAACATGTTTAGATCATGGAGCAGAGTGGGGCAGGTGATGACCCAGAATTTCCTTTCTCCCCTTCCCAAATAAAGTTGTTGTTGTTCAGCTGCTAAGTCATGTTTTTGTAACCCTATGGACTGTAGCCCACCAGGCTCCTCTGTCCATGGGATTCTCCAGGCAAGAACACTGGAGTGGGTCAGTATGCCCTCCTCCAGGGGATCTTCTTGACCCAGGGATCAAACCCGAGTCTCTTGATTCTCCTGCATTGGCAGGCAGATTCTTTACCACTGCGCCACCTAGGAATAAAGATGAAGGTACTTTAAATAAATAAATGCAATAAAAATAAAAACCAGGAAAAAAATTTTCTTAATCTTCCCGGACCAAAAAACAGTCTTCCCAGACAGAAGAAAATCTTGCTATGTTTACTTCAAGAAAAAGAAGCTCCCAGTTTTATTCTTTTACAGCACACTACTGAAATAAAATTCTTAAAGAAACCCTAAGGCCCTTGGGTGTTGTACGGGTGAGTGTTCATTACAAGAAACAGATGATGGTCTTCCTGCAACTATTCCTTCTGCTACTTTGGAAATGTGCCACACTTACTTTCTCTTCCACACTAAAACTGAACTTTATATGAGAAATGTTTTTGTAGTTATTGTGCATAGAAATTATCACTGGAACAATGTCTATAACTTGCCCAGTTTTACAAAAGAAGGAAATACCTGGCTAAGAAGGGTAACACTTTTCAAAATAAATTAAATCAAAATTTGGCAGCCTTGCAAATAGGCTTCCAGGTTGCCTGGCCCTAGAACTGAGGACAAGAAAAAGTTCTCTGCAGGTCCACACAGCAACCTCTACCCTCCAAATCCACCACACATATCCAAGAACACCTCCACTTACTTTCTTGATTCCCAAGGATAAGTGAGCCAATTCAAAACACTAACATAAATTTCTCAGGTCATTATATTTGGAGATTAAACAGACGGGAAAGTTTGGGAGGGAATCTGGTAGAAAGGAGGTTGGAGAGGAGAGGACAAAATAATGGACATGAGAGCATTAGGATGGCATTCTGCAGCAGACACCGTGAATGCAGGGGTCAGCTGTGCACAACAGAAAGGCACCATGATTGTTTAGAGACCTGAGGGTCAAAGAACAGGGTTCATGCGCAGCAGGAGAACAGAAAGGTCAGAGAGTATCAAGTCCACAAGGCCCTCTGCCTCAGTCTTTTGATGGCTGGCCCAAGCCCCTCCCCTGTGTGTACATGGCAGATTGCTGACCCTATTCTAGGCCCCTTTTTCTAAGTGACAGTGAGCAGTGTAAGAAATGAAGATGAGAAGAAAGACTCTTACACAGGCCTTGATTTCCATGGGATCCAGGCCTCAACCTTGGCTGCATTTTCTTTTCTCATTTCAAGGTTTATTTTTTTTTAATAAAGGAAAGTCTAAGTTCTATACATGTGTGTTACACATATGTACATGTTTAAACATGAGCATTTACATCGCAATGTCTTGTGGATACCATGCCTCTTCCTACCATCTCTCTCACATATACCCATCTCTCACAAACAGAATAACCAATAAAAGATTTTTCAGTCTTTGATTTAATATTTCCTGAGTCAAGAATCTCTCTACCCATTGAAGCTGCCCACTTCACTACTTGACAGCATTTTGAAAAGACAAGTGTTCCCCTTATATTGAATGAATATATGTTTCCATGAAGCACTGCCTTTTTGACCCTCATTCTTTCTTCTGGCTCCGAAGAATCTAATTTTCATTCTATGACACAACCCTTTGGATATCTGAAGAAGGCGATCAACTCCTCTTAGGACTACCTGTCACTGTTCAGTGCATTAAGCTATCCTTTGTCCACATGCCCATGAACTGATTAAATTGTATAAAATTTCTTAGAAAAGCCTGGGCAGGCATTCTCCTGATAAATCCAACATGATAATGCTTGCTTACAACTCCTCGCCTTCCCTTATGCTAACTTCCTTGATTAATTGTCATAACGTGTCTTAGCTTGAACTGCTAAAACAGAAGTGTTATAGACCAGGTGGCTTAAACAATAAGGAGATACTAAAATCAAATGGATACAGAAAGTCCTCTTCCAAGTTGCAGACTGCCATCTTCTCATTGTATCTTCACAGGGCAAAAAGAGAGAGAGAGCTCTCTGGGGTCTCTCACGGGTCCCATGAATGAGGCCTACACCCTCATGACCTGGTTACCTCCCAAAGGCCCCACCTGCTTTTCCCATTACATCGGGAGTTAGAATTTCAATATATGAATTCTAAGGGGACACAAATACTCAGTCCATGATGCCACCACAGTATTCACATACTGCCTCCTTCTGGACTTGCTTCTACAACTCCACACTGAAGTAGAACCTCTTTTTTCTTTTTGTTTCTTTTTTACTTCCACAGCACTGAGTTTCATTAGGAATTTTATTAAGGTTCAATCTCCAGGGATGAGAGAGCCACTTACGGGGAACAAAGCCTCCCCAGATCTCAGGATGAACCACCAGCTCCAACTCTGTGGTGGGATTGCAGACCGCTTCCAGTTGCCGATCAGTATAAGGATGCAGCTTTGGTTCCACACATGGGCAGGTGAGTGGTATAATTCTCCCCACACCCAAAACATGAATGTCATGAAGGCCGTGAAGCTGTGGAGCTGCTTACATGTGAGATTCCAAGAAACGGGCATGGAGGATACATCCATACGTTTTCTGATATACACACCCAGGCCCCAGAGCCTTGGTTCACCCCAGTTCAACATCAGGTCTGGGTGGTCCCAGTCACACCATGGATCCCTCTCCTGCTGTGAACTGTCAGGGAACTTCAGGTAGTTGCCATATCCCATGCCATCATCCAGCCAGGGCTCCTCATCTTCCACCTGCATGTTATACTTCTTGGCTATGGTTACTTGTTCTTCTAGGGTCTTGGGGTAGGGCCCTGGGAGCACGTCCTTCATGATGTAGGAGCTGTCCATGCTCCCAAAGATACCGCATTTCACTCTGCCCTCTATAGCCCTCAGTCTCACAGGACCATCCCCTGGCCACTGCCATCTTCATCTTCCCTGGAAACTCTTTATAGACAACAATCCTAACCAAATATCTACTTAAAATCCTATGGTTCTAATTCAAGTTTTTTATTTTTTTTCCTGACAAACAGATGAACATGATTAGCAGTGCTCTCTTTCCTTTAATGAATTAGATGGAACATTGATCACATTATTTTTAAGACTAATGAGTCTAAACCTTGTAAGTACATTAGAATTACTTGGAGAGCTTTTTAAAATCATGATACCCAGGCCATATTTCAGACCATTTAAATCAGAATCTCTGGGATGGAAGTCAAGCATCAAGTACTCCCCAGGTAATTCCAATATGTATCCAAGGTTGAAAACCATCCAGAAGGGGAGAAAAAAATGGAGGAAGAGCTCTATGAGACAGGCCAATGAGAAATGTGAAGTTTTGGCAGAACGATTTGATGGCTGATTGAATGAATGGTTGGGTGAGGGGAGGGAAGGCATGGTTCTTGATGTGATTTAGGATTTAGACATAAGTTGGAAAGGATGTGAAACTCCCATTTTCAGAGCACAGAGGAAGAACATGGCTGTAGAGACCTATACTGGTCCCTCACCTGGGCCTGTTCAGAACCTTCCCTGGCTGGGAAGATATATCTTTCTGCCTCCTTTCCCCTCCACTGACACTTCAGGTCCTTCTGCTGACCTCTCCTTCTGCCAGCTTGAGGTGGCTTCCACAGCTGCCCTGCTGCCTCCCTGGAAATGGCAGTCCATGTGCTGTGTGGCTCTCAGGGTGGCAGGCAGTAGGAAGACAGGAGGGAAACTTCTGCCAGTGCCTCAGTGATTATCTGGCTCATGCACTACAAGGGCAACTCATTTACCTATGACTTCTGAAAGTCCCTATATTTTTAGCTGGCACTCAACTCCTTACAGGAAGCCTCTATTGATCCACTTCCCAATTTATATAACACTTATGCTTTGCACAAAGCAAGAAGAAGGGTCAAGAGATGCATGTTGAATAAATAAATTTGATCCCTCTTCTTTTTTTATAGCACTCATAACACTTATATCTGCAAATCTGGCTAGACTGAAAACTTTGGGTGTAGTTTCTTTCCAGTAGATTCCAGCATCTATCCAGGGCTCTTAATAAATATTTGCTAACTATTGAATGCATAATGAAATAAATAAATATTTCTTTTTAATCTCACAACACCCACTGTAAGAGTAACCCCAGAAACATTTGGTTGATTGATGTTAATCCAAAGCAATAAAGTTATGAGAAAGTTAAGACCTTGCTGGGAACTGTAGTGCCCTAAGTCTCCATTATTTCTCTGTTTCCAGCTCACTTGTGATATTTTGAGAATTTTCTCAAATGTAAAGCAGCATCAGAAATGTGCATTAGGTGTGGAAAAGCATTAATAAAGTGAGTGGATGTGTGAATTAAAAAAAAATAAACCATGCAGTGAAAGAAATTGCAGATCACTATTTGATAGTCGCCAGTAACGGGCCATTTCCTGCTGCTCCCTGTCTCGGGGCATATGTGCAAAAAGTAAACAAAGGAAGAGGCACGTTTTAAGAGATAATGACTCATTCATATGCTCGAAATACTAATGACAAGTCAAGAGAAACTGATTAAAGAAAAACAAGTGCTTTTAAGACTTGTGTATTATTGTGCAAAACTATTATTAAACTAGACTCTGTTGAGGATGATGGCACTTTGGTTCCTAACATGCATGGAAAGTCCCCAAAATGCAGGTTAGCTTGCATTAAAGGTTAACATTCATGGAATCCTAAAGTTAGAAAGTCCCTTAAACAATCAACAGAGAGATAGATGCTCCTTTCCCTTCCACAGGCCAAGCGTGTACAAAGATATAAGAAAGAATTAGAAAACCTCAGAATATTGTTTAACATTTTCTTTGGAAGTATGCTTCACTCTCTAATCAGCCTTACTTTTTTTTTTAAGAAAAATTTTTTGTTTTTGTTTAACCAAAACCCATGTTGCAATTTAAACCTATTTCCTCATTTGGTTCACAGAGGTGATGGAACATAACAAGTTAATTTCTTCTTCATGATACATCAAGTAAATCCAAATAACCCTAACTATTCAACTTTTTCTTATGACATCCATTGTTTGCCATCTTTTCCTAAACTTCTGAACTAGAATTACATTCTGGATACTAAAATACTAAATGCTAAAAAATATTGAGATGCTTTTATAATAACTAAGGACAAGAAAAAGGAGCAACGAAATGTACTGTTATATGTGCAATAAAAAAGATGTTTCATATTATTTACAAGAAGTTAAAACCCACACAAGGGATTTTGCCTAATAGATAATAAAATATTTGATCAAACTGCAGGAAATTAAAGCAGTACTATCCCAAGACATGGAACAGACTGGTTCCAAATAGGAAAAGGAGTTTGTCAAGGCTGTATATTGTCACCCTACTTATTTAACTTATATGTAGAGTACATCATGAGAAACGCTGGACTAGAAGAAACACAAGTTGAAATCAAGATTGCCGGGAGAAATACCAGTAACCTCAGATATGCAGATGACACCACCCTTATGGCAGAAAGTGAAGAGGAACTCAAAAGCCTCTTGATGAAAGTGAAAGTGGAGAGTGAAAAAGTTGGCTTAAAGCTCAACATTCAGAAAACAAAGATCATGGCATCCGGTCCCATCACTTCATGGGAAATAGATGGGGAAACAGTGGAAACAGTGTCAGACTTTATTTTTCTGGGCTCCAAAATCACTGCAGATGGTGACTGCAGCCATGAAACTAAAAGACGCTTACTCCTTGGAAGGAAAGTTATGACCAACCTAGATAGCATATTGAAAAGCAGAGACATAACTTTGCCAACAAAGGTTTGTCTAGTCAAGGCTATGGTTTTTCCTGTGGTCATGTATAGATGTGAGAGTTGGACTGTGAAGAAGGCTGATCGCCGAAGAATTGATGCTTTTGAACTGTGGTGTTGGAGAAGACTCTTGAGAGTTCCTTGGACAACAAGGAGAGCCAACCAGTCCATTCTGAAGGAGATCAGCCCTGGGATTTCTTTGGAAGGAATGATGCTAAAGCTGAAACTCCAGTACTTTGGCCACCTGATGCAAAGAGTTGACTCATTGGAAAAGACTCTGATGCTGGGAGGGTTTGGGGGCAGAAGGAGAAGGGGACGACAGAGGATGAGATGGCTGGATGGCATCACTGACTCGATGGATGTGAGTCTGAGTGGACTCCGGGAGTTGGTGATGGACAGGGAGGCCTGGCGTGGTGCGATTCATGGGGTCGCAAAGAGTTGGACATGACTGAGCGACTGATCTGATCTGATCTGATCCCGGGACAGGTATAGATGAACAGATCAACAGAATAAAATAGAGTCCAGAGAAGAAAAAATCAATTAATGCTACTACTACTAAGTCATAAAGGTGCCCAATGACAGTACATTCCTCATCGGTGCCAGTATGTCACATAAACTATTTCCATTAAACCTCACAACATCAGAAAATAGGCAGAGCTAGTGCTCAGCAAGGAGATCCAGACCTCTCTGCCCTCCTCTCTGTGCTCTTCATGAAAATATACCAGTGCCTTCACTTTGAATTAGTAATATATAAAACTGTAGAAACAGCATTGGAGCAATTCGATAAAAAATGTGAGGGCAGATAAAGTGAGATTATTTTCTGACATTAAAAAAAAGTTAGGTGGACTAAAATCTGAAATGTAAAAAATAATAATAAAATGTACTGTTAAATGGCGCTTCCCAGGTGGCACAATGGTAAAAAATCTGCCTGCCAATACAGGAGACACAAGAGATGCAAGTTTGATCCCTGAGTCAGGAAGATCCCCTGGAGTAGAGTATGCCAACCACTCCGGTATTCTTGCCTCGGAAATCCCATGGACAGAGGAACCTTGCGGGCTACAGTCCATGGGGTCGCAAAGAGTTAGACACAACTGAGCCACTCAGCACATTTTGTTAAATATAGAACAGTTTTTTAATTTATTTATTTTTAATTGGAGGATAGTTGCCCTACAAAGTTGTGTTGGCTTCTGCCATACATCAACATGAATCAGCTATAGGTTTACATATATTCCTTCCCTCTTGAGCCTCCCTCCCACCTCCTGCCACATTCCACCCCTCTAGGTTGTCACAGAGCACCAGGGAAGCCCCTTGTGTCACACCATACTTCCCATTAGCTCTCTGTTTTGCACATGGTAATGTACATATTTCAGTGCTTCTCTCCCCGTGTCCACAAGTCTGTTCTCCATGTCTGAGTCTCTATTCCTGCCCTGCCCATAGGTTCATCACTACCATTTTCCTAGATTCCATATATATGTGTTAACATACAATATTTGTTTTTCTCTTTCCGATTTACTTCACTGTGTACTAACAGGCTCTAGGTTCATCCACCTCACTAGAACTGACTCAAATTTGTTCCTTTTCATGATCAAGTAATGTTCCATTGTATATATGCACCACAACTTCTTTATCCATTCATCTATTGACAGACATCTAGGTTGCGTCTGTGTCCTGGCTATTCTGAAGTGAAAGAAAGTGAAAGTTGCTCAGTTGTGCCTGACTCTGCAACTCCATGGACTGTAGCCTGCCAGGCTTCTCTGTCCATGGAATTATCCAAGCAAGAATACTAGAGTGGGTAGCTGTTCCCTTCTCCAGGGGATCTTCCCGACCCGGGAATCAAACTGAGGTCTCATGCATTGCAGACAGATTCTTTACCAGCTGAGTCACCAGGGAAGCCCTGGCTATTCTAAATAGTGCTGCAGTTAATAACACTGATGTACATGTGTCTTTTTCAATTATGGTTTTCTTAGGGATAGAACAATTTTATACTCTGTTCTGTTATAATCTCAGTGAAGAAGATAATCCCTAGAATGGCATCAAGTTTAAAACCAAGAAGGGAAACTGACACATTTGACCATTGGTACAGAAGACACTCTAAAGAAAGTTAAATCTAGAAAAACTCTTGTAGTATATATGAGAAACAAAGGGTTAATATCTTTAGTTATAAAATGCACTTACAAATAAATATGAAAAATATCAACATCCCTATTAAAACTGAGAGAAGGATATAAACAGACATTTCAGAAATGAAGAAAGATAAATTTCCAATAAACATATACGATACACTCAATTTACTATCAAAGATATAAGACACTGAAAATACCTAGGCTAGGAAGAAAGTGTGAGCAGAAAGAGGCATTCTCATACACTGTGGATAGACACAGAAATTGGTACAAAGAAAGATACATTTTTTTATGCAGGGAATAAAGGAGATGAGTTAAGTAATCCCTAAGAATTTCGATCCAATTGCCAACATTCATTGGATCATAGAAAAAGCAAGGGAATTTCAGAAAAACATCTACTTCTGCTTCACTGACTACATTAAAGCCTTTGACTGTGTGGATCACAACAAACTATGGAAAACTCTTAAAGTGATGGGAATACCAGACCACCTTACCTGCCTCCTGAGAAACCTGTATGCAGGTCAAGAAGCAACAGTTGGAACTAGACGTGAAACAATGAACTGATTCCAAATTGGGAAAGGAGTATGTCAAAGCTGTATATTGTCACCCTGCTTATTTAACTTCTATGCAGAGTACATCATGCCAGGCTGGATGGAGCACAAGCTGGAATCAAGATTGCTGGGAGAAATATCGATAACCTCATATATGCAGATAACACCACCTTATGGCAGAAAGTGAAGAGAAACTAAAGAGCCTGTTAATGAAGGTGAAAGAAGAGTGAAAAAGCTGACTTAAAACTCAACATTCAAAAAAGTAAGATCATGGCATCTGGTCCCATCACTTCATGGTAGACAGATCGGGAAACGATGGAAACAGTGACAGACTATTTTCTTGGGCTCCAAAATCACTGCAGATGGTGAATGCACCCATGAAATTAAAAGATGCTTGCTCCTTGAAAGAAAAACTATGACAAAACTAGACAGTATACTAAAAAGCAGAGACATCACTTTACCAACAAAGGTCTGTATTGTCAAAGCTATGGTATTCTTGGGCTTCCCTGGTGGCTCAGTAAAGAATCCGCCTACAATGCAGGAGACCTGGATTCCATCCCTGGATTGGGAAGATCCCCTGGAGGAAGGCATGGCAAATCACTCCAGTATTCTTCCCAGGAGATTCCCCATGGACAGAGGAGCCTGGCAGGCTATAGTTCATGGGGTTGCAAAAAGTTGGACACGACTGAGCAACCAAGCACAAGCACATGTATGGTTGTGAGAGTTGGACTATAAAGAAGGTTGAATGCAGAAAAATCAATGCTTTTGAGCTGTGGTGCTGGAGAAGACTCTTGAGAGTCCCTTTGACAACAAGGAGATCAAACTAGTTGATCTAGAAGGACTGATGCTAAAGCTGAAGCTTCAATACTTTGTCCACTTGATGAGTAGAGCCAACTCATTGGAAAAGACCCTAATGCTAGGAAAGATTGAGAGCAGGAGGAGAAGGGGGTGATGGAGGATGAGATGACTGGATGGCATCATCAAGTCAATGGACAAGAGTTTGAGCAAACTCTGGGAGATAGTGAAGGACAGGGAAGTCTGGTGTGCCGCAGTCTGTGGGGTCGCAAAGTGTCGCACATGACTGAGTGACTGAACAACAAGAATATCTAGATTCTCTCCAGATTTGAAATTCTAACAGTCTTTATTTATCTAAGTTATGCCAATGCTATATAAAGGCTTTAACAATCAACAAAATATATTTTATAAAAAATATTATTGAGATATATTTCCCTATCCAGAAGAAATTTTGAGACTTCTGTGACTCATACAGAAAACTTATTGTGTTAGTCACTCAGTAATGTCTGACTCTTTGCAACCCCATGGACTATAGCCTTCCAGGCTCCTCTGTCCATGGAATTCTCTAGGCAAGAATACTGGAGTAGGTAATCATTCCCTTCTCCAGGGAATCTCCCTGACCCAGGGATTGAACCTGCATCTCCTGCATTGCAGATGGATTCTTTGCCACCTAAGCCACCAGGGAAGAGCGCCCAACATTTACCAAGGTACAGTATGCCTAGGATGTAGAAGCACTGGAAATGCTAGAGGCAGCCAGGAGCAAACCAGACAGAGGAAACTAACACACAAATAGACAATGATACTCAGGGCACAAAGCTTTCCCTGAGCTATGAGTGTGATGAGCATGTGAGATAGGCATTTAAATTACTCTTGGGAATGAGGTGAGTTGGAAAGATTGGTCTTAGGCATCAGCTCCCTAAATGGGTCTTACAGGGTGAGCAAGCTTCAGACTTATGGAGAAGGGATGCCTTTATAGGGAAGAGAGCAACATATGCAAAGACAAGGGGGCACTAGAAAGCATGGTGAGTCTTAGGACCTATTCATGTCTCCTGAGACTGCAAGAGACAGACAGCTAGGAGCCAGACAAGAAAGAAACAGGTTTTACACGTCATCACGAGAAGCCTGGATCTTATTCCTATAACTGTAAACCATCAAAGAAGTACCCTAACAAGATCTCCACTTGAGAAAAAAATCCCTGCAGGAGACTCCCACTTCTACTAAGATAGTAAACTGAGATAGCCAGATAAAAACTCCAGATACAAAAACATGAAATGGGTTAAAGTTTTAAAATAAGCTTAGAAGTATAGTCAAAAATCATGAAAGGCTATGTGAAATCTCTAGATACCAAACGCAAAGAGGGAACTGAAAATTTGAGTGCTAAGAAATTCTCTGTGAAATTCCCTGAAAGGATGGGAAATTCTGTTTTATTTCAAGGACTCAAGGGTAACTGACCTCAGGCAAGGCGTCGGCCTGGGAGGAGCAGGGAGTTGGAGTGAATCCTCTTTAAAGAGTTTCCCCCTTCAGTGACCTCATCCTTTCTCACAGAGTCACCAGCACTCCACTTCAACAGTGCTTCACTTTCTGCTTATGTCAATAAATTTTTTTTTATCCTTACTGGGTCAGCCCACTATCAGCATACTTAAATGGCATTATCTCGAGCATCTTTAAAAATCCTTTCGTTGATCTCAGTTCCCCAGCCAGCTACTGCCCCATTTCCCAGTTTCTCTTTGCAACACATCTCCTCAATAAAGTTGTTCTAGTTAGCACTCCTGAAAAATCCCAGGTACGAAAACTTGAAATGGTTTTCGTATTATCTCTTAAACACACACCAATCAGGGGTCATCCACACCCTCCACTAAAATTGCTCTTGTCAAAGTCACTGTGAGTGTAATCTTGCTAAACCCATGACCTCTAGTTTACACAACCAGGCACCATCCCTGACATAGTCAATTATTCCTTTTCTCAGATACACTGTCTTTACTTGGTTTCAAGAACAGCACATTCTCTTGGCTACTTTGCTAGCCACCCTTCTTGGTTTCTGCTGTTAATTTTCTCTTCTCCTTCACTCGATGCTGGAGAGCCCCCAGACCTCAGTTCCCTTCTCATTTCTATCTGCACTCACAACCTTGAGCACCTCCCCCAGTCTCAAGGCCTTAAATATCAAGTGTTACTCACGGTCCTCCAAGAAGCAGATACCAAGATGGGATTATATGTGCAAGAGATTCATATGTTGTTGTGAAGCATAAAGGAAGCAGGAGTAGGCTGAGAGAGGCTTCCAATCATGATGATACCTGTGAAAAAGAGAGGAGGAAAGAAGGAGGTTTGGGTAGGAAGAGTCTCAAACTGCAGCTCAGTTCCCAAATAGTTTGGTTAGGTTGATGTGAAGTCCTTGAGCCAAAGTTTCCCGTTAGAGTTATCCCATGACCTTCAAGAATGGGTCAGCACTAGTATCCAGCTGTGCTCCGTCATAGCTGGAAGAACCCAGAAGACACAAGTCTTCTGTGTGAATATAGTGGTGTGTACAGAGGGGTTGTCAGGCAGCCATACTCCCCTCAGCAGAAGATCTGAGTGGTCCATTCCCACGGCGGCCACAGTCCACCCCTTCACCTGCATAGAACTATTTTTCAAGGTAAGTTTGGGCAGCAGCTCTTCCATGGTTCCCATGGCCTCTAGTCTAAGGGAAAGCTTAGAGGAGGGGGAATTGATGGAGTAGCTACCAGGGCATAACTCCCTCCTCCACAATTAGCCTAAATTTCCCTCACCCTCAGCTATCACCTTAGCAGGTCTAGGTGGCTTTCCTAGTGGTGTGACCCAAACCTTCATTGCTGAGGCATCTTCTCAGGTTGGGCATGTGTCCATTCGCAATTACAAGCAGCCAGAGATCACCCGGAGGCTCCCTAGTGGATCATCTAGCTCCATGTGTGTTCCTCCTGCCCCCTTTATAACAGCAGCTCTACTTCCTGGTGAGACAGAGGCACCTCTTCTTGCCTACTTGATCCTGGACACAAGAAATCCAAAGGGCTTTAGTTCCCTGGTAAAGATGAGCCTCTTTAAAGGATAAGCATCTCTAACCCTGCCAATTTGAGAGTTGCAGGGTCAGGAAGGACAATATCTCCCAGTGGATCATCAGGAGTGATGGAAGTGGGCGGGGAGGTGGGGAGGGGATCACTCATGCTTCCACTCCTCTGTTCTCCAATCCATATATTATTTCACTTGGGGACCCAGTGCCATACATAAGTCTCTGACACATGTTGCATCCTAAAAGATAATGCCCCAGTCTCTCATAGTATTGTGTCTGGGCTGGGCTAGGGCTTCAGCTGTGCCTTTGGAAGATTGTTTCAGAACTCTCTGAGACCTGCTTCTTCTGGGGCATATGGCTTGTGATGCAACCAGTGGTTCCCATGGGCATGAGTTCGCTCCCACCTGTTCTTTACTGTGATATGAGTACCCTGTGCTGTGTGGGATCCTATGCCTGTGGATTGAACATTCTATAAGCTCCCAAATAAGGGTGCTGGCTAAGGCTTGCTGTATGGGCAGGAAAGGCAAAAAGCATGCCCAAAATAAGCACCTATCCCTGTGAAAACCAATCGCTGATCCAGGATGAAGGGAGCCTAATGTAACCGACTTGCCACCAGGTGGCTGATTAACCTTTTCAGGGAATAGTACCATATCCAGGTGCTCAGCACTGGTCTCTATTGCTAACAACTCAGACTTTCAGAGGCCACAGTTGCTAAATCAGGTCAGTAGCCCTCATCTCGATCACTGTGGCCACTCCAATCGGGTGCCCATAAGACCAGCTCTGGGGTAGCTGATGATGAAGGCTGCCTACAACTGGCTGATTGACAACTGGCTGAGTCAATCTGTCTACTTGGTTGTTCAGAGTCTCTCCCATGAGGGATCCTTTCTAGTGGGCATTACAAGGGACACAAAGATCATTACACTTCATGCCCACTCCCATCAGTCCATCCATTCATCTCTATACCAGATTTCCTTGTGTCTGATTTTCCAGTACATTTCTTGTCCAGACAGCCAAGCCATTGGCCATTGCCCAGGAATCTATGTGCATCCTCACCTCAGGCCACTTCAGCACAAAGTAGATGACCAGGTGCATCTCTCACATGCCATCCATTGGGAAGATCTGCCCCCTCTGAAGTCTTTCAAGGTCATTGACAAATGTAGCTATAATTTTCAGCCAACTCATTTGTAAACCAACCTGGGATTATGCCCACACTGCATGGTCACAAGGATCTCTCCATATGGCCGCACGTATGAGCTGGGGGAGGAGCACCCATGCACTTGTCAGGGTGACATGGGGCTCTGGACTATCTGCTCATACAGTTTATTCATGCCTTCTGGTTCTTCCGGTCTTGGTCCCAGATGTACCACTGCCCTCTCACTAGGTCCTGCTGCTGGGCACCTTTGACTTTAAGGCTTCATGGATTTGATGACAGGAATCTTAGTCACTTTTGTTCACTGACTTATTTATAGTGCTTAGAAAATGCCTGATATATACTAAGAGCACAATAAATATTTATTAAGGAAATAATAAAAATGAATGTAATAGCAAAGAAAGAAAAAAATTTAAAGAATTTTTTCAAAATTTAGTTCCTTGAGAAGACTGCTAAAGTCAATATAACTTTAGTAAGATTTATTAAGTTAAAAAGGGAGACAGTAAAATAAATATTAGGAATCAAAAATAAGACAGAGGTACAGACATGGTAGTTTTAAATTTAATCAACCACTTCTCATCCTTACTCTTCCAAACCACATTTCCTGAACTGCTACTTATTTTCCCTGTGTCCAGCCTGCCCCCACTCCCAGTCTATTTTCTACACACTACCAGAATTATCTCTTTTTTTAACTTTTTACTTTAAACTAATTTTAGACTTACAGAAAAGTTGAAAGAGATAGAAGAGTTCTTTCACTAAACTTCTCCTCATGTTACATCAGCATAGTACAATTATCAAAACTAAGAAATTAACATTGGTACACTACTATTAACTAAACTGCAAACTTTATTCAAAGCTCACCTATTTATCCACAAATGGTCTTTTTCTGTTCCAGGATCTTATCCAGGTACCAAATTACATTTAGTTGCTATTTTTCCTCAGTCTCCTCCAATCTGTGACATTTCCTTAGTCTTTACATGTCTTTTATGACCTATACACTTTTGAAGAATTACTGAGCAATTAAAGAAGTAAATTATATCACATTCAGAGACAGAAAGACATTAATTTTTTTTTTATGTTTGTAAATGTGAAAGCTTGGATTTGGTAACAATTATAAAAACTAGTCAAAGCAGACTCAAGAAGAAGCCTGAATAGGCCTGGAGCTATTCAAGAAACTAAAATCTATCTTCCAAAATAAAAAGGAAAGAAATAAATATTAGGTCTAGTCAGTCTTATAGGTGAGTTCCAGCAAAACGTTAAGAAACACACAATCTCAAGCTTTTACAAACTGTTCCAATGAGTCAAAAAAAGGGGGTCAACTCACCCATCTCTTGTTATGAGGCAAGTAAATGCTTGATACTAAACCTAGACAAGAGCAATAGGAGAAAATAAAAATCTAGACCAGCCTCCAAGTGAATAGAGAAGCTTGATTCTTTCTGATTTGTGTGAGTCCAAAAATATGATCATCTCAAATATATAGAAAAAAACATTTGATAAAAGATGTATAGCCTTTTAAGAAAATCCCTTAGCAGGCTAGAAATACATGGGAATTTTCTTAATTTAATAAGAGTATCCACCAAAAATCTAGAGCAAACATTATACTTAATGATGAATCATTAGAAATATTTCCTTTCAAAAAGGAAATAAAACCAAGATGCTTGCTATCACTGTTTCCATTTAACATTTTACTGGCAGTCTAATTGGAAGGAAAGAAATAGAACCTCATTACGCACAGATGGTATCACTCTTGGGCAAGAATTCAAGAGACTTAATGGATAAAGTATTTGAAATAAGAAAGTGGGGTAATTTTAGAAAATAAGAAACAGATCTGGCATGGTGGTTGAGTAAGAGAAAGAAGAAATAAAGATGATATCTGGTGTTCCAGCTTGGGAAAATATGTAATGTGATACCATTTACTTAGATTGCTAATTCTATAGGAAAGTGAGCCTTGAGTTAGGGCAGAGCCATACTATGTGGGAAGCTTCCAAGAGAAATTACCTATATCCCTAAATATCACCGGAAATACAAGGAGTAGGAGGAAACTCTGGTCAGAACCTCTATGGAAGAGATCACTACATGTAGTTGTACAGAATATTCAGATAAGCCACTTGAGACTCCTCACTTGAGACTCCTCTCCCTGTGATGGAACATTCTAATAAAGATGGCAACTCACTGGACTGACTCCTAAGGAGGAAGGTTCTGATTAGCCACATGGCTTTTGCTTTTCTTAATGAGATATCCAAGTTTGGGACCAAGCAGATTTGGCCAGGGAAATAGAAGCTGGAGCGCTGAAACACTAACAATTTTTTTTCTATCCTTCCTTTCAAAAGCTCTCAGCCTCTATTCTAAATAAAGCTTGAGGAGGTTAACTAGATTTATTGTGGTGGTCATTTTGCAATATATATGAATCATTAGGCTGTACACCTGAAACTAATATGCTATAAATTATACAATCAATCAGTTAATATTGAAAGGGTGACATGAAGGCTCACCACTAGCTAACAGGCTCATGTGCCTCAGTCTCAGGCTGGGTGGCAAAAGTCAATGAGTTCAGCTCAGTGTTGATGAGTGAAATGTGAAGACTTCAAGTAGTTGGTTGGATATGTGTGTCTGGAGCCTGGAAATGTATATTTGAGAGTTATCAGTATATGAAAGAGACCTGAAACCATGGGGATGGATGGATGGATCATGCAGAAAGGATATAGAGAGCAAAATGAGAAGAGACACATTCGAAGAAAGGAATGCTAAAGAAGAAATACTGAGAATGTGTAACCAGAGAAGTAGGAAGAAAACTACGGCAGTATTTTTTTTTTATTGAAGCATAGTTAATTGACAAGGTTGTGTGAGTTTCAGGTATCCAGCAAAATGATTCAGCTATTTACAAATATATGTATATTCTTTTTCAGATTCTTTTCCATTTAGGTTATTAAAGGATGTTGAATACAGTTTCCTGTGATATACTGTAGGTCCCTATTGTTTATCTATTTTATATATAATTGTGTGTGTTAATCCCTACTCGCCCCACCGTTCTTTCACCTTCAATAACCATCAGTTTGTTTTCTATATCTGAATCTATTTCTGTTTTGTAAATACATTCACTTGTATCATTTCTTTTAGATTCCACATATAAGTGATACCACATGATATTTGTCTTTGTCTGACTTACTTAGTATGATCATCTCTAGGTCCATCACAGCAGTGTCTTGAAAGGATCCAAGACAAGAGGGAACATTAATGAGAAAATGCGCATCAGTGACAAATATTTACAGAGTGAAAAGAGCTCACTGTCAAAGCCACACAGCCAAATCAATCAAATTCAATTTACTCTTGTTGAGTATGGTGATTTTAAAGCAGTAAGATTTTACTTTGATGGCTACATTTCTTAATTCATTTGTTCACTCATATTTAACAAAGGCCCACAGAGTGCAAGATCTATTCTGTTGTCTCTTTCCTTCTCTCATACTCAGCCAAATTTAAACTCTCTCAGTTATTTTCTGAGTTTCTGAGAACAGGCATGGAATATATAAACTTTTTTTATTTACTTGATTAATTTCTTAAACAACTTTGACTCAGCACTTCATTCTTATTCGTGTTAAAATCAGATAGCTTTTCTGAGGTTTAACCTCCAGTTTTCTACATATTTTCCCAGTGTTTTGTATGTATTAAAAACAAGTGAAGAATTCATGTGCTCATTCTTTTGCTTTTCCCATGTCATTTATTTCAGAATCACCTAAGTGAACTCTGTTCAGTATTCCCTTGAGATGGTCTATATTCTTTATAAAGATATTTCCACTGAATCTAATGTAATGCTTTCCTCACTGGATTAGGATACATGGCCCCATACTAATGTATTCACGACCACCTACTACTCAACACCCACCAGTTATCCCTTTGCAATCAAAAAATTGAAAATAAATAAGGTAAATTATATAATTAAATAATTACAATACAAGACAAAATATGCCAGAAGAATGAACAAAAGATTATAAGCTTTCATTGGAGAATAAATAAGCTTTGCTTTGAGTGACCAGAGAGAGCTTCAGAGAGAAGGTGACATTTAAGTGGGTCTTAAAGAAGTAGATGGATTTCAATAAATGAAGTTGAGATGGGAACCTTCCAGGGAGGGACAATGATGTGAGCAAAAAGCAGGCAAGCACAAAGAAAGTTCAAGAATGATGTATTGGTACACCTGATGGAAGAAAATATATCAGAGATAAGAGGGGAGAGATAAAAATGTTGAAAGCTAATGCAGCACTTATTACAAGCCAGGCAGCCTGCAAAGTGCTTTATGTTTATCATGCCATTGAATTCTCACACCACCCAAAAGGGCAGCTACCAATCCCACTTTTGTTTATCAGACAAGGAAACCAAGGTTCAACAAGATCCAATGACTTGTCCAACACTGCACAAATAGGAAGTGGATGAGCTAGGATGTGAACCCAGAAAGTCTAATTCCAGAGCTCCACCCTGCCCAACACTGCTGGAGAAGGCACAGGGACATTGGAAGAAGAGGGAAGAGGTCCAGGAGAACACTGGGTCATGCATGTGAAGGAACAAGTTTCAAGGCAAGGTTGTTTTATAATTAAAATCTCTCATACAATTCATAACTCCAGATGGAGAAAAAAATTTTGAGGGGCTGATTAGTTGGCCACTGGAGACTTCATATTCAGCTGAGCTATGTCAAAGGAGTCAAAACACAGAGAAGAGGGAGTAGATGGTAGAATTGGGGGCCAGTGACCATGAGCTAATTTTTCTAGGGTTTTGGTACCCAAGATAAGGAGTGAGAGGACAGTAGCTGGAAAAGGGTGATCAGTCTGTGATTTTCGTTTTTTCAGGCTAATTTGTGTGAAGGAAAGCTAGTGGAAAGTGTTAGAGAGAAAAGACAACTGAAGTATCAACTTCCTTTTGGAGAATGGGGGAGATGAAGAGATTAAGGATACAGGAGAAGGCTCAGAGAGCCACATAGAAGAGGAAAGAAAACTTTTTCTCTGGGACAAGAGGAAGTGAAGACAGGAAGTGAGGCAGCAAGTAGAGGTTGAACAAACCTACTTCTGATGACTTCAATCATCCTAGTGAAGTAGGAGGCACTTCCAGTGCTGAGAGAGGTAGGTTGGGCTGGAGGCAGAACTTAAGAACTGTGGTCACAATTGGAAACAATCAATGCAAAGACAACAAGTCATGTGGGGGCTGGCCTGGTATAATTAACTGAAGAGGTTGCCATCTCTCTTTACTCTGCTGTGTTGCTTGCTCAGGTAAGAGCTCACCTGTAACAATTCACCTCCCTTGTTCTCCTTTCCTGAACCACACAGCCCTGTCACTCCAGCCGTCTACATCCTGCTTCTTCCTGCTCTCCTTCTAACTCCTTCACTCATTCCTCCATTGGTCTCACTCCATAGACTTAGGCTTGGTATTGCTTCACTAGCCAGCTCTGACTTCTAGCTACCATGCTGCTGCTGCTGCTGCTAAGTCACTTCAGTCATGTCTGACTCTGTGCGACCCCATAGACAGCAGCCCACCAGGCTCCCCCATCCCTGGGATTCTCCAGGCAAGAACACTGGAGTGGGTTGCCATTTCCTTCTCCAATGCATGAAAGTGAAAAGTGAAAGTGAAGTCGCTCAGTCGTGTCCGACTCTTGGCGACCTCATGGACTGCAGCCTACCAGGCTCCCCCGTCCATGGGATTTTCCAGGCAAGAGTACTGGAGTGGGTTGCCACTAGCTACCATACTCAATTACAATTACTCCCTTGAGATCCCTGCTTTGTAGCTCATCACCTTGTCTATCCAACATGAGCCCTGGAATCTCTAATGGCATATGCTCAAGAGGGTAGCTCTGCTGAAGACTGCAAACTGTGGTGCTGGCTTGATTTAGAGAGCCTCTGTACCAGATGATCTTAGGTTGCCCTCCAGATCCACTCTCCATACCTTTCTACCTGTTCAAGCCCCTAGAAGGGGTCCTGTCTACTATCTAGAGGTCATTCCATGGATAGTAAACATGATCCCTTGTCTACTGATTTCCAGTTAGGTTAGGCCAATGGTAAGGAGTTTGGGACTTCCCTGGTGGCTCAGATGGTAAAGTGTCTGCCTGCAATGCCAAAGACCTGGGTTCAATCCCTGGGTCAAGAAGATCCCCTGGAAAAGGAAATGGCAACCCACTCCAGTATCCTTGCCTGGAGAATCCTATGGACAGAGGAGGGTGGGCCACAGTCCATGGGGTCACAAACAGTTGGACACAACTGAGCGACTTCAATAAAAGTAGTAGTAGGAAAGGGTATGTGTGTGTGTTAGTCACTCAGTCATGTCCAACTCTGCAACCCGATGGACTCCTCCAGACTCCTCTGTCCATAGAATTCTCCAGGCAAAAATACTGGATTGGGTTACCATTCCCTTCTCCAGGGGATCTTCCTGACCCAGGGATTAAACCCAGGTCTCTCACACTGTGGGCAGATTCTTTACCATCTGAGCTACCTTGGAAGCCCTTACGTAGGAAAGAGAAGTCAGGATATTTATTCCTTCAGCTCCCTACATGTGGCTGCAGGCTGGCAGTGGCTGGATCCCTCCACAAAAGACCACAGCTTCTCTCCAGCAGCTTCTCCTATAGCTCCAGCTACAACCACAACCCCAGCTCCACTCTTGTAAATTCCAGTAACCACTCCTTGCCTTTTCAAGATGAAGAAATATACTGTTAGTATGTGCTTCAACACCCCATGTACTTTCCCCCAGTGTGTTTGTAATCAGTCTATTGCTAAGTCACTTCAGTTATGTCTGATTCTGTGCAACCCCATAGACGGGCAGCCCACCAGGCTCCTCCGCCCCTGGGATTCTCCAGGCAAGAACACTGGAGTGGGTTGCCATTTCCTTCTCCAATGCATGAAAGTGAAAAGTGAAAGTGAAGTCACTCAGTCATGCCTGACTCTTATCGACCCCATGGACCGCAGCCTACCAGGCTCCTCCATCCATGGGATTTTCCAGGCAAGAGTACTGGAGTGGGGTGCCATTGCCTTCTCCGAATCAGTCTATTAACTCTCTTCAATTCTCCCACTTAAGGATGATATATCTTTCTTGCCAGAACCTAACTGATGCAGTTCCAACCTTGAATGGATCCAATTAGCATAACCTGAAGACACATGGAGCAGCCACTGTGAATCCAGGAGGGATACTAGGGATAACTTAGATGATGGGGAAGCTTGACCTGGATGTCCCACTGGTATCCTCAAATTTAATGTATCTAAAATCAAATCCATTATTACCATCCCTTCATCTAAATTTGTTCCTCCTTCAGACTTTTCTGCTTTTTTCCCATTCATTCTTTCATTTATTCAAATACTTTCCATTTATAGAATGATTTCCATGTGCTAAACACTAGGAGTTCAAAGATGCCCAGAACAACGTTCCATCTCTCTAGAGGCTCATCTTTATAGGGAAGACCCACCCCACAGATGTTGGGTTGGCCATAAATGATATGATACATGCCTTTTTATAATAGTAGGAACTACCTGTTGGTAAAGCCTAGAGGAAGAATCCAGGATAAGGCACAGGCCAGAAGGCTTCTCCAAGGGAGTCATTGTTGTGGTTGTGGTTGTTGTGTAGTCACTAAGTTATGTCAAACTCTTTGTGACCCCATGGACTGTAGCCCGCCAAGCCCCTTGGTCCATGGGATTTCCCAAGCAAGAAATACTAGGGTGGGTTGCCATTTTCTCATCCAGGGGATCTTCTCAATCCAGGGACTGAACCCATGTCTCCTGCATTGGCAGGCAAGTTCTTTACCACTGAGCCCCCAGGGAAGCCCAAGGAAGCCACTAGCTGAACCTTAAAGAACAGTAAGCTTTCAGCAGCAGAGAGAGTAAGAGGATGAAAGAACACTCTAGGCAGTGTCAGCTTGAGCAAAGAACAGAGGCATGATAGTGCACAGCATGCTCAGGAAATGAAAAGTTGTCCTGAACAGCTGGACCACAGGATAAATGGTAAGTGAGCAGGCAGGCAGGGGGCTGGGAAAGCGGGTAGAGGAAAGCAGGGAATAAATGATAAGGTTTTTTCCAAAAGTAGGCCTGGTCAGATTATGAAGGGTATTAACTGTGAAAAACTATTTTTAATTGTTATGACACCTCATGTGGTATCATAGTTCTTCTGAAGACTTGTACATTTGGCCCATCCCTCAGAACAAACAGAAAGGGTTTTCTATCTTTTCCTTGCTTGTATGCTAAGTCAATTCTGCCTCTGTGTGACCCTATGGGCTGTAACCGGCCAGGCTCCTCTGTCCATGGGATGCTCCAGGCAAGACTACTGGAGTGGGTTGCCATTTCCTCCTCCAGGGGGTCTTTCCCACCCAAGGACCAAATCCACACCTCTTACATCTCCTGCAGTAGCAGGCAGCTTCTTTACCACTAGCACCACCTGTGAAGCCCCTAGGTGAAGGCTTGTAACAAGAAACAAAGAAAGTAAGACTTGGCTTTTCAGTTCGTACTGAGGATTTTGAAATTCAAGTTAGAGCTTATAGTTCTGAGGGGAAAAGGTCTCTACATTTCTAAAATCTTGGACCCTAATGGATGAAGGGTATAGCCTTTACCACACACTATAATTTAGATTGGTCTTCCCACGTGGCTCAGTGGTAAAGAATCCGCCTGCCAATTCAGGAGACACAGGTTGAATCCCTGGGTCGAGAAGATCCCCTGGAGGTGGAAATCATACCCCACCCCAGGATTCTTGCCTGGAAAATCCCATGGACAGAGGAGCCTGGTGGGCTACAGTCTCAAGGGTCATGAAGACTTGGATTCGACTGAGCACACCCGCACCATGCAGCATTCTTTAGCTAGAACAACTGGAGGGTCATGCTGGCTGCCCCTAGGGTTTTTCCTTTCCCATTTCAGATGCCAGACCCACAGGTCACAGTTGGGTAACAGGAAAGAAGAGCCCTAATGTGAAGGAGTGCATACTTTTCTACTTACAGCGCCTTTAGTCATAGGGGAATATCCAGATACAATGAAACAGGGCATAGGGCAAGATCTCCGGACAGGATACAGACACACACATTAAGGAAGAAGGAAAGATCATGAAAAATACTTTTTTTCCCAGATTTCTTTCTTTCATATTTAGGTATCTATAATTGGAAATTCTTGAGAACGCGAGGATTCTTGAGAAACTCTTGAGAAATCTGTATGCAGGTCAGGAAGCAACAGTTAAAATCGGACATGGAACAATAGACTGGTTCCAAATAGGAAAAGGAGTTTGTCAAGGCTGCATATTGTCACCCTACTTATTTAACTTATATGCAGAGTACATCATGAGAAACCCTGGACTGGAAGAAACACAAGCTGGAATCAAGATTGCCGGGAGAAATATCAATAACCTCAGATATGCAGATGACACCACCCTTATGGCAGAAAGTGAAGAGGAACTAAAAAGCCTCTTGATGAAAGTGAAAGTAGAGAGTGGAAAAGTTGGCTTAAAGCTCAACATTCAGAAAACGAAGATCATGGCATCAGGTCCCATCACTTCATGGGAAATAAATGGGGAAACAGTGGAAACAGTGTCAGACTTTATTTTTTTGGACTCCAAAATCACTGCAGATGGTCTGCAGTCATGAAATTAAAAGACGCTTACTCCTTGGAAGGAAAGTTATGACCAACCTAGAAAGCATATTCAAAAGCAGAGACATTACTTTGCCAACAAAAGTCCATCTAGTCAAGGCTATGGTTTTTCCAGTGGTCATGTATGGGTGTGAGAGTTGGACTGTGAAGAAGGCTGAGTGCCAAAGAATTGATGCTTTTGAACTGTGGTGTTGAAGAAGACTCTTGAGAGTCCCTTGGACTGCAAGGAGATCCAACCAGTCCATTCTGAAGGAGTTCAGCCCTGGGATTTCTTTGGAAGGAATGATGCTAAAGCTGAAACTCCAGTACTTTGGCCACCTGATGTGAAGAGTTGACTCACTGGAAAAGACTCTGATGCTGGGAGGGATTGGGGGCAAGAGGAGAAGGGGACGACAGAGGATGAGATGGCTGGATGGCATCACTGACTCGACGACATGAGTCATCACATCACTGAAGTGAGTCTGAGTGAACTCCGGGAGTTGGTGATGGACAGGAAGGCCTGGCGTGCTGCGATTCATGGGGTTGCAAAAAGTCAGACACGACTGAGCAACTGAACTGAACTGAACTGAATTGGAAATTCATAAATGACTCTAAATGGTGTGAACTATCATAAATGTGCTAGAAGCTATCTATCAGCTCAGTTCAGTCATTCAGTCATGTCTAACTCTGCAACCCCATGGACTGTAGCACGCCAGGCTTCCCTGTCCATTGCCAATTCCTGAAGCTTGCTCAAACTCATGTCCATCGAGTTGGTGATGCTATCCAACCATTTCATCTTCTGTCATCCCCTTCTTCTCCTGTCTTCAATCTTTCCCAGCATCAGGGTCTTTTCCAAGGAGTCAGTTCTTCACATCAGGTGGCCAAAGTATTGGAGTTGCAGCTTCAGCATCAGTCCTTCCAATGAATATTCAGGACTGATTTCCTTTAGGATTGACTGGTTTGATCTCCTTGCAGTCCAAGGGACTCTCAAGAGTTTTCTCCAACACCACAGTTCAAAAGCATCAGTTCTTCTGCACTCAGCTTTCTCTATAGTCCAACTCTCATATCCATACATGACTACTGGAAAAACCATAGCATGGACCTTTGTTGGCAAAGTAGTATCTCTGCTTTTTAATATGCTGTCTTACAATAGAGGCTACAGCATCTTTCTCTTTCATATCATTTACCATAATTTACTAATTCATGGGAAATATGATGTAATTGCAAAGTTGTGCTGTGCTTAGTCATGTCTAACTCTGTGAAATTCTGGACTGTAGCCCACTAGGCTCCTCTGTCCATGGGATTTTTCAAGCAAGAATACTGGAGTGGGTTGCCATTTCCTTATCCAGGTGATCTTCCTGACCCAGGGATCAAACTTGAGTCTCCTGTTTCTCCCGCATTGCAAACTGATTCTTTACCCACTGAGCCATCAGAGAAGCCCAACTGCAAAGTTGTTTGGAATCCAATGAAGTGGTACTTCCTTTAGTCAAAACAAACTGCAGGAGTTACTTCTAAATATTTTTGTTGTTTGGGGCCTAATGTCCATAAATAAAGTGATTTAACTAAGTGAAGAAGTATTTTGTCAAGTGTATATCTATTGTGGGTCACTCTGAAGGGACCCTATATGATGAGGCAGCCTGGTTTCCAGCTTTGTCAGAGATTCTAGCTATTTACTGGGTCTTCTACTCTTGTCACCTAGCTTATTTAACTTCTACGCAGAGTAAATCATGTGAAATGCCAGCTTGGATGCAGCACAAGCTGGAATCAAGACTTCTGGGAGAAATCAACAACCTCAGATATGCCAATAATACCACTCGAATGGTAGAAAGCAAACAGGAACTAAGGAGCCTCTTAATGAGGGAGAAAGAGAGTGAAAAAGCTAGCTTAAAACTCAACATTCAAAAAACTAAGGTCATGGATTCTGGTCCCATCATTTCATGGCAAATAGATGGGGAAAAAGTGCAAATAGTGGCAGATTTTATTTTCTTGGGCTCAAAAATCACTGTGGACGGTGACTGAAGCCATGAAATTAAAAGATGCTTGCTCCTTGGAAGGAAAGCTATGACAAATCTATACAGTGTGTTAAAAAGCAGAGACAACATTTTGCCAACAAAGATCTGTATAGTTAAAGCTATGGTTTTTCTAGTAGTCATGTATGGATGTGAGAGTTGGACCATAAAGAAGGCTGAGCGCAGAAGAATTGATGCTTTCGAACTCTGGTGCTGGAGAAGACTTTTGAGAGTCCCTTGGACTGCAAGGAAATCAAACCAGTCAATCCTAAAGGAAACCAACCCTGAATATTCATTGGAAGGACTAAAGCTGAAGTGCCAATACTCTGACCATGTGATGCTAACAGCTGACTCCTTGGAAAAGACCCTGATGCTGGGAAAGACTGAAGGCAAAAGGAAAGCGGGTGGCAGAAGATGAGATAGCATCACCAACTCAATGGACATGAATCTGAGCAAACTCCAGGAGACAGTGAAAGACAGGGAAGCCTGGCATGCTGCAGTTCATGGGGTTGCAAAGAGTCAGACATGATACAGCAAATGAACAACAACTACTACTACTCTCTTTGTTCCCATCATCTTGAAACCAAGAAGGCTTATAAATGTCCACTGAACATACCTGTGGGATTTTGGAGAAAATTTGCCTGTCATTCTTCAGAGAGCATCTCTTCTGTATCCTGGCCCTTTTGTCTTAACACCTGCCATCAATACTGCTTGGAATTAATTAGACATCTAACTACCTCAGGCGGAGAAGGCAATGGCACCCCACTCCAGTACTCTTGCCTGGAAAATCCCATGGGCAGAGGAGCCTGGTAGGCTGCAGCCCATGGGGTCGCTAAGAGTCGGGCATGACTGAGCGACTTCACTTTCACTTTTCACTTTCATGCATTGGAAAAGGAAACGGCAACCCACTCCAGTGTTCTTGCCTGGAGAATCCCAGGGACAGGGGAGCCTGGTGGGCTGCCGTCTGTGGGGTCACACAGAGTTGGACACGACTGAAGTGACTTAGCAGCAGCAGCAACCACCTCAGGACAATGTTTTACAAAATTATTATTAAAATGTAAATTTATATATCATGATGCTACTCATGTTGTTTTTTAATGGACTGGTGCTTTTCTTTTCAGTTAGTCTTATAAGTTTCTTGGAATATCAGAATAAGTTTTGGAAGACCACAGCTGTAACTGAGGTTGCCACAGAAGACCTCACTGGAAGACCTCACTGAAAGATTCGTTTCCATTCCCATTTTCCTTGAATGTGACAGCAATGAGAAGAGCTGAAAAT
This sequence comes from Bos indicus x Bos taurus, assembly GCF_003369695.1. Taxonomy (NCBI): domain Eukaryota; kingdom Metazoa; phylum Chordata; class Mammalia; order Artiodactyla; family Bovidae; genus Bos; species Bos indicus x Bos taurus. The sequence goes on from NC_040085.1 coordinate 38,994,956, forward strand.
GGGCAACTACTTGGCCCGTATGCATACTTTTGTATGAATTGAATAGAACATACGTTTCTCTGGGCATATGCAGATCACACTGGAAATCATGGCTTAGGGAGCAGAGTTACAAGCTAGATTTCAGCCCCCATTCACTCCCTCAGCCTAGGATGCTTTACAAAGACTTGCACTCAGCCTCAAGTCAGCTTAGTCTCTGATTGTTATCGTTGTTGTTGTTGTTGTTTAGTTGTGTCTGACTCTTTGGTGACGTCATGGATTATAACCCACCAGGTTCCTCTGTCCATGTCCATTTCCTCCTCCAGGGGATTTTCCCAATTCCTCCTCCAGGGATTAAGCCCACCTCTCCTGAATTAGCAGGCAGATTTTTTGCCACTGAGCCACCAGAGAAGCCTGAGTCCCTAATGGATTAAGGTCATTTGCCCTCACTCTAGTTATCCTCTAAAAGATAAGTGAACCCTGCCTGGAGAAAGATAACTTCATTAAAGCTTCTACAGAATTTTTACACAACGTTCATCATTCAATTAAAAAATGATCAGGCAGTACCAAGAGAAAAAGCGGACAATAGAAATATACTTACAGACAACTCAGATATTAGAATGATCTGCCATGGACTTAAATAACTGTGATTAAAATGTTCAGTAAAAATGCATGATAGGATAGAGAACTTCACAAAAGAACTGGAATATATAAAAATCACGGACATAAATTCTAGAACTCTAAAATTTAGGGTCACATGTATGTAGATTGTAAGTCATTAATATGAAGTACTATTAATACTAATGGAAAAGTTGTGAAGAGAAAAGGGAGGTGAAGTACCTGTAGAGCCCAGGAAGAGGCCTTGGGAATGCAGCCCTGGACAAGTAAAAGAACCTCAAGCAAAGCCCTCCAAGGGTCTTGCACCTGCATTCCTGACCCCACAGTGGGGAGACAGCCGAGCTGCCTGAGGAGCAGCATGCCGATGCAAGGCTGCAGGCAAGTTTTCAGGGGCATGTCAAGTTTTCTAAATCCTAGGAACAGTGTAAGAAGTTTGAAAAACATACCTGGGTAGCCACAGAGAATTAAGGTCCAAAACCCAAATCTCTCAGGGGTCCAGAAAGAGGCTATGAACCATTCCAACCATAATACACAAAAGGAGCTGAACTTTTGAATAAACAACCAGACAGCCAAAGAAAGCATCTCTGTCTTAAAAGAAAGCAACTTCTTCATTTCATCTACTAAGTTGTGTTTGACACTCATGTTTTTAGTTTTAGGGAAAAAATTTTGAGCTAGACTCAAATCTCCTTCAGTTCAATTCAGTTCAGTCACTCAGTCGTGTCCAACTCTTTTCGACCCCATGAATCGCAGCATGCCAGGCCTCCCTGTCCATCACCAACTCCCGGAGTTCACTCAGACTCATGTCCATCGAGTCAGTGATGCCATCCAGCTATCTCATCCTCTGTCGTTCCCTTCTCCTGCCCCAAAACCCTCCCAGCATCAGAGTCTTTTCCAATGAGTCAACTCTTCACATGAGGTGGCCAAAGTACTGGAGTTTCAGCTTTAGCATCATTCCTTCCAAAGAAATCCCAGGGCTGAACTCCTTCAGAATGGACTGGTTGGATCTCCTTGCAGTCCAAGGGACTCTCAAGAGTCTTCTCCAACACCACAGTTCAAAAACATCAATTCTTTGGCGCTCGGCTTTCTTCACAGTCCAACTCTCACATCCATACATGACCACTGGAAAAACCATAGCCTTGACTAGATGGACCTTTGGTGGCAAAGTAATATCTCTGCTTTTCAATATGCTATCTAGGTTGGTCATAACTTTCCTTCTAAGGAGTAAGCGTCTTTTAATTTCATGGCTGCAGTCACCATCTGCAGTGATTTTGGAGCCCAAAAAATAAAGTCTCTTTAAGTGCTGTTATTTTTGCTATTGTTGCTGTTTCAAATGATCACCATTCCCCTTCTGTGCCTCTGGTGTGTAGGAGTCTGTTTTAGTTGTTCTTCTCCACTAAAGCTTGGCTCCTTAGGTTTAGAGCTCAGCTCTTGGAGCTGGTCACAGAGACCCAGTTTACCTACATACTTTAAACAGTTTGTTGCTGTTTTATAGGAGGCAACTCCCAGAAGGAAACATTGTTTCTTGGTTTTCTTGTCTTCATCTCCTAAGGACCCAGAGTCTGAGCACGTCCTGTCAGTTGATGTTGCTCTTCCCTAGAGCATCAAGGGTTCCCTTTTGTCAAGATACCCAAGGCATGAATCCCTGTGGTTACTTGTTTGGGACACTTTTATGGCTGTTGCCAAGCTCTCATTTGGACCATAGTGAAGGGAGCCTGGGAGTTAGTGATGGACAGGGAGGCCTGGTGTGCTGCGATTCATGGAGTCGCAAAGGGTCGGACACGACTGAGCGACTGAACTGAACTGAAGGGAGCCCAGCTATAGCTCTCTACAACGTGGTCTTCAAGGTTATGAATCACTATCATCATTCATGTTTTGCTATTTTTGCTTTTTATAGTGAACTCATTTTAAGCCCCAGATCTATGATTTTGATGGCTCATTTGTTTGTGTGTACCCCAAAATACAAATTTAACAGAGAAGTCTTCATTGGGTTTGTACTACTACATTTGATGCTGATGGTATTTGCAAAGTGGGTAGATCTACCAAAAGCATCCATTGAAAATTGGAATTGACTGTCGGCTTGAAGTTTCTATTGGGTTCTGCACGCCTATATCATTATGTGCCACGTGGTAAAGTGATTCGTCCACAGTTTCTGTTTATTGTAGTAAGTGTGAAACATTTCTTTTTACACTGTGCTATGACATCGTAAGGCCTCGGTACCATGTGATTATGAACAGAAACGTGGGAACAGTACTAGGTCATGTTAACTAGCCAGAACAGACTTATACAAATGTTTTAAATTATTTAAATGAACGTGTAACATTAAAAGTTCTTACAAATTTATTAATCTTTGGGCATTTGAACAGGAGTCCAAGTTTGAGAGACTTACAATAAACATTGCTCCCAAATGGCCTCTATCTAGCCATGAATCCCAGAACCTACGTTCAAAAGCCATACTAATGTTCATTTAATTGGCATGAATTGATGTGCTAACATCTTTCTTTTTTAATATCTTGAAAATATGAGTTACCTGGCTTTTATTGAATATTTAATCACCAGCCTTTCACAAAGGCAATATAAGTCAGTTTTTTAAAGAGCTGTATGTAAGTCCTTTCCCTTTTTTGGTTTAGTTTTCCTTTTATTCACTCTATCTCCTCACTGCCAGTTGATGTTTCAAAACATGGGAGATCTTGTTTGGAAAAACAAGAGGCAGAAGAGATGTCTGTAGTTTGCAAAAATTATTTTACTTAATTTTAAATGATGCATAAATTGCTAACTTTCTTAGTTTCACTGTACCTACTATGTTCTATGTGCTTCTAACCAGTGAGAAGCAGCTTAATCTTTTTCAAAATTAAAAGTCTTCAGTGACTTTAATTCACTTACACTTAATTTTATGGATGATACATTTGAGTTTGTATCTACCATCTCACTATTAGTTTCTTATATTTTATGTTTTTTCTTTTTTCCTTCTTTTGAAATAGATGAATATTTTATGTTGGTGCATTTTCTTCTTTATTAGTTATATACTTTTTTACTATTATTTAACTAGACAGTATGTTCCTCTAGAGAGTTCCTCTATAGAGTATGACATGCATTGTTGACTTATTATTCTATAGTGTATATATTAATACTTTATCACTTCCTACATAATGCTAAAACCTTAAAACATTTTAACTCCATTTACCCCCATGCCTCCTGTGCTATTGTCATCATTCATTTAATTCTATACATATTTAAACTACACAAGGCTTTATGATTGTTTTTTGTATAGGATATATTTATTTAGATTTACCCACGTGTTTACCTGCCTCCTGAGAAACCTGTATGCAGGTCAAGAAGCAACAGTTAGAACAGGACATGGAACAATGGACTGGTTCCAAATTGGGAAAGGAGTACATCAAGGCAGTATATTGTCACCCTGCTTGTTTAACTTATATGCAGAGTACATCATGTGAAATGCCAGGCTGGATGAAGCACAAGCTGGAATCAAGATTGCCAGGAGAAATATCAATAACCCCAGATATGCATATGATACCACCCTTATGGCAGAAAGCAAAGAGGAACTAAAGAGCCTCTTGATGAAGGTAAAAGAGGAAAATGAAAAAGCTGACTTAAAACTCAACATTCAAAACACTAAGATAAAAACAACAACAACAACAACAACAAAGATCATAGCATCCAGTCCCATCACTTCATGGCAAATAGATGGGGAAACAATGGAAACAGTGACAGACTTTACTTTTTTGGGCTCCAAAATCACTCCAGATGGTGACTGCAGTCATGGGACTAAAAGATGCTTGCTCCTTGGAAGGAAAGCTATGACAAACCTAGATGGTGTATTAAAAAGCAGACATTTGCCAACAAAGGTTCATATAGTCAAAGCTATGGTTTTTCCAATAGTCATGTATTGATGTGAGAGCTGGACTGTAAAGAAGACTGAGTGCCAAAGAACTGATGCTTTTGAACTATTGAGAAGACTCTTGAGAGTCCCTTGGACTGCAAGGAGATCAAACCAGTGAACCCTAAAGGAAATCAATCCTGAATATTCTTTGGAAGGACTGATGCTGAGGCTGAAATTCCAATACTCTGATGCAAAGAGCTGACTCACTGGAAAAGATGCTGATGCTGAGAAAGACTGAAGGCAGGTGGAGAAGGGGATGAGAGAGGATGAGATGGTTGGATGGCATCACCGACTCGATGGACATGAGTTTGAGCAAGCTCCAGGAGATGGTGAAGGACAGGGAAGCCTGGCATGCTGCAGTCCATGGGGTCAAAAAAAGCTGGACACAACTGAGCAACTGAACAACAACAATCTTTCATACAACTTAGCACAGATAGAGAAAAACAATTGATTTCAAAAGCCAGTCTCTTGGGAGATTGAGATTGACTACTACATATAAAATAAATAAATAACCAGGCTCCCCTGGGTGGTTCAGTGGTTAAAAACTGGCCTGCCCATGCCGGGGACACAGATTTGATCCCTGGCCCAGGAGGATTCCACATGCCACAGAGCAACTAAGCCCGTTAGCCACAACGACTGAGCCCACATGCACTCTAGAACCCGTGCTCTGCCACAAGAAAAGCCACCACAATGAGAAGCCCACACACCAAAACTAAAGAGTAGCCCCAGCTCACTGCAACTAGAGAAAGCCAGTGCTGCAACTAGAAAAGGGGCCCACACACAGCAACGAACACCCAGCACAGCCATCAGTTAAAATTAACTAATGAGAACCTACTGCATAGCACAGGGAACTCCACTCAGTGCTCCGTGGTGACCTAAATGGGAAGAAAGTCTAAAAAAGACGGGACATATGTACACATATAGCTGATTCACTTTGCTGTACAGCAGAAACTAACACAACATTGTAAAGCAACTATCTCCAATTTTTAAAAAAATCCAGTCTCCATTATTTTCTTTAGGTCTTCCTCCAGAGCCACAGACAGATATACAAAATAATTTTGAGACCCAGCCTTGCGTATGCATACAACTTAAATTTGTTTGACCCTGGGCTTTCTGCCTGGCAGCTGAATACAGAAGAATATCTTAGCTTCTTAGAAGGAAAGATGAAAATTGTTTCAGATTCAGGATAGGCTCTCAGAACAAAATAAATAAATAAATTTTAAAAAGCTATTTTGGTTATTTGCTCATTTAGTAAATATTGATTGTATGCCTAGCAGTGTGTGCTGGGACATGTGGGAGAAAGTTGAATAAGACATGGTTGCTCATGAGAGACTCACAACCCAATGTGCAAACACACAACACAATGTAGTACAGTAAATGCAACAGGACTTTCTGGGAGGCCAAGAGAATGGGTTTCTTAGGTTTGGGGATGAGGGTGACTTCTGGGAAGAATCTGAAGAAAGAAAAATCCAAGACTATGCTGAGGAAAGCTAGATCACACACAAAAAAGTATGAATAACAAAAAATAATTTTGGAATGCTATAACCTAGGCATTGGCCTAACCTGCCTGGGACACCACAAAGAAGTTTGGGGAGGCTTCGTTAAACCTGAGGTAAATGTGGGTGAAGCCTAAGAGCCTCCAGGTCTCAGCTGAGATCCCTACCAGTACCATCCAGGTAGCGGATGCTTTGACACACCACCCAGATCTCCCTCCAAACTAAAGGGCTTACTCCTCCAGCTACTGGTACACTGCCCTTGGCTGTCAGCTCCCTCCAGGTATTAGTTAAGTGTTAGTCACTCAGTCATGTCCAACTCTTGCGACCCCATGGACTATAACCCACCAGGCTCTTCTGTCCATGGAATTCTCCAGACAAGAATACTGGAGCGGGTAGTCATTCCCTTTCCCAGGGCATCTTCCTGACCCAGGGATAGAACCCAGGTCTCCTGCAATGCAGACAAATTCTTTACCTTCTGAGCTACCAGGGAAGCCCCCTCCAGGTCTCAAAAGAGTTGCTGCACCCAAAGCCATGTGCCCTTCCCTGGGTCCCCAGTGTCTGGCCCACCCTACCCAATGTGATAAGGCCCTCACTCCCCAGCTCAGGGCGACTCTGAGGACCCCTTTCAGCTTCTGAGCTTCCACCCAGGTTGGTTCAGGCCTTTTACAGAAACTGGATCACAGCCTGACTCCTCCCTTGACTCAGGCCTGCTTCTGTTCCTTCTCTTTCACAGGTGTTAATCCCCCAAGCACTCCCTAATGAATATCCTACGTGCCAGCCTCCATCTCAGCATCTGCAAACCAGCAAACCAGCCACACCTACCAACAATATTGCTTAGAACCACGAGCAAACTGCTAGAAAATCTCAGTAATCAGGGGACTGTCTAACCTATAACTGGGTTAACAAATGTATATTTCACCATTTGTTTATTCCCAGCTCATCATCACACAAAAGCATTTTCAAAACTTCATTCTGATCTTTAGGGTTGAATCTATAGCCAAGCCGTAACTCAGAATATGTTTTCTCCAAGACCCAAACATACAGAGACATTGATCCTGATTTACACGTGGACACAGAAAGTCCACTGAGGTCAGCCAAGACACACATACCCACTCCTCAGAATCTCTGGAGGATTTAATCACTCGCTTTGGCAGCAAAAGATATCAGAATGGGTTACAGGTTTATAAACCTCTTAACTGAATCACTTTGCTATATACCTGAAATACTGTCAATCAACTATACTTCAATTAAAAAAGAATACATTATGTACAGCCAAGGCTAAGAATGATAGCTCCATGAAGAGTATTTTTATTTAAGCCACAACATTACCATATGTGTTCATTGAATTCAGTACGCTGACTCCTCCTCAGTCCATTTTCACAGACAAGGGAACAGGTTTATAAAAGTTAGAAGGTTGCTCAAGGGTACGATGCTGTGCAAGGGGGTAAAGCTGAGATGTGAATTCACACAGTACGACTGCAAAGACGCTCCCCTCCCTCCATCACTTCCACACTGATATACATGCCATCCCCTCACCCCTGCGTGTGCAGAGTGTCCAGCATGGCCACTAGCACACAGCAGACGCTCTAAAATCGTTAGTTAAGTTTGTTCTTTACTCTTTAGCTTTCCTCCTCTGTATTCTCTGCTCTTCACAATCTCCCAGCCCAGAATATCACTTTAGAGTTCAGTGGGAGTGAGGAATGGGTAAGGACAGTCAGGATGGATCCAGGAAATACTACTCTTTTTCCTACTCTTCCCTTCCTAAAATCTTGTCATGAGCATATACTTGTTTTCTGTTTAAAATCTTTTCAGATAATTATTACAGATACTGTATTAAAAATGTCACAAATCTAAAAAGAAATTTTCTACCATCACTTCTCAAGTTTAACTTCATGTTTTATGTGCCTATGTCAACTTCTAGTTCTTATCCATGAGCATATGCAGTCTTTATATTTACAAAATCATCATACAATTACATATTTAGATGTGTCTGCTTACATTATTGGAGAAGGCGATGGCACCCCACTCCAGTACTCTTGCCTGGAAAATCCTATGGACGGAGGAGTCTGCTAGGCAGCAATCCATGGGATCACTGAAGTGACTTAGCAGCTTACATTATACCATATATATTTTTCCAGTAAATTTTTCTTGTAACCCAAATAAGCAGCGTGGTTGCTGCTGCTGCTGCTGCTGCTGCTGCTGTTGCTAAGTCGCTTCAGTCGTGTCCAACTCTGTGCGACCCCATGGACTGCAGCCCACCAGGCTTCTCCGTCCATGGGATTCTCCGGGCAAGAACACTGGAGTGGGTTGCCATTTCCTTCTCCAATGCATGAAAGTGAAAAGTGAAAGTGAAGTCCCTCAGTCTTGTCTGACTCTTAGCAACCCCATAGACTGCAGCCTACCAGGCTCCTCTGTCCATGGGATTTTCCAGGCAACAGTACTGGAGTGGGGTGCCATTGCCTTCTCCAAGCTCTGTAAATAATGAAGGTACCTTTACTGTGTAACTGGACCCAAGATATTTTCATTAAAGTTTCTCTTTTGCTGGGGGTAGCGGGGGTGGGGATGACTTAGCCTAGTTACTCTGAAAACTGATACAAAAATGTATCAATGTAACCATGTAAAAAAATCACATGACAGTCACTGGCCTTCTCTCTTTGCTGTATGTTCCTCAAAGCCCACACAACTCACCCCCCATGCTTGGCACAAAGTAAAAGCTCAAAAATGAATGAGCAAAATTGATGAATGAACAAATGATTCTTTTCTGGGCTGAAGAGTGAAGTTGTAAAACAAGATTCCTTAGGAGGAGGGACAGGATACTCCAAAGTTAAGTCTGAAAACAGGGCAGGATGAACCAGAGGGAACAGGCAGAACAGGCCGGAAACCCCGTGGTAAAGGCCAGCTACATTGGTCAGGAGGAAGCATGTGGTTTCCTGAATTATACCCGTTCAAACCCATCAACCTTTGAAACATGAAATACAGAGATCATGTCAAGGATCCACAGTGCCCCTTCAGTCCCACTTTAGAGTTGTTTCTAAAAGGGTGTTTACATTATCAGAAGGGCTGTAGAGGTCAAGGCAGCTGGAAGAGAAAAATGAGACTGCAAAAAGAGAAAAAAAAAAAGGAATAGGTACACCTCAGAGAACATCCCTATACAACAACATTAGAGGAAGATTCTTAAGCTAGAGAGTCCACTGGGCTTCCTCTGGGCCTCATTCTTTCACGAAACTGTGAAAACACTGAAATTGGTATAAATTGTGCCAGTGTGTGTGTTTCTGTCTAGAGAGCAGACCTCAGATTCATCAGCTTCTTATGCCCTTTGGTTATTGAGACTGCTGCTTCTTCCACTTTATCAATGCAAATGGAGCTCTTCTAAATCCATCATTATTCTTTAGGGGCTGGAAGTAGGCATGAGAGGTGGTAGGAAGGAGAGGGAGAAAGTAACTAAGCCCCCGAAGACCTATTAATTGAGTGAATATATCTGAAAGGATTACAGAGGGTTCCACATATATAAACAAGGGCCTATGAATGTTAGCTCTCAGTATTTTTATTACTCTATGACAAATGCCCTATGCTTTCCCAGCTTCACAATAACCCTACAAGGTCAGGATAAGTCCCATATTCTATTTATGAGACTCAAGGGAAATTGAGTAAAATAACTCCCAGTTTACACAGCTAATGATGGAGTTCAGAACTGTCTAACTCCAAAGTGTGGACTCTTCATCTCCACCCCATGACCTGAATTACTGGCCAGGCTTTCAGTCTGAAAGCAGCTTTTCCTGCTACCCTTAAGGCTTTTACATCTTAAGCCCAATAGTCTTTCTCTCTGAGTCTGTCCATCAGAACAGGCACTGAGCCTAAAAATTAGTTTCTTCAAGCCAAGGCATAATTTACTTGTTTATGTAATAGGGCCCTGGTCATCCCACTCAAATTTATACACTCAAGCCAGTTTCTCTCACATGGTGTGTGTTAGCCGCTCAGTCATGTTGGACTCTGTGACCCCGAGGACTGTAGCCCTCCAGGCTCTTTCGTTCATGGGATTTTCCAGGCAAGAATACTGGAGTGGTTTGCCATTTCCTTCTCCACTCTCACAGGGTATCAAGCGTTAATTAAAGTTATTATCACACTTACACGATTTAACTCCTTTGCCTCTCCAATGCAACCAAGTCAAAGGCCAGAAGAGAAGAAATGTTTTCTAGTAGTCACAAACCTGAGTGAAAAAGCACTAAACTAAGTCTCCTATTTTCTGGTTTCGAAACCCATGCTCAAGATTGCAGCTAAACATTAGCTATTAAAACAGCCTCCCTAAAACAGGGGAGAATCCTGATAAATGTACTATACTCAGCACTTCCTATGTGTCTGCACTTTACACACGTTATCCCTGTTTCCCAAGAGGCAAACAAGCTGTTAGATTGTTACTTCTCTCGAGGTTAAGCAAGTCTCTCAGGATCACACCAGCAATGAGTAGTAGAACCGGGACTTAAACCCAGGTCTGATATTATCAGTGTTCTTAACCATCCTCTTCTCACCGTGTCTACACAGCCACTGTGATTCATGCCACCCAACATCTCCTGTTGGTTTTCCCTGGAGTCACTTCCCTGAAATCTTGAGAGGACAAACCATGGAAGCAAGACAGACTCTCTCAATAGCAGATCCGGGTTTCAGGTACAGCTCGACCAACTACTAGCTCTGTCACCCTAAGAGGTGACTTGACCTTCCAAGGTGTGTTTCCTCACCTAGGGAATGAAGCTCATTTTCCTATCTCAGGATCTAGAAGACCCTGTTTCAGGGCATAGGTGTTAACGTGAAGGTTGGTTACCTTTTCCCCTCCTCAAAGCACTAAAGTCAAAACTAGTGTCGCCATGTACCCCAATATTCATTGCAGCACTGTTTATAATAGCCAGGACATGGAAGCAGCCTAGATGTCCATCAGCAGACAAATGGATAAGAAAGCCGTGGTACATACACACAATGGAGTATTACTCAGCCATTAAAAAGAATACATTTGAATCAGTTCTAATGAGGTGGATGAAACGGGAGCCTACTATACAGAGTGAAGTAAGCCAGAAAGAAAAATACCAATACAGTATCAGTTCAGTCGCTCAGTCGTGTCTGACTCTTTGACCCCATGAATCACAGCACGCCAGGCCTCCCTGTCCATCACCAACTCCCAGAATTCACTCACACTCACGTCCATCGAGTCAGTGATGCCATCCAGCCATCTCATCCTCTGTCGTCCCCTTCTCCTCCTGCCCCCGATCTCTCCCAGCATCAGAGTCTTTTCCAATGAGTCAACTCTTCACATGAGGTGGCCAAAGTTTTAGCTTTAGCATCATACCTTCCAAAGAAATCCCAGGGCTGATCTCCTTCAGAATGGACTGGTTGAATCTCCTTGCAGTCCAAGGGACTCTCAAGAGTCTTCTCCAACACCACAGTTCAAAAGCATCAATTCTTCGGCACTCAGCTTTATTCACAGTCCAACTTTCACATCCAACACAGTATACTAACGAATATATATGGAATTTAGGAAGAAGGTAACGATAACCCTGTATGCGAGACAGCAAAAGAGACACAGATGTATAGAACAGTCTTTTGGACTTTGTGGGAGAGGGCGAGGGCGGGATGATATGGGAGAATGGCACTGAAATATGTAAAATATCATATGTGAAACGAATCGCCAGTCCAGGTTTGATGCATGATACAGGGTGCTCGGGGCTGGTGCACTGGGATGACCCAGAGGGATGGGATGGGGAGGGCGGAGGGAGGAGGGTTCAGGATGGGGAACACATGTACACTCAGGGAGAATTCAAGTCAATGTATGGCAAAACCAATACAATATTTTAAAGTAAAATAAACAAATTAATTTAATAAGTAAATAAAAGAAAAGTAGTATCGCGTTTTCTGAGCACCCCAGCGGCGCTCGACTTCAGAGTCCTACCACCACCACTTCCTCTCACCCCTCTCCACCCTCGTGGCTGCCGCTTAATTTCCCCTCCATTTCAGTACGTTCTCTTGCCTCGCAAGAAGGGATGGCCTTGGACGCTGAGAGGCTACCTACTTCTTTTTGTCCCCCGACTCTGGGCTTTGAGGGTCTGTCTCTCTGCTCAGGACCCAGAGCGTCCTGCAAAGCCACTGGCAGCTGCGCACCCCTCCGCGCGTCCCGCCCCGAGGGGCGGGGTGTGACCAGAGAGTTTGGATAGGAGGCGCCTTGGGAAACACCCCGCCGCCCACGGAGCTTCCTCGGCGGCGCAACCTCTTCGGCCGAGACGCGCGCAGAGCGGCCGGGAGGCTTCTCTGCACCCGGACCCCCGTGGCCCCGGTCCTCCCGCAGCCTCCGCTCCGGCTCGCCGGGCCGCCGGTCATGAGGCCGCTGTTTTACCGCTGCCACAACACCACGTCGGTGGAGAAGGGCAATTCGGCGACGATGGGCGGGGTGCTCTTCAGCACGGGCCTCGTGGGCAACCTGCTGGCCCTGGGACTCCTGGCGCGCTCCGGTCTGGGGTCGTGCCCGCCGCGCTCGCCGCGCCCGCCGCCCTCCGTCTTCTACGTGCTGGTGTTCGGCCTGACGATCACAGACCTCCTGGGCAAGTGTCTAGTGAGCCCCTTCGTGCTGTCCGCCTACGCGCAGAACCGAAGCCTGCGGGAGCTGGTGCCCGGATCGGACAGCTCTCTGTGCCAAGCCTTCGCCTTCATCATGTCCTTCTTCGGGCTCGCCTCGACGCTGCAGCTGCTGGCCATGGCCCTGGAGTGCTGGCTCTCCCTGGGGCACCCCTTCTTCCATCGACGGCACCTCACCCCGCGCCGGGGTGCAATGGTGGCGCCGGTGGTGGGCGCCTTCTGCCTCGCTTTCTGCGCGCTGCCCTTGGTGGGCTTTGGGAAGTTTGTGCAGTACTGCCCTGGCACCTGGTGCTTCTTCCAGATGGTCCACGAGGAGCGCTCGCTGTCGGTGCTGAGCTACTCGGTGCTCTACGCCAGCCTCATGCTGCTGCTGGTGCTCGCCATCGTGCTGTGCAACCTGAGCGCCATGCGCAACCTCTATGCCATGCACCTGCGGCTGCGGGGACTCCTGCGCCCTGGCTCCAGGGAACGCGCCGAGCCGGGCGCCGGCGAGAGGGAGGCGACCCCGCTGCACCTGGAGGAGCTGGATCACCTCCTGCTGCTAGCCCTCATGACGGTGCTCTTCACCATGTGCTCCCTGCCTTTAATTGTGAGTTGTCCGCGCTAAAGCTGCAGGAGACTGACGCGCGGTGGGCCGCAGGAGAGGAGAGGGACGGGTGGGGCGTGTTGGGTGCGGTGCAAGAGAAGCTGCGCCCAGACCCCGGAGGGTGTGTTCCCGCGTTCCGCGGATCAGTTTCCGTTCCCTCCGCAGTCCTCAGTAGATAGAATCCGATTTGTTGAGCGAAAAGAGGTAAAGCCACAGAAATTTAGGAAAAGCAGGAACCGGACTGTGTCCCCTTAGTCCGGCAGAACCTCTCCAGTGCTCTGAGAAGGTCTCAGGCTATTTTTGCACCTCAGAACTTGGGAAGCAGAACTTGGTTTCTCCTCGGCAGTACGAGTCCTTTCCCACTTTCCAATGGCTATGCGAGGTTTTATTTCATTACACCTGCCCATGATTTTAGTGGCATCAGAAATGCGCAAATGACATCTGGGCGTTCTTCCCACCCCACCTACCTCCCCGCCCCCGGTGTTGGTATGGAAAGGGAATAAGAGAAGGTGTAATCCTGCCAAACTGATTTGCAGACGCGAGTGACTAAAAGCGTAGGTTTAGTCTAGTCTTTTTTTTTTTTTTAACTGGTGTGTAAACTTTGAGGAGTGGAGGGCGCCCTTTCCCGTGCTGCCGCTGCAGGGAGTGGTGGCTGCAGAGGCGGAAAGGCTGTTTGGACTAGCAGGTGTGGAGGAAGGTTTCAACTAGTTGTGACGCTCTGATAACCTGTCTCGACCGGTGTTGTTTCTACCTTGGCAAGCGAGGTGGGCCATTATTTTGTGTTTCAATTAACTGATGCAGGTGGTGGTGCAGATTGAATTACTTCCTCGTTTTGAAGGTATTTCTTCCTGTGATCCCTGCTAAGACTTCTAGGAGTGGCTGAGGCTAGAAGTATTGCTCCTCTTTCTCTCCTGACTCCACAGTGTACTTGTTCAACGTGAACAACGTTTAAATAAATTCATTGTCAAGTCCATGTTTTTGGAGCCCTGAGACTTATGTGAATAGGAAAGTTAAGTTTCTTATGGCAGTGTAGCAGTTTTGGACATTACTTTCAAGGGTAGATGAAAGTGACATATAATGTGATTTTTCCCCCTTAAATGAAGGTCTTAGTATTGGGCCAATAGTTGTCTGAATTAGGATCGGAACTCCCCAAAATAAATAAATATATAGCTATATAAACAAAGAGATTAAGATATAGGTGGAGATATTTAGCAATGGTTTTCAAACTTTAGCACACTCAGACTCATCAGCAGTACTTTTAAAAACATAGCTGGCTGGCCCTGTTCTCCAGTTGCTGATTCAGACATTTTTGAAGAATTCAGCATCCTCCACTTCATCTGCTGATGTAGAGATCACATTTGAAGAACCACACTCTGAAGCAGGAGTTAGCAAATCAGGGCTAAGTATCCAGAGAGCTGGCAACAGCAACATTTTTTCATGGATCCCTAGTTTCAGCAGAGGGCACTCTTCCCATCTGATTTTCCCTGTAATGGACTGCATTCTCTAAACAAGCCCATTGTATATTCTGAGTATGTTTCTTAGTCAACCCTCTCTTATAGGAGCAGTTATATAAAGTATCTTCTAGGGAATACTATTGATCATCAGAAATTTTTTGAAAGTCTAGATAGTGTTCAAACAGATATCTTGAATAGAGTATGTATTTTGATCACTATCAGAGTGAACAAATTTGTCATAATTTCAGTAACCCCCAAAATAAATAAAATTAAAAGGCCATTCATAGAATAAATATTACATTTCTAATACAAATCAAGTGACTTGAAAATATCAACTAAAATAACTTAATATGCAAGAAAATTGATATTGATGAATACTGAATAGAAATAAAATGATTTGTCTTCATAATTTAAACATTGTTCAGTTACCCAGATGCCAACTAATCAAGCATTCTCAAATAGTAAGAATTATATTTTTCTCCACTTTGAGGAGAAAGGAGCAAATATAAAGATTTAAGTCATATGAAGTGTTTCCTTTTTCAATCAACTGAAGTGTGTAGCCTGTTGCCATCCATTTACTCATTCATCTCAGATCTGGAACCTACAACATTCCAGGCACTATAATTCATTGCAGGGAATTAAAATGAGAAAAACCTCTCATCTGCCCACAGAGCTATAATCCAGGGTGTGAGAGGGAGTGAGTAGGGCCAGAAAAGAGTTTAGAAAAGGAAAGGATTAACTCCTAATTGATAAAACAGTAATACTAGCTAATTATTGAATTATTATTATTATATGCAAGGACCTGTTCTCGAGGTTTTACTCATATTATCTCATTCGAATTTTGTAACGATGCTGGAAAATAGGTTCGATTGTCCCCATTGTATAGATGAAGAAACAGAGTAACTTGCTTGAAATGTCATAGCCAGTGAGAGGATTCTATCTAACCTGGATAGTCAGACTCTAAAGCTGATGAGCTTAACCATCACTTCAAAGAGGCTTCGAGATGGAGGTAATACTTTAGGTTGGCCTGGAAAAAAGGTAGGATTTGGGCACATGATCAATTTCCACATCTGTAAAATGGAGATAATGAACATACTTAACAGGATTTTTGTGAGTATGAGACAAACTTTTTAAAGTAAAATGCTTAGAATGGTGCCTAGGAATATGAAATTCTGTATGGGCATTAGCCATTATTATTACTCTTTGTGTTATTAAACAGTTATAATGGGGGAGGGCTTCCAGATAACCTCTGTTTTCCTAAGTGCACTAGATGGGAGTATCTGAGCCTACTGAAATGCTCTACTGAAAAAAGAATTAAAAGGTAAGGAAACAATTATGGGAACATACATCTTCTCATATCCCTGACTGCCTTGAATGGGTTTGGTCTGTGCACTTATTTGTATCCCCTCCCATTAATGTTGAGTTTGCATATTTTCTGGTCCATTAGCGTCTATTTTGTCCCATTATAAATTTAAAAATCTCAGTGGGCTTGGGTGATGTAAGGGTATTGAGAAAAAGCAGTTGGCCTCCAACCAAGTGGGAGGCAGTTGCAGTGCTGGTCAAAACAGCAGTGTTGACTGAATGGCAGGAAAGGGATGAGGCAGTTTGCAGGGCTACCCAAAAGCCAGAGACCTCAGGGAAGAGAAAGACAATAGGAGTGGCTGGGCACAGGTATGTAGGCTTATCTTTCTGTCCCTGAATATATTGCCTAGAATGTTGTAGGTTTCTTCCTAGTCTGACAAGAGGATGCCAACCACAGAAAGATAAGCATCTGTGCTAAGAATAACTAATTTACATGAGTTGTCTCCTGTCTTTCCACTGGAATGCATGCATGCATGCATGCATGCAAGTCACTTCAGTCTTGTCTGACTCCGTGTGACCCTATGGACTGTAGCCCACCAGGCTCCTTTGTCCAGTATTCTCCAGGCAAGAATACTGGAGTGGGTTGCCATGCCCTCCTCCGGGGGATCTTCCTCATCCAGGGATTGAACCCATGTCTCTTACATCTGCTGTATTGGCAGGAGGGTTCTTTACCACTAGCGCCACCTGGGAAGCCCCTCCACTGGAATATTTCCTGTCTTTTCACATTGATTAAAAGTTTCTGTTTCAAATGGACTCACAGACATAGAAAACAAATTGGTTATCAAAGGAGAAATTGGAGGGAGGGATAAATAAGGGATTTGTGATTAACGGATATATACTACTATATATAAAATAGATAAAGGACCTACAGTATTGTAGAGAAAACTATATTCAATATCTTATAGTAACCTATAATGGAAAAGAATCTGAAAAAGGATATATATATGCACACACGCACACATATATATGTATATATATACACATACACACATAGATGTATATATGTGTGTATGTGTATATATATGCATCTATGTGTGTGTGTGTGTGTATATATGTATATGCTGTACACCTGAAACATCGTAAATCAGTTATACTTCAATAAAAAAAGTTCAGAGAAAGGGAAGTTTCTGTTTCATTGGTGCCTCCACACATGTGACATTTCACGTGTGACTTATTTCTGTGCTAAGAATCAAGAACAGGAAGGAGGCAGAAGAAAGAAGGGAAGAAATTTAGTATCTTTGGGAGTCTGGTGACCCTGTTTGTAGACAATTCAGTGAACTGGATCTGTCCCACTTCAGCTCTTCCTCTGCACGGCCAGGTAACGCTAGTTCTGCATGGCCAGGTAACGCTAATTCTGCTCTGACTGCCGGCAGGGTAGCTCCAGGGATTAGCCTGGGGCTTCCAGGAGGACCTGCACCTCCCTGGCTCCTCACTTGCACCCATCCATGACAGTGGCCAAAATGAATATCCCAAGGCAAACTGCCATATTCTTATGGAAAAATAATGTTTTCTAAGTGAAGTAAGGGAATTTATCGCAGCCATAGACCTTTTGCTATCCTAATCTAATGTTTTTCTTTAAAACAGTATCGTGCTTACTATGGAGCGTTTAAAGCTGTTCCTGAGCAAAATGGAACCACTGAAGAAACTGAAGACCTCCGAGCCTTGCGCTTTCTCTCTGTGATCTCAATTGTGGACCCTTGGATTTTCATCATTTTCAGAACATCAGTGTTTCGAATGTTTTTTCGCAAGATTTTCATAAGGCCCCTTATATATAGAAATTGGCACAGCAATTCTTGCCAAACTAACATGGAATCCAGTCTATAACTATGTTATCCTCTCTCATAAACTCAAGAATACATCTCATCTTCTGCAAAGAACCATGAGCCACAAAAAAATCTTATAATTTATATCCATAAAAGGTATGTTCCATAACAAAATATCTAAATGTATTTTCAAAACTGTTTGTTCATTCTTAATGTGTTGTCCCTCTGTATTCATGAATCAGTTCAGTGGAGTTTTTCATTTTGAGTTATAATGTAATAACTATTATTATTATAACTAATAATAGTTATAATAGTTTTTCATTTTGAGTTATACCAGTTAAACTGGTAGCTCAGTTGCTAAAGAATCTGCCTGCAAAGCAGGAGACCCAGGTTCATTCTCTGGGTTGGGAACTGGGTTCGATCCCTGCGTTGGGAAGATCCCCTGGAGAAGGAAATAGCAACCCACTCCACTGTTCTTGCCTGGGAAATCCCACGGACAGAAGAGCCTGATGGGCTACAGTCCATGGTGTCAAAAGAGTCCAGTGCAACTTAGCAACTAACCCAAACAGTGTTTAAAGTCTTAAAGCAATTATAGTGATTGTTCCAATGTTTGTACTTGTTGTCCCTAATTTTTTAAGGAGACCTTAGGCCTCTGGGTCTTTATTTAAATCCAGAAGAAACACCACTGTTTACAATTATGTAATAGGTTGTTCTTAAATTTTCTTATTCTCCTTATTTCTAGCGAAACTTGATTTGTGTATTGTGTATCACAATTGCCCCTAATTAAGTCTTATCTTTGCCAACTGATTCAACTACAGCCTGAATTAGAGATGCACCTCCTAAAAGGGAGGTGAAAATGTAACTAGATCAGGCATTTGGAGCATCCTTCTCTGGCCAACCCCTGAGAGAAGGCTCACTGCCTTGTGTGAAGAGCCAAAGGTATAAATAAGTAAATGCGAGGCAAGGTCTACAATCCAAAGAAGAAAAAAATGCCTTTTATCCTTTAAGTCCAATTTCTTATTTGGAGGGTGTCCGTAGGCATGAAAATTTGGGAGTGGGCTACAAAATGTTTCAGTTTTTTGGAACTTCCATTTTGTAGGCTTATCATATTGATGGATTCCTTGGTGGGGAGGGATTTATCGTTCGTTGAAAGACTGGGATGTATAATTTCCCAGAAAGCATGTTTACTACAAATGGCTATAACAGAGCGGGGCATTCAGCACAGCAACAAGCTCACAGGGACTCAGTCAGCCTCAGCTGAGCATGGTGGCGATGACCTTAACAGCTACCTGTTAAAGCCATATTCTGCCCTTGGTGGAGATGGTAAGATCTTATGGAGGTTCCTGAGAAATACAGCTGGAGCAGGATGTGGCTCAGATGGAGCACAGCCAAGCACTTTAAGAATACATTTAATTGTACATGTTTACAAATGTTAGCAACACTATGACCAAAAGGGAAAAGTGGGGGAAATACAGCTGCAGCTGTTAAACCAAACAAGAGACTGTAGACACAGCTTGCAGGGAAGAACTTTCACCTTGGGTAGAAGAATACACGGGGGTATCAGAGGGCTTTTGGCATCTGTGGGGCCCCTTTATACCCAACACAGACTCTGAGCTGGAGAACCAGCTATGTTTGAATAGCCTGAGACCCCCATTTAGCCATCCCTTCCAAAGACCAGAGTTAGCAGCAGCCCCGCTTTTACCTCTGGTTTATCTCAGAGGTGGTATTAACCTGGAAATATGTGTGTGTTTTTTGTGTGTACCAAAACTGTGAAATGGTCAAATACAGGAATACACAAATTATAATTGAGAGTGTGATGTGATGCAAAATACACTTGTTTTCAACTTTAACTCTTGCTTATGTACTTAATGTGTAACTACCTGTGTGTTTTATTGTCAGAGGAAGTTCATTTTTTTATGCTCTCCTTTTGGAAAGTGTTATGATCATTGTCAAGGTCATTTGAAAAGTTCCCAGATGAATCAATAAACATAATTTTATAATATTTTGCAAAGAAAATTACTTTTCTTCAAATGAAAGAAAAGAATTTCATGTTTTGGTTTTGTTTCATTGTTTTGAGTAAAAGTTTACCAGCAGCCTTTCATTCTCTAGCAGTTTAATAGAATGGGTTTTTATAGACTGTCCCATTAGCAAATACATTACTTTAAACAATTTTGCATATGTTTATTCAAGGAATTAGTGGTTCTTTCTGTCACAATGTAGATACACCATCTGTATGAAATCCTTGTTAAGTCAAAAGTCAACTTTTCAATGATCCTCATTAATTTATTCATTATATTATTAAATAAGTTTTAATTGACAGATACCTTGTGCCAGGGAATTAGGTGCTGAAGAAAAAAGTACATAAGACTTAGTTCTGGCCCATAAGTTGCTCTTTGTCCAGTGGGAGAGATAAGCATGTAAACAGTTACAACAGAGTATGGAAATCCCAGTAATAAATGTGCATGCAAAGTCCCATTAGAAGAGAAAATCTGAACTCGGGGTTACATAGGGTAGGGTTGTCACTAACCCTAACTTGGGGTAGTTCTGTAGGGTTGTCAGAACTGCACAGTGAGACGATACCGAAGTCAAGTATTGAAGATGAGTAGGAATTTTGACTCCAGTTGAAAACTAAAGAAAGGACTAAAATAGTCCACATGAGAGGAAATACATATGGTTAATAAATGTAAAAAAGAATTCCTGTCTAACCAAAGAAATGCTAAATTAAAATCAAATTATCAAGGATCACACACAAAAATAATTATGACTGTCAATAACAGAAAGGCTCTTATTAAATAAAAAGAACACTGGTGCTCCCCTGGTGAGTTTATAAATTTGTCCACCTTTTCTTTCTTTTTTTTTTAAATTACTTATTTATCTATCTATCTATCTGTGGCTGTGCTGGGTCTTCGTTGCTGTTCCAGCTTTTCTTTAGTTGTGGCGAGTGGGGGCTACTTTCTACTTGCAGGGCGCAGGCTTCTCATTGCGGTGGCTTCTCCTGTTGGGCAGCACAAGCTCTAGGGCACTTGGGCTTCAGTAGCTGTTGCACATGCGCTCAGTAATTGTGGTTCCTGGGCTCTAGAGCACAGGCTTAACAGTTGTGGTGCACCGGCTTAGCTGCTTCACAGCCTGTGGGATCTTCCCAGATCAGGGATGGAACCATGTCTCCAGCATTGCAGGCAGATTCTTTACCACTGAGCCACCAGGGAAGCCCTGTTCACATTTTCTCAATAGCAACCTGGCAGTGCATATCAGGAGCCTAAACGTGTTCTTTTCTACCATTCCAGTGACTCCACTCTAGAATTCTTTTCCAGAAAATAATCAGAGGGGCTGTCACAATTATGTGCAAAACTCTTCCTTGTAGCATTGTTTAAAATAGCAAAAAAAAAGAAAAGGAAACCATCTAAATGACGGAAACAAGGGTTAGACAAACTCTTCATGTATAATATACACACACACACATATATGACAATAATGCAGCCGTATAAACAAGATGTTTTCAAATAATTTATAAAAATTGAGAGGAAAGCTTACAGTGTCATATGGGGTGGAACAAACCTGATACAAACTATTTTAAGGTATGATCCATAATTAAAGTATATATATATATATGTGTGTGTGTGTATAAGACCTTGAAAAAATAAACCAGAGAAGCAAAGTGTGGACCACAGTTATCTTTTTTATGGACATTTTCCCCATAATTCTTCATATTTTCCAAGTTTTAAAATAATAAGTACAATTTTCTTTCATGTGAAATTCTTTTTTAAAATAATGAATAGAAATGGGCTGACAAAACAAGGGGAAAAGGCAAGCAGGACAAGCTTTCAAGTTAAAGGATCAATATGTGCAAAGCCATGCAGGAATAAAGGAGTACGGCGTGTCCAGGCTTAGAAGCTCCATTTGGTAGTAGCTTGGGCATTATGAGCAGAGGTGACAGGAAAAGAAGCTGAAAAGAGATGCAGTTTTCACACCGTCAAGGCTGTTGGGTCCAGGGAGAAGGGTTGGAGCTCTTGGGGGCCCATATTCTCACTGTAGATTTTGAAGCCCGGGTGCAGCTAGAATGGAGTTCGAGGGAGGTCATGCTGGTGGCATGAATTGCAGATGGGCAGATGGGGGCCTGATGAGGTTGTACAGTCCATGCACTAGACCAGCATGCTGGTTAAGGAAATGAGTAGGACCTGCTTGGGCTTCCCTGGTGGCACAGTGGTAAAGAATCTGCCTGCCAATGCAGGAGATGCAAGAGACACTGGTTCGACCCCTGGGTCAGGAAGATCCCCTGGAGTAGGAAATGGCAACCCACTCCAGTATTCTTGCCTGGGAAATTTCATGGACAGAGGAGCCTGGCAGGCTACAGTGAAGGGGTCACAAAGAGTCAGACACAACTGAGCATGCAGACAAGGACTTGCTTGCCTGGCTGCTTGCCTGTACGTGGAGTGCACCAGCTCAGAAGAAAGGGCCCCCTTTGATGATCTTTCTACTGGGAGGAAGCACAAAAAAGCCAAATATACAGGCCCAGAAGCACCAGGCCACCAGAGAGGGATAGAGGAGAGGAGGAGCTGAATTCAGGCCACACCAGGGAAAGGTGAGTTGTACAGCTTTTTAATAGGTAGAGCTGATAGGGAGGATTCCAACTTATGACTCAGCTGTGCCTTTATTCTTCTTTCAGTATACTCAGGAATAAGTTAGGAGAGGGAAGAATTCTGAAAAAAGTCTTTCTTTTTTTCCTGACATTGCCAGTATACCTGGATAGAAGATCGCTGTTACGATGCTAATGAAGGTTCTGGGTCAACTGTGGATTTTAATTATATATTACCCAGGTCGCAAAGAGTTGGACACTACTGAACAATGACAACCATCACCCAGCCATGTTAATAAAGGGCCAGTGATTAAGACCATTAACTTAGTTCCAAAAGTCCATCAAAGGCTGACTGAGCCAGGTACTCCTGAAGCTTTTGGGGAGAGAAGGGATCCCACGAATAAAACAGTATGAGTCACTCACAAGCCACACAGCCCTTCTTGTTCATTTAACTGAAGATTTCTTTGTTCTAGGCCAGCACGTCTCAAAGCCTGATACTGGACCAGCAGCCTCAGCCTCACCTGAAACTTGTTAGAAACATACATTCCCCAGCCCCGCCCCCACAACAGCAGAATCAGAATCTCTGGGGCTGAGCCCAGCAGTCTGCTTTAAGGTGATTCTCATGCATGTTCAATTTCAAGAACCACTGCTCCACCAAAAAAAAAAAGACAGAAAATACTGGCCAAATGACCAAAAAACATTCAAAGAAGACTCCATTCATAATGTTTCTCTGACCTCTGTTTCTCAGATGTTTTCAGTTGAGATCACTGACACCTAACTCCCCAAAGCGTGTTATCTGTAATACTTCCGTTACAATACTTCTGTTCAGGCAGTCATCACAACTCATTACTTCACATGCTCATAGTATTAATGGCAGTGAAAGAGCCTTTGGCCCATGACGGAAAGATGCTCCTCCAGAGGAGCTGCTTCTTTATCCTCGTGCAGATGCTTATTGGGTCTAAGACTAACAGTTGTTTCTTTGTGAAATAAAACTAAGCAAAGGGCATTCATTCACAGAATAACATTACCAGAGATTATGTCTAAAGGGAAGCTTTCATTAGGAAACTGATTACATACTAAAATGGTGCATAAAACGTGCATATATTGTTTAAATAATAAAGTGAACATTCAAGTAAATGCCATGCAGATCAAGAAACAGAACCAGAGGTGAACATTATCCTGACATTGGGATGTCTTCACTTTTCGTTACTTTACCACCTGAGTGTGCATCATAAAATATGTACTCTTTATATCTTTCTCCCTAGCTTAGCACTGTGTCTCATATCAGATTCCTCCCACGCAGACACAAGACAGGGCTTCAGGTGTGTGTGATCTGTGGACCTTGTGTTCTCAGGAGAAAGGCAGTGAAGGAAGCTGGGACAGGGCAGTTACAAGCGCTAAGCAAAGATGAAGTCTCAGCTGCAGCCTGCTCCCTGAGCAAAAACACCACAGAACTGGACCCACAGGTCATAAGCAGTCTTTGGCCAGGGTGCACTGGGGGTGGCCTTCAGGTCAAGTGCAATTTTCTAGGAGCTTCCCTGGTGGCTCAGTGGTAGAGGATTCGCCTGCCAATGCAGGAGATGTGGGTTCAGCCCCTAATCTGGGAAGATCCCACATGCCGCAGGGCAAATAAGCCCGTGCACCACAACAATTAAGCCTTTGCTCTAGAGCCAGGGAGCTGCAACTACCGATAGTTGCCCTAGCGCCGGTGTTCTGCAACAAGAGAAGCCCCTGCAGTAGGAACCGCAAGTAGAAAGTAGCCCCCACGCATCACAGCTAGAGAAAAGCCCACGTAGCAACAAAGACCCAGCACAGCCATAAATAAATAATTTTATTTTTAAAAGAGGGCAATTTTCCAGAGCAGGGGCCACCTGTGAACCATTATCAGCCAATACAGGAGCTGAGGGGTGGGTGCCCTGGCCTGGTAAGGGAAATTGGGCAGCTTCCACTACATATTATGTTTGAGATTCACCTCACTGTATAGCTGCAGTTCGTATGATATCTATGCTGAATAATGTTCTATTGTATGAATATATCATATGTTGCCAATGAACATTGGGGTTGTTTATTACAAATAATGCTACTTTGACTATTTTATCATGTACTGTATAATGTCAGACATTCAAAAGGTTATATCTAAAGCATATACCTAGGAGTGGAATTATAGGATTGTAGAGTATGTACATCTTCTTTTTTATTATAAAAATTGTTTTCCAATTTACCAGCACTGTTTGGTAGCTCACATTGCTCCACTTGTAATTTTGGACTTTTTATTTTAGCCATTCTCATACCTTTGTAATGGTATCTCATTGAGGTTTTAATGTGTTTTTCTTGTTATTAATGATGCTGTATACCTTTCTATATATTTTTGGCAGTTTGGAAATTCTCTTTTTATAAAATTTTTCTTCAAGTCTTTTGCCTAGGTTTGTCATGTAATGTCTGTCTTTTCTTACTGATTTGTAGATGTCCTACATGTTGTTAGCCTTGTTAGAAAAGCACCTATTATGTAGGAGGCATGTGGGTTCGATCCCTGGGTTGGGAAGATCTCCTGGGAAGGGAAAGGCTACCCGCTCCAGCATTCTGGCCTGGAGAATTCCATGGGCTGTATAGTCCATGGGGTTACAAAGAGTCGGACATGACTGAGCAACTTTCACTTCACTATATGTTGTTACTGTTAGTTACATGTGTTGCAAAAATATTTTCCCATTCTGTAATCTTTTTCAGTCTCTTTACGGTGACTTTTAATGAATGGAAGTTTTATTTATTGGAATCTAATTTATTAAGCTTTTCTTTTATGGTTAAGCTTTTCATGTCCTGCTTGAGAAATTTCTTTCCTAACCTGGAATTATGAAATATTTTTCAACATTATAAAGGCTTTATAGTTTTGCCTTCACTCCTAGGTTTTATTCCACCTATAATTTATTTTGTGTATGGTGTGATATAGATATTCAATTCTGTATTTTTACCATATAAATAACCAGTTGTCTCCAATTGAACTTATTATCAAAAAAAATCCATCCTTTCCTCACTGATATTAAATATTATCTTGTCATATATCAAGTTTCTAAATATGTATTCTGTTTTCAGTCTCTCTATACTATTCCATTAGCTCGTTGTCTTAGTTACTGTAGTTGTACAGTACCTGGTACACTAAGTCCATCTTTTTCTTTTAATTCTTTTTCAAGAATTTCAAGGACCTTACTAATCTTAGTGCTTTGTGTTTCTGCAGAAACTTTAAAATAAGCTTGCCAAGTTACACCAAAAACAAACAAAAAACCTGCTGGGATTTTTACTGGGATTTCACCTGATCTATTGATAAATTTATCGATTTGGTGTATCTCCCAATTTACTTATGTCTTCTTCAATGTCTCTTTTAAAATTGGGGGGGTTTATTAACTTATACATACAGAAAAATCTAGAAATTATAAGTAGACAAATTAAGCATGATAATTAACCAGCACCCAAATTAAGAAACAGAATTTCACCAGAATCCCATGTCTCTAACCTCACTCACAAAGGATAGCCACTTTCTTAACTTTTAATATTATATATTTATTTTGTCTGCTTTTGAACTTTATTTATATAGGAAAAAATCACACAGTGTGTATTTGGCTTTTTTTTTCATTCAGCTTTATGCTTATGAAATGCATCCATGTTGTTCAGATAGCTGTATTTTATTTATTTTCATTGTCATAGGGTGTAGTCTTCCACAGTATGAATTTATCACAATAGATTAATCCACTCCATTGAAGATATACATTCAAGATATTCTAATTGGGGCTATTACAGATAGTAATAGACACTCTTGTACACATCTTTTGGGAGCATAAGCATACATTTTTGTTAAGGAAACAACTGTGAATGCAATTGCTAGGCCATAGGTTTTATCTTTGGTCCATACTGCAAGCAGTCTTTCAAAATGGACTTTATTAGGTTCTACTTCCACGGCACTATATGAAACTTTTAGTCAATCCACATGTTCATCAATACCTTACATATTGTCTTTCTATTTTTATTTAGCTGTTCTGGGACTGTATAGTGGTATAATACTGTGGTATTAATTTGCATATTCCCATATGCACTTTTTCATGTGTTTACTGGCATTTGGATATCCCTGTCTGTGAAGATCTGTTAAAGTCTTTTCCCCATTTATAGAACGTTCTCTGTCATTTGCATATTGATTTTTATCATCTCATCATCCGAATCTATTAGGTTCTTGAATCTGGGCAGTATGTGGCTAACTTTTGTACAGAGTGGGAATTCTAGTAAATTCAATCTATTTGGTTTCTGGAATTCAAAATAAGAATGTAGATAATGATGGATACCTGAAGCCACTGTAGGTGTATTTCTGCTGAATCTGGCTTCTGGTGTCTCATTGCCTGATGAGCTTGTTAGTATGTTAACTGCTCATATTTCTGAGATTCTCTGAGGCCTAGGATGATGGTACCTTCCTCCAGAGAGAATCTGTATTTGGGCCAGGCACCTAGAGTCAATCCATGACTACTTTAGACCAGTTCACAGCATGACGCTTTTTTGGACCAACCAGGAAAGGTGAATCAGGTTACATACTCACAGTCTCTGCCAGCATGTGGTTTTAACTTCCCTGGGGTAGGGTTTTTCTTTCCTTTACTCCCTCTGCACTGTTCAGCCTCAAAGGATTTTATTTTTCATGTGTCTCTTTGGAATGAGAATTCGAGTGTGAGCAGGTTTAATTCTGGTTCATTCTTAACCTGAGGAAATAACAGCCCTTTAGGATCCTAGCCTTGTAGGGGAAGGTTTCCTCTTACGCGCTCCATCTTTGCACAACTAAGTCTTTAATTTCTAAATTCATGGGCTGTCAGAGGACTTAAAAAAATAACGACCAAGTTTCCTTAGCTGGCAGATGTCATCAGAGGCAGAAGCAACCTCAGTGTTCTACTTTCCCTCCAGATCCCCATTTTCATTCAGATTTTGGCCTAACATTTTTTAGTTGTTTTCATCTGGGGGATTAATCTAAACAGTGTAGCCTGCTACATTACTCAAAATATGACTTCTTTTAAGTTTTCAGACTATTGAACAACCATGGGAACAGGGAGGGAATCTCTTTAATGAAATAACTAAAACTGTTTTAGTAAATAATTAAAACTGATGAATGTAAAAAAAAAAAAAAAAGAAGTATAGGATCCTGTATTTTAGAGGGAAAGCCATTGTTGGTGTTCAGTCACTCAGTCGTGTCTGACTCTGCAACCCCATGGACTGCAGCACGCCAGGCTTCCCTGTCTTTCACAATCTCCCAGAGTTTGCTCAAACTCATGTCCATTGAATCAGTGATGTCATCCAACCATCTCATCCTCTGGCGGCCCAAGTATTTTTAATATGAAAAAAAAGATAACATTATTTACAATTTAATAAAAAAAGAAAACAGTTCCTAAGCAAAATAGGATTTAAAATGATAAAGACAAATAAATGAAAGGAGAAAAAACATAAGTGAACCAAAAGCTGATTCTTTGGGGAAGAAGGAGAGGTAGGAAAGACAAATTAAATTAACTGGGAAAATAACACAAAACAAAATTAAAGCTCACAGAGATATGACACTAATAAAAATTTGCAGTTGTAGGAAGATACTGCTGCTGCTGCTGCTGCTGCTAAGTCGCTTCAGTCATGTCCGACTCTGCGCGACCCCATAAACGGCAGCCCACTAGGCTCCCCCATCCCTGGGATTCTTCAGGCAAGAACACTGGAGTGGGTTGCCATGTCCTTCTCCAATGCATGAAAGTAAAAAGTGAAAGTGAAGTCACTCAGTCGTGTCCAACTCTTAGCAACCCCATGGACTGAAGCCTACCAGGCTCCTCCGTCCATGGGATTTTCCAGGCAAGAGTACTGGAGTGGGGTGCCATTGCCTTCTCCGAGGAAGATACTAGGCACCAGTAATTTTCATAGTCCACTTTCCAGAGCCCCAGGAAAGGAGAGGAGCCTGCAAGAAATCAGATCAGTAGGGGCTTCCAGGTGGTGCTAATGGTAAAGAACCCACTTGACAATGCAGGAGATGTAAGAAACGTGGGTTCGATCCCTAGGTCAGGAAGATCCCCTAGAAGAGGGCATGGCAACCCACTCCAGTATTCTTGCCTGGAGAATCCCATTGGACAGAGGAGCCTGGAGGGCTACAATCCATAGGGTTGCAGAGTCAGACATGACTGAAGCGGCTTAGCACACAGGCATACAGGGGATCCAAATCTTTCTCCATCGAAGTCACCCAGAGCAGATTCATTTATATCGATACCTAGACTTGACAAAAAGCACCACACAGAAGAGATACAAATTATACCAATTTCTAGGATTCTCTAGAAGAATTCACAAGATTCACACATAGCTGTACTTGTGCCTATGGTTTATTATAATCATTTCAGTTCAGTCACTCAGTCGTGTCCGACTCTTTGCGACCCCATGAATTGCAGCACGCCAGGCCTCCCTGTCCATCACCAACTCCCGGAGTCCACTCAGACTCACATCCATCGAGTCAGTGATGCCATCCAGCCATCTCATCCTCTGTCGTCCCCTTCTCCTTCTGCCCCCAAACCCTCCCAGCATCAGAGTCTTTTCCAATGAGTCAACTCTTTGCATCAGGTGGCCAAAGTACTGGAGTTTCAGCTTTAGCATCATTCCTTCCAAAGAAATCCCAGGGCTGATCTCCTTCAGAATGGACTGGTTGGATCTCCTTGTTGTCCAAGGGACTCTCAAGAGTCTTCTCCAACACCACAGTTCAAAAGCATCAATTCTTCGGTGCACAGCCTTCTTCACAATCCAACTCTCACATCCACACATGACCACTGGAAAAATCATAGCCTTGACTAGACAGACCTTTGTTGGCAAAGTAATGTCTCTGCTTTTGAATATGCTTTCTAGGTTGGTCATAACTTTCCTTCCAAGGAATAAGCGTCTTTTAATTTCATGGCTGCAGTCACCATCTGCAGTGATTTTGGAGCCCCCCAAAATAAAGTCTGACACTGTTTCCACTGTTTCCCCATCTATTTCCCATGAAGTGATGGGACCAGATGCCATGATCTTCATTTTCTGAATGTTGAGCTGTAAGCCAACTTTTTCACTCTCCACTTTCACTTTCATCAAGAGGCTTTTTAGTTCCTCTTCACTTTCTGCCATAAGGGTGGTGTCATCTGCATATCTGAGGTTATTGATATTTCTCCTGGCAATCTTGATTCCAGCTTGTGTTTCTTCCAGTCCAGCGTTTCTCAAGATATACTCTACATAGAAGTTAAATAAGCAGGGTGACAATATACAGCCTTGACGTACTCCTTTTCCTATTTGGAACCAGTCTGTTGTTCCATGTCCAGTTCTAACTGTTGCTTCCTGATCTGCATACAGATTTCTCAAGAGGCAGATCAGGTGGTCTGGTATTCCCATCTCTTTCAGAATTTTCCACAGTTTATTGTGATCCACACAGTCAAAGGCTTTGGCATAGTCAATAAAGCAGAAATAGATGTTTTTCTGGAACTCTCTTGCTTTTTCCATGATCCAGCAGATGTTGGCAATTTGACCTCTTGTTCCTCTACCTTTTCTAAAACTAGCTTGAACATCAGGAAGTTCACGGTTCACGTATTGCTGAAGCCTGGCTTGGAGAATTTTGAGCATTACTTTACTAGCGTGTGAGATGAGTGCAATTGTGCGGTAGTTTGAGCATTCTTTGGCATTGCCTTTCTTTGGGTTTGGAATGAAAACTGACCTTTTCCAGTCCTGTGGCCACTGCTGAGTTTTCCAAATTTGCTGGCATATTGAGTGTAGCACTTTCACAGCATCATCTTTCAGGATTTGAAATAGCTCAACTGGAATTTCATCACCTCCACTAGCTTTGTTCGTAGTGATGCTTCCTAAGGCCCACTTGACTTCACATTCCAGGATGTCTGGCTCTAGGTCAGTGATCACACCATCGTGATTATCTGGGTCGTGAAGATCTTTTTTGTACAGTTCTTCTGTGTATTCTTGCCACCTCTTCTTAATATCTTCTGCTTCTGTTAGGTCCATACAATTTCTGTCCTTTATCAAGCCCATCTTTGCATGAAATGTTCCCTTGGTATCTCTGATTTTCTTGAAGAGATCTCTACTCTTTCCCATTCTGTTGTTTTCCTCTATTTCTTTGCATTGATAGCTGAGGAAGGCTTTCTTATCTCTTCTTGCTATTCTTTGGAACTCTGCATTCAGATGCTTATATCTTTCCTTTTCTCCTTTGCTTTTTGCTTCTCTTCTTTTCACAGCTATTTGTAAGGCCTCCCCAGACAGCCATTTTGCTCTTTTGCATTTCTTTTCCATGGGGATGGTCTTGATCCCTGTCTCCTGTACAATGTCACAAACCTCATTCCATAGTTCATCAGGCAATCTGTCTATCAGATCTAATCCCTTGAATCTATTTCTCACTTCCACTGTATAATCATAAAGGATTTGATTTAGGTCATACCTGAATGGTCTAGTGGTTTTCCCTACTTTCTTCAATTTAAGTCTGAATTTGGTAATAAGGAGTTCATGATCTGAGCCACAGTCAGCTCCCAGTCTTGTTTTTGTTGACTGTATAGAGCTTTTCCATCTTTGGCTGCACAGAACATAATCAATCTGATTTCAGTGTTGACCATCTGGTGATGTCCATGTGTAGAGTCTTCTCTTGTGTTGTTGGAATAGGGTGTTTGCTATGACCAGTGCATTTTCTTGGCAAAACTCTAATAGTCTGTGCCCTGCTTCATTCCATATTCCAAGGCCAAATTTGCCTGTTACTCCAGGTGTTTGTTGACTTCCTACTTTTGCATTCCAGTCCCCTATAATGAAAAGGACATCTTTTTTGAGTGTTAGTTCTAAAAGGTCTTGTAGGTCTTCATAGAACCGTTCAACTTCAGCTTCTTCAGCATTACTTTGCTGCATTGCTGCATTATTCAGCATTGGGGCATAGACTTGGGGCATAGACTTGTGATATTGAATGGTTTGCCTTGGAAACGAACAGAGATCATTCTGTCGTTTTTGAGATTGCATCAAGTACTGCATTACAGACTCTTTTGTTGACCATGATGGCTATTCCATTTCTTCTGAGGGATTCCTGTCCACAGTAGTAGATATAATGGTCATCTGAGTTAAATTCACCCATTCCAGTCCATTTAAGTTTGCTGATTCCTAGAATGTCAACATTCACTCTTGCCATCTCTTGTTTGACCACTTCCAATTTGCCTTGATTCATGGACCTGACATTCCAGGTTCCTATGCAATGTTGCTCTTTACAGCATCAGACCTTGCTTCTATCACCAGTCACATCCACAGCTGGGTATTGTTTTTGCTTTGGCTCCATCCCTTCATTCTTTCTGGAGTTATTTCTCCACTGATCTCCAGTAGCATATTGGGCACCTACCGACCTGGGGAGTTCCTCTTTCAGTATCCTATCATTTTGCCTTTTCATACTTTTCATGGGGTTCTCAAGGAAAGAATACTGAAGTGGTTTGCCATTCCCTTCTCCAGTGGACCACATTCTGTCAGATCTCTCCACCATGACCCGCCCGTCTTGGGTTGCCCCACGGGCATGGCTTAGTTTCATTGAGTTAGACAAGGCTGTGGTCCTAGTGTGATTAGATTGACTAGTTTTCTGTGAGTATGGTTTCAGTGTGTCTGCCCTCTGATGCCCTCTTGCAACACCTACCGTCTTACTTGGGTTTCTCTTACCTTGGGCGTGGGGTATCTCTTCACGGCTGCTCCAGCAAAGTGCAGCTGCTGCTCCTTACCTTGGACGAGGGGCATGTCCTCACCGCCGCCCTTCCTGACCTTCAATGTGGGATAGCTCCTCTAGGCCCTCCTGCGCCCGCGCAGCCACCGCTCCTTGACGTGGGGTTGGTCCTCCCGGCCGCCGCCCCTGGCCTTGGGCATGGGGTTGCTCCTCCCGCCGCTGCCCCAGCCTCGGAAGCAGAAGCGGGGTAGCTCTTCTCAGCGTTCCTGCGCTGTCGCAGCCTGGCACTCTCGGCTGCTGCCCCTGACCTCGGACGTGGGGTAACTCCTCTTGGCTGCCGCCCCTTGGGCATGGGGCTACAAAGTACAGTCAGCAATGGGAAAAAGCACGTGGGGGTGAAGTGCAGAAAAAACCAGGCACAAACTTCCTAGAGTACTTGCCAGTGGAGTCACACAGATGTGCTTAATTCCTCCAACATCACAACTCATGTTGTGATGACACCTGTGAAGCATTGTCCACAGGGATGCTCATTAGGGACACAGTGCCCAAAGTTTTTGTTGGAGTTGGAAACATAAGTAGTGTCTGCCTGGCACATAACAAAATTTAAGACTTAAAAAAAAAAAAAAAAAAGACTTTTAGAAGGAAAGTGGAAAGCCGTATTTTTGCACAGTCTAAAAATATTAAACCACCCTTATCACTTAGAGAATGTTGGAAAGCCTCCCAAAGTTCTAGTTCCCAGAAGCCAGCCAAGGGCCAACTATGCAAGCAAGTCTGTCTAATGATAGCACTCTCAGGCTTGCTTTGGTAGCTCTTTTCTACACACAGAATTTTATAAGAAGAAAGAAAAGCATCATTCTAAACTGAAATTGTATATCTAGGAAATATAAAGGAATCATCTGATAAACTATTAAAATGAATAAAAGTTTATAAATACAGCTTAATATAAAATATATAAAATCAATAACATTTTTAAGTACTAGAAGCTATACAAAAACAAACCAAAAAACGGTCCTGTTTATAATAACAAATAAAACATACATATTGCCTGAGAATATTCTTAACAAGATATTATGTAGTGATGTTATAAAGAAAAAAATGCATATTATAATAAAAATATAAAGTAAGACTTGTAAAAGTAACTAGTTATTTATTCCTAGTTATATTCCTAGTTAGGAAGACTGCATATGAAAATAACTAATTTACAAGTTTAAATACCAATCAAAATGTGTACTCCTCTGAGTTACTTCTTTTATTTATTTATTTGTGGTTTTTTTTGAGTTACTTCTTTTAAAGAAGAGTAATTTTGCCCACATTGACAAAATGATCCTGAAGTTCATTTGGAGAATAAAAAGAGAAGAAAGTACTGAACAAAAATTAGTTGTGAGAAGGTCAGCCCTATTCTGTTTTAATCATATAAAGATATGGTAATTAAAACAATGTGATGCATGTACAAAGAAAAGGCTAGATTTATAA
The DNA here is from genome assembly GCF_003369695.1 of Bos indicus x Bos taurus. NCBI lineage: Eukaryota > Metazoa > Chordata > Mammalia > Artiodactyla > Bovidae > Bos > Bos indicus x Bos taurus. Next base: position 39,028,458 of record NC_040085.1, read on the forward strand.
AGACAAGTCGAAATATAGATCTTACTATATACATGACAAAGAATGCAACTCACATCAATGAGGAAAAGATTAGTAAATATAGGATATAGGAGTAATTGTTTCATGATTTGAAACACATTAATCTAGGGCCTAATTTGTCTGTAGAGAAAATCAAGCATATCTTGTCTTTTTATTATCTTCAATGGCCATTATGTGACATCTAATTAAAGCCAAGACATGTTTTGCTTTGAAAAGTATTTACAGTTACAGTTTATATGCTGCTTCTCTATGTCAAAAAAAGACCAAAAAAAATAGCTAAAGTAAAAGGGCAGACAGGCCTGGGAAAAAAATCTCAAAGGGTTAGTATCTTTGTTATATCAATAAAGCTACAGTATATCTCTACATTGCCTTCATGGATCAATGCCTTGTCGAGGCAAAGAGGCTTGCATAACTCAATAAAACTACGAGCCATGCTGTGCAGAGCCATCCAAGACAGACAGGTCATAGTGGAGAGTTCCGATAAAACGTGATCCACTGGAGGAGTGAATGGCAAACCACCCCAGTATATTTTCCATGAGAACCCCATGAACTGCATTAAAAAGGCAAAAAGACATGATGCTGAAAGATGAGCCCCCCAGGTCAGGAGATGTACAGTATGCTACTAGGGAAGAGCAGAGAACACCTACTAATAGCTCCAGAAAGAATGAAGCAGCTGGGCCACAGCAGAAATGACACTCATGGATGTCTCTAGTGATGAAAGTAAAATTCAATGCTGTATAAGAACAGTATTGCATATGAACCTGGACTGTTAGGTCCATGAATCAAGGTAAACTGGACATGGCCAAACAGGGGATGGCAAGAGGAAACATCGACGTCTTAGGAATCAGTGAACTAAAGTGGACAGGAATGGGTGAATTTGATTCAAGTGACCATTATATCTACTACTGTGGGCAGGAATCCCATAGAAGAAATGGAGAAGCACTAATAATCAACAAAAGAGTCTAAAATGCAGTACTTAGGTGCAACCTCAAAAATGACAGAATGATCTCAGTTCATTTCCAAGGCAAGTCTTTCAACGTCACAGTAAGTCAAGTCTATGCCCCAACCATTGATACCAAAGAAGCTGAAGTTGATCAGTTCTATGACAACCTAGAAGACCTCCTAGAACTAACACCAAAAACAGTCTTCTATTCATCATAGGCGATTGGAATGCAAAAGTAGGAAGACAAAAGATACCTGGAGTAACAGGCAAGTTTGGCCTTGGAACACAAAATGAAGCAGGGCAAATGCTAACAGAATTCTGCCAAGAGAACGTACCGGTCATAGCAAACACCCTTTTTCAACAACACAAGAGACGACTTTACACATGGACATCACCAAATGGTCAATACTGAAATCAGATTGATTATATTCTTTGTAGCCAAAGATGGAGAAGCTGTATACAGTCAGCAAAAACAAGACCTGGAGCTGACTGTGGCTCAGATCATCAGCTTCTAATAGCAAAATTCAGGTTTAAACTAAAGAAAGTGGGGAAAACCACTAGGCAAGCCAGGTTTGACCTAAATCAAACCCCTCTGATTATACAGGGGTGATGAATAGATTCAAGGGATTAGATCTAGTAAACAGAGTGCCTGAAGAACTATGGACAGAGGTCCATGATACTGTACAGCAGGCAGCAAACAAAACCATCCCAAAGAAAAAGAAAAGCAAGAAGGCAAATGGTTGTCTGAGGAGGCTTTACAAACAGCTGAAGAAGAGAACTGAAATGCAAGGAAAAAAGGGAAAGGTACACCCAACTAAATTCAGAGTTCCAAAGAATAGCAAGGAGAGATAAGAAGGTCTTCTTCAGTGAACAATGCAAAGAAAGAGGAAAACAACAGAAGGGGAAAGACTAGAGATCTCTTCAAGAAAACTAGAAATATCAAGGGAACATTTCATCCAAAGATGGGCACAATAAGGGACAGAAAACGTAAAGACCTAGTAGAAGAGGATCAAAAAGAGATGGAAAGAATGCACAGAAGAACTGTACAAAAAATATTTTAATGACCCAGATAACCACGATGCTGTGGTCACTCACTCAGAACCAGACATTCTGGAGTGTGAAGTCAAGTGGGCTTTAGGAAGCACTGCTGTCAATAAAGCTAGTGGCAGGGATGGAATTCCAACAGAGCTGTTTAAAATCCTAAAAGATGATGCTATCAAAGTGCTGCACTCAGTTCAGTTCAGTTCAGTTCAGTCACTCAGTCGTGTCCGACTCTGCGACCCCATGAATCGCAGCACATCAGGCCTCTCTGTCCATCACCAACTCCCGGAGTTCACTCAGACTCACATCCATCGAGTCAGTGATGCCATCCAGCCATCTCATCCTCGGTCGTCCCCTTCTCCTCCTGCCCCCAATCCCTCTCAGCATCAGAGTCTTTTCCAATGAGTCAACTCTTCACATGAGGTGGCCAAAGTACTGGAGTTTCAGCTTTAGCATCATTCCTTCCAAAGAAATCCCAGGGCTGATCTCCTTCAGAATGGACTGGTTGGATCTCCTTGCAGTCCAAGGGACTCGCATGAGTCTTCTCCAATACCACAGTTCAAAAGCATCAATTCTTCGGCACTCAGCCTTCTTCACAGTCCAACTCTCACATCCATACATGACCACTGGAAAAACCATAGCCTTGACTAGACGGACCTTTGTTGGCAAAGTAATGTCTCTGCTTTTTAATATGCTATCTAGGTTGGTCATAACTTTCCTTCCAAGGAATAAGTGTCTTTTAATTTCATGGCTGCGGTCACCATTTGCAGTGATTTTGGAGCCCATAAAATTAAGTCTGACACTGTTTCCCCTGTTTCCCCATCTATTTCCCATGAAGTGATGGGACCAGATGCCATGATCTTCATTTTCTGAATGTTGAGCTGTAAGCCAACTTTTTCACTCTCCACTTTCACTTTCATCAAGAGGCTTTTTAGTTCCTCTTCACTTTCTGCCATAAGGGTGGTGTCATCTGCATATCTGAGGTTATTGATATTTCTCCTGGCAATCTTGATTCCAGCTTGTGTTTCTTCCAGTCCAGCGTTTCTCATGATGTACTCTGCATAGAAGTTAAATAAACAAATAAACAGGGTGACAATATACAGCCTTGATGAACTCCTTTTCCTATTTGGAACCAGTCTGTTGTTCCATGTCCAGCTCTAACTGTTGCTTCCTGATCTGCATACAGATTTCTCAAGAGGCAGATCAGGTGGTCTGGTATTCCCATCTCTTTCAGAATTTTCCACAGTTTATTGTGATCCACACAGTCAAAGGTTTTGGCATAGTCAATAAAGCAGAAATAGATGCTTCTCTGGAACTCTCTTGCTTTTTCCATGATCCAGCGGATGTTGGCAATTTGATCTCTGTTTCCTCTGCCTTTTCTAAAACCAGCTTGAACATCAGGAAGTTCACGGTTCACGTATTGCTGAAGTCTGGCTTGGACAATTTTGAGCATTACTTTAGTAGCGTGTGAGATGAGTGCAATTGTGCAGTAGTTTGAGCATTCTTTGGCATTGCCTTTCTTTGGGATTGGAATGAAAACGGACCTTTTCCAGTCCTGTGGCCACTGCTGAGTTTTCCAAATTTGCTGGCATATTGAGTGTAGCACTTTCACAGCATCATCTTTCAGGATTTGGAATAGCTCAAGTGGAATTCCATCACCTCCACTAGCTTTGTTCGTAGTGATGCTTTCTAAGGCCCACTTGACTTCACATTTCCAGGATGTCTGGCTCTAGGTGAGTGATCACACCATCGTGATTATCTGGGTTGTGAAGATCTTTTTTGTACAGTTCTTCTGTGTATTCTTGCCACCTCTTCTTAATATCTTCTGCTTCTGTTAGGTCCATACCATTTCTGTCCTTTATCGAGCCCATGCACTCAATATGTCAGCAAATTTGGAAAACCCAGCAGTGGGCATAGGACTGGAAAATGTCAATCCTCATCCCAATTCCCAATAAAGGCAGTACTAAAGAACATTCAAACCACCAGACAATTTCACTCATTTCCCATGCTAGTGAGGTTATGCTCAAAATCCTGCCTACTAGGCTTCAGCACTATGTGAACTGAGAATTTCCAGATGTCCAAGCTGGGTTTAGAAAAGGCAGAGGAACCATAGATCAAATTGCCAACAATCTCTGGATCATAGAGAAGCAAGGGAATTCCAGAAAAACATCTACCTCTGTTTCATTGACTATGCTAAAGTCCATCTGACTGTGTGGATCATAACAAACTGTGGAAAACTCTTGAAGAGATGGGAATATCAGACCATCTTACCTGTCTCCTGAGAAATCTGTATGTCAGTCAAGACATATCAATTAGAACTTTGTACAGAACAACTGACTGGCTCGGGATTGAGAAAGGAATGTGACAAGGCTGTTTATTGTGACCCTGTTTATTTAACTTACACGCAGAGCACATCATGAGAAATGGCAGGCTAAATGAGTTACAAGCTGGATCAAGATTGCTGGGAGAAATATCAACAACCTCAGATATGTGGATGATACCACTCTAATGGAAGAAAGTGAAGAGGAACTAAAGAACCTCTTGATGAGGATGAAGGAAGAGAGTGAGAAAGTCAGCTTAAAACTAAATATTAAAAAAACCTAAGATCATGGCATCTGGTCCCATCACTTCATAGAAAATAGATGGAGAAAAGGTGGAAGCAGTGACAGATTTTCTCTTCTTGGGTTCTAAAATAAGTGCAGATGGTGACTGCAGCCATGAAATTAGAAGATGATTACTTCCTAGTAAGAAAGCTATAAAAACCTAGACAGTGTGTTAAAAGCAGACATCATTTTGCCAACAAAGGTCCATATAGTCAAGGCTATGGTCTTCCCAGTAGTAACGTACAGTTGTGAGAGCTGGACCATAAAGAAGGCAGAGCGCCAAAGAATTATGCTTTTGAACTGCGGTGCTAGAGGACTCTTGAGAGTCTCTTGGACAGCAAGGAGATCAAACAAATCAATCCTGAAGGAAATCAACACTGAATACTTATTGCAAGGACTGATGCTGAAACTGAAGCTCCAATACTTTGGCCACCTGATGCAAACAGCTGACTCTTTGGAAAAGACTCTGATGCTGGGAAAGATTGAAGGCAGAAGGAGAAGAGGGCGACAGAGGATGAGCTGTTTGGATGGCATCACCGATGCAATGGACATGAACTTGGGCAAACTCTGAGAAACGGTGAGAGACAGGAAGGCCTGGTGTGCCACAGCCCATGAGGTCATGAAGAGTCAGATATGACTTGGCAACTGAACAACAGCAACAACATATCTTTATCTGAGGCCGAGGCTGTAACAGAAAGTAACCATCCAAGATCATGTGAACTTGGGTAAATTGCTTAGCTTCTCTGAGACTCAGTCTCCCTTCTCCATGCAGGATTGTGGTGAGGATTTAAAATATATGTAAAGATCTTAGTGCAGTATTTGACATATTATGGTTGCTCAACAAATGAGGGCCAGTACTAAGTGTCAGTATCACTACACAGTGGTGGTGGTAGTGGTTGTGGTAGTAACAGCTCACTTAGTAAGAAAGCTGTAAGTCGCTCAAAATAAATATATAAAGAACATGAACAGAGGGAATTGGTGGTCCAGTGGCTAAGACTTGGCACTTATACTTCAGTGGCCTGGGTCCAATCCCTAGTCAGGGAATTAAGATCCCGCAAGTCATGTGGCATGGCCAAAAATAATTTTTAAAAGAACATGAACAGAGAATGTTCAAAAAGAAGAAATAAAACTCATAAACTTGGAAAAAGTTTCAATCTCACCAAAAGCCAAAGAAATCCAAACCAAAACAATGACATGGTATTTTTTTGATCTACTAAATTATCAGAATATTTTTTAAAACAGTAGCTATCCAGTGCTGGGACGGTGTGCTGAAAGTGGTATTTTCATATATTACCAACAATATGTAAATTGGTACAACCCTCTTAGGAAGAGATGTGGAAACGTATTCTGTCATTTCAAAACAGATTATATTCTTTGATACAGTAATTTCACAGCTGAGATTCAGTCCTAAGAACAGATCCCCAAACACAGAAATACTATATGAATAAAAATGTAAAATGTAGTTGTTATTGAATAATTGGAAACAACCTAGCTGTCCAGCAGTTAGAAGAATAATTAGGATTTACTCATATGAATGGTATGAAAAGATATGAACAGTATGAAAAGGCAAAAAGATAGGACACTGAAAGATGAACTCCCCAGGTCAGTAGGTGCCCAATATGCTACAGGAGATCAGTAGAGAAATAACTCCAGAAAGAATGAAGGGATGGAGCCAAAGCAAAAACAACACCCAGTTGTGAATGTGACTGGTGATAGAAGCAAAATTCGATGCTGTAAAGAGCAATATTCCACAGGAACCTGCAATGTTAGGTCCATGAATCAAGGCAAATTGGAAGTGATCAAACAGGATATGGCAAGAGTGAACATCGACATTTTAGGAATCAGCGAACTAAAACGGACTGGAATGGGTGAATTTAACTCATATGACCATTATATCTACTATTGTGGGCAAGAATCCCTTAGAAGAAATGGAGTAGCCATCACAGTCAACAAAAGAATCTGATATGCAGTACTTGGATGCAATCTCAAAAACATCAGAATGATTTCTGTTCATTTCCAATGCAAACCATTCAATATCACAGTAATCCAAGTCTATGCCCCGACCAGTAATGCTGAAGAAGCTGAAGTTGAATAGTTCTGTGAAGACCTACAAGACCTTCTAGCACTAACCCCCCCCAAAAGATGCTCTTTTCATTATAGGGGACTGGAATGCAAAAGTAGGAAGTCAAGAAACACCTGGAGTAACAGGCAAATTTGGCCTTGGAATGCAGGATGAAGCAGGGCAAAGGCTAATAGAGTTTTGCCAAAAGAAGGCACTGGTCATAGCAAACAACCTCTTCCAACAATACAAGAGAAGACTCTACACATGGACATCACCAGATGGTCAACACTGAAATCAGATTGATTATATTCTTTGCAGCCAAAGATGGAGAAGCTCTATATACAGTCAGCAAAAACAAGACTGGGAGCTGACTGTGGCTAAGATCATGAACTCCTTATTGCCAAATTCAGACTTAAATTGAAGAAAGTAGGGAAAACCACTAGACCATTCAGGTATGACCTAAATCAAATCCCGTACTATTATACAGTGGAAGTGAGAAATAGATTCAAGAGATTAGATCTGATAGACAGAGTGCCTGATGAACTATGGACAGAGGTTCGTGACATTGTATAGGAGACAGGGATCAAGACCATCTCCAAGAAAAAGAAATGCAAAAAAGCAAAATGGCTGTCGAGGAGACCTTACAAATAGCTGTGAAAAGAAGAGAAGTGAAAAGCAAAGGAGAAAAGGAAAGATATTCCCATTTGAATGCAGGGTTCCAAAGAATAGCAAGGAGAGATAAGAAAGGCTTCCTCCGTGATCAGTGCAAAGAAATACAGGAAAACAATAGAATGGGAAAAAATAGAGATCTCTTCAAGAAAACTAGAGATATCAAAGGAACATTTCATGCAAAGATGGGCTCCATAAAGAGCAGAAATGGTATGGACCTAACAGAAGCAGAAGATATTAAGAGGTGGCAAGAATACACTGAAGAACTATACAAAAAAGATCTTCATGACCCAGATAACTACAATGGTATGATCACTCACCTAGAGCCAGACGTCCTGGAATGCGAAGTCAAGTGGGCCTTAGGAAGCATCGCTACAAACAAAGCTAGTGTGGTGATGGAATTCTAGTTGAGCTATTTTAAATCCTAAAATATGATTCTGTGAAAGTGCTGAACTCAATATGCCAGCAAATTTGGAAAACTCAGCAGTGGCCACAGGACTGGAAAAGGTCAGTTTTCATTCCAATCCCAAAGAAAGGCAATGCCAAAGAATGTTTAAACTACTTCACAATTGCACTCATCTCACATGCTAGTAAAGTAACGCTCAAAATTCTCCAAGCCAGTCTTCAACAGTACGTGAACCATAAACTTCCAGATGTTCAAGTTGGATTTAGAAAAAGCAGAGGAACCAGAGATCAACTTGCTAACACCTGTTGAATTATCGAAAAAGCAAGAGAGTTCCAGAAAAACATCTGTTTCTGCTTTATTGACTATGCCAAAGCCTTTGACTGTGTGGATCACAATAAACTGTGGAAAATTCTGAAAGAGATGGGAATGCCAGACCACCTGACCTGCCTCTTGAGAAACCTGTATGCAGGTCAGGAAGCAACAGTTAGAACTGGACGTGGAACAACAGTCTGGTTCCAAATCGGGAAAGGAGTACGTCAAGGCTGTATATTGTCACCCTGCTTATTTAACTTATATGCAGAGTACATCATGAGAAACATTGGGCTGGATGAAGCACAAGCTGGAATCAAGATTGCCAAGAGAAATATCAATAACCTCAGATATGCAGATGACACCACCCTTATGGCAGAGAGCGAAAAAGAACTAAAGAGCCTCTTGATGAAAGTGAAAGAGGAGAGTGAAAAAACTGGCTTAAAACTCAACGCAAAAAACGAAGATCATGGCATCTGGTCCCATCACTTCATGGCAAATAGATGGGGAAACAATGGCAGACTTTATTTTTTGGGGCTCCAAAATCACTGCAAATGGTGACTGCAGCCATGAAATTAAAAGACGCTTACTCTTTTAAGTTATGACCAACCTACACAGCATATTAAAAAGCAGAGACATTAGTTTGCCAACAAAGGTCTGTCTAGTCAAGGCTATGGGTTTTCCAGTAGTCATGTTTGGATGTGAGAGTTGGACTATAAAAGAAAGCTGAGTGCTGAAGAATTGATGCTTTTGAACTGTGGTATTGGAGAAGACTCTTAAGAATCCCTTGGACTGCGAGGAGATCCAACCAGTTCATCCCAAAGGAAATCAGTACTGGGTGTTCATTGGAAGGACTGATGTTGAAGCTGAAACTCCACTACTTGGGCCACCTGATGCGAAGAGCTGACTCATTTGAAAAGACCCTGAGGCTGGGAAAGATCGGAGGCGGGAGGAGAAGGGAACGACAGAGGATGAGATGGTTGGATGGCATCACTGACTCTATGGACACGGGTTTGAGTAAACCATGGGATTTGGTGATGGACAGGGAGGCCTGGCGTGCTGCAGTCCATGCAGTTGCAAAGAGCCAGACACGACTGAGCGACTGAACTGAACTGAACTCAACTGAACTACAGATATGATGATACTACATGGAAAATACAATAAGAAGAAGACAGAATACATTTTCTGTGTAGTGTTGTGCATGCATGCTCAGTTGCTTCAGTCATACTGACTCTTTTTGACCCTGTGGACTGTAGCCCACCAGCCTCTTTTGTCCATGGGAATTCTCCTGGCAAGAACACTGGAGTGGATTGCCATGCCCTCCTCCAGGGGATCTTTCTGACCCAGGGATCTAACCCACGTCTCTTATGTCGTGGGCTGGCAGGTTCTTTACCCCAGCCCCACCTGGGAAGTCTCATGTAGTATTGAACAGCAGACTAAACTGGAAGGAAATATTTCAAATTAGAAATAGGAATCATATTAAAGTGGTATGATTATCAGGAATTGTTACTTTTAAATTAAAAAATTATAGTTAATTAAAACTAGATTTTCTTTTCTGCTTCCAAAAGAGCTCTTTCTCTTTTGTGTGTGTGTCCAGTTGTGTCCGACTCTTCATGACCCTGTGGACCGCAACACATCAGGCTTCCTTGTCCCTGTCCCTGAGCAAACTCAGGGAGATGGTGAAGGACAGGGAAGCCTGGTGTGCAGTTCATGGCGTCAGGAAGAGCCGGACACTACTGAGCAACTGAACAAGTGACGTCTGCCTCAGGCACAACTCTGTACCCTTGGAAAGACTTAGCACCGACAGAGCCCCCACTCCCATCCCCACCCCAGTGAGGACAGTGGCACAGTCCTTCGCTCCCCCGACCCAGGCAGTGCAGCCAAAGGTCCCCGAGCTGGCTGAAGTCCACAAGGATGCCACTGCCGGGTCTAGAGGTCCGAGCAGCAAGCACACTCCTGGAGGGAGGCGCTGAGGTGCCCTCAAACCCCCTGCAGCACACACACCGTCTTCACTCCCCATCCAGACGGACACACTGAGGGAGCCGAGGCCTTCAACGTGTCTACCACTCGAAGGCGGTGTGATCTTGGGCACCGTGTTTAATCACTCTGTGCTTCAGCATTCTCTTCTGCAAAATGGAGGTAACAGTGGGTCCTACCTGGAGGGCTGTCTGCCCGGGTTCAGTCTGGCACACAGTGTACTCAATATAAGGATCGTGTTGCCATCTGCTCTCTAGCTAATATCTCCTCCATCCACACTCTCCGCTCCAGCGTGGGGAGCTCCTCAGAGTCCCAGACGAGCAGCCCATATCCTCCGCCAGGTGGTGCCCGTTCCCCTCGCGCCACAAAGAAGCCCATGATGCAGGTAGCCAATCAGGACAATCGCAGCCGTGGTCGCTCCTGCGGGGATGAGGGGTATCTCTCGGCCTCTGCCCGCCCTGCCCCAGCCCCCTACCCGCGGACTCTCGGCAATGGGCCTCCCACGCCAGCTCCTCCTCCGTGCCTCCGCTTCGGAGCCCCTCTGCATTGTGCCTGGGCGCGAGCCGCTTGTCCCCGTCCGCGGGCTTGGACCGGATGAGCCGAGGGAGGGCGAGCTGAGTTCGGGGTGAGGACGAGGCTCCCAGGAGTGGGAGCGTCCGGGTGCAGGCAACAGTCCTCCAGACCCCTCGCCTCTCCGCCGACCTTGGATATGATATGGAGGCAGCTGCGGTGGCCTCCCGCTCGCCCTCTATTCTCAGGCCAGACTGAGGGTCCCTCTTCGGGCTCCCTCGACCAGTCCATAGCCAGGTGAGTGGGAGCCACTCGGGACTCCGCAGGTCCCCCAGTGCTTTTCTCCCTGACAGCGAGTTGTCCCAGCCTTCCTGGCCTGGATGTACGACCTCCCCCAGGGCCTTGGGAGCCTGGTCTGGCGCCCCCAGGCGTTGAAATTCACACCCCAAGCGCTTGAATGGACATTTACAGAACAGAAACCTCTGCGAGCCTGAAGGCATTTCAAGAGATGGTCAGATTTGTTTATGACCAGAAAAATACAAATTAAAATGACAATGAGATACCACTCAATTGGGCTGGCAAAAATTAGAAAAACTGGATAATGTCAAATGGTAGTGGGGACTGAGGGGTGTTCTGACAAGGTGCAGTGCTGAGGGAAACTAAACAGTGAATCGTGACGCTGAAACCAGGCTCCTTCTCTTACAGGCTCATAAGGGGACATGTTAGATCACGTTTATTACTGGATTGTTGTTTTGTGGTTGCTGGGAGCTGGAGGCAACCCAGGTGTCCACATTGGGAAAGTGGACGGATGAGTAAAATGTGATACTGCCATGCAAGGTGGCTTCCCAGGAGGCTCAGTGGGAAAGAATCCCCCTCCCAGTGTAGGAGACTTGGGTTTGATCCCTGGGTTGGGGAGATCCCCTGGAGAAGGAAAAGGCAAACCACTCCAGTATTCTTGCCTGAAAACCCCCATGGGCAGAGGAGACTGGCGGGCTGCATACAGTCCATCAGGTTTCAAAGAGTCAGACACCACTGAGAATGCAAAACACTGTGCAACTACAGATGATAGGGACCAGGTGTGTTTACACCAACGTGGATTGAAACACCAAATGCTGAGCAGAAAAAGTAGACCGACTAAATGAGACCCAAAACACAGTACCAGTACTGTGCACAAAACAACACAGATTTGCAAAGATACATACAATACAAACAAAAAGATACTCCTTAAACTCAATAGAATGGGTTGTACTTGAGACCCTGGTGGGGTGTCCATGTCTCCTCTTTGTTGCCTTATAAGCATTTACAGCTTCTTTAGATTTGGGGATAGTGGGGTCCCAGGCATCTCCGCCCCAAGGCAAGAAGTCATTACTATTTCTTCTGGGATCAGAGGAGGACAAATATCTTTCAGTCATTCGTGTAGTTCAGAAAGGCTTCCTGGGGAAGGAAGTACTTGAAATGGACTTTGAAAAATAATATAATGAGAAGAGCTAACAATTAATGAGCCCCACAGTAAAGACTGTGTGGATTATCTCCTATTGTCCCCCAACCCACCCTATAAAATGGACATTATTACCACCGGTTTATGGGGGAGGAGAAGAACAGAGAGGGTAAATAACTCTCCCTATCTCACAAGGTAAGTGGTGGAGCCAGGGTTCTAACCCAGCTGGTCTAATTTAAGAACCACAGCATGAGGAGCATCTGGTGGTAAACAGGACCCTTGATGGAGTCAAAGCTGCAGACAGCTGGTGGTTGGTCACTGTCCAAACCCTGGCCTCCCAGATGGATGCAGAGATGCCAAGGATCAGTCAGCTGGCACAGCTGCCCAGCTGCCATCCTTGAATTTCATGGCCTTGAGCCAGCTGAGTGAAGTGGCTGCTGCTTTATCACCTTCTTCTTGCAGCCACTGCTGCCAGGAGACAGTCTGTGTCTCCACAATTCCCCCCAGGGAACCTGGAGGTGAGACCCAAGTGACCATGAGTCAGCATTAGAGTAACCTTGGGTGACCGACAGACCCTGGCCCTTCCCTCCAGGCTAGTCACCCTAGCCCAGGGCAGGCCACACCTATCTGGTGCTTCCAGGTAAAATCAGAAGGTTCTATGGGCTTCCACTAGAAGGCCTCCCCAGCCTTCAGTGCTCCCACATTCTGGCCAGGGGTTTTTATTTTATTTTATCTATTTACTTTGGGCTATGTCAGTAGTTGTGTCTCAAGAGCTTAGTTGCCCTGAAGCATGTGGGATCCTCCCAGATGAGGGATCAAACCCATGTCCCCTGCATTGGCATGCAGACTCTTAACTGCTGGACCACCAGAAAGTCCCTAGTTAATGGGCTTTTAATTCATTATCTCACTTAATCCTCACAAAAATTCTGAAAAATAGGAGTGACAAAGTCACTCCATTAAATAGGAAACTGAGGCTCAAAAAGGTCCAATAACCTGTTGAGGTCACAGCAATAAATCATGTGAGAGGCTGGATTCAAACTCTCTGCACCATGCTTACATGTCAGTCTGGACTAAACTGGCCCATTATCCAACCCCTTCCCATACTTCAAGTTCAACTCCACAGCACCCACCCCTAGGCTCCAGCCTCCCAGGAAGGCTCCCTTGTAGATGCTTGCTATAACTAGCTGGTGATCTAGGTCAGTCCCTTCGCCTCTGAGGGCCTCAGTCTCCTCATCTGTAAAAACCACTGGGTTGGAGGTAGGACCTGTGAGCTGTCCAGCTCTGATGGTTCTTGGCTAGACAAGACACAGTGATCTTTCCTGAGATCACCCAAGAGGGGTTGAGGGCCCCTAGCACTGGGCCAGCTCCTCCACAAGATGACCCTCCTGGTTTTTCCTTGCTCTTACTTCATCACTTCAGAAATTAGACAGGGAGTTTTTGTTTTACAAAAAAAGAACTGTGACCTGTATTTCACAACCTACCTAGTTGATTGCATGCTCCTTTGTTACTTGGGTGACATTCTGTTAAAAAGACAGGATCTCGGGCCACACCCTAGACTGACTGAATCAGAACATGCATTTCAACAAGATCTCTGGTGATTCCTATGTACATCGAAATATGAGAAGCACTGCTCTAAGCTGTCAACACCACTTCATTCCAGTCCATCATTTTCAGGCTTTTATGCCTATTTTCCCCAAGCAGGTCTCTTTCCCCAATTAATCTCTTTGAACTGTCATCATTTCTTGAGCACCAGCTGTGTACCAGCTACTATGTCAGTCCTTTATCAGCATTCTCTCACGTCCTCTTACTAACCTCTCCGTGATGCCTTTTCCTCCAAAGAGAGGTCACAGTTTGTAATTCTGGGAAACACAAGTAACACTGGGTCCATCTCTTCCCACTCAGAACCCCTTGTTGTATCATTTCATACTCAAAAGAAACACCAATGTGGTTCCAAAGCTTTGAAAAGTAATGCAAGTGGGACTTTCTTCATCAACAGTTTACTTAACACAGGCTCACTGCAGGAATTATAACAATTTCACAAGCTATTAGCATACAAGATAATACCTCTTAAAAAGCCAATAAAGTTAAATAACATACTCGGAACAAATGATAGATTAATTACACTATTGTTCTAGAAAGGGACAGATGAAGAGAAACTCAAATGAGATATACCTTTTCTACCAGTTTTGGTTTCTTAGGAGATATCTTTGCCAACAGAGAGCTACATTCAGATTCTTGGCCAGTTGAGCCACAAGGGAGCCCAAGAATACTGGAGTGGGTATCCTATCCCTTCTCCAGCGAATCTTTCTGACCCAGGAATCAAACTGGGGTCTCCTGCATTGCAGGCAGATTTTTTACCAACTGAGCTATGAGGGAACCCCTAAGTGAAAGTGAAAGTCGTTCAGTCCTGTCTGACTCTGTGATCCCATGGACTATACAGTCCATGGAATTCTCCAGACCAGAATACTGGAGTGGGTAGCGTTTCCCTTCTCCAGAGGATCTTCCCAGTCCAGGGATTGAACCCATGTCTCCCACATTGCAAGCTGATTCTTTACCAGCCGAGCCACAAGGGAAGCCCACATAGAGCTACCAACACAAAAATAAAAGTCCCTTGTTGCTAGAGCATGTTGCTAGGCAAAATGGTGCCTGTGTTAACTGGCAGGCAGATGTCCTTCTAGGCTGCATGGTTTGTAACCACCACTGGAGGAAGGAGTAGGCTTTACCAGGGCAGCAGCTAATGCCCCAAGGTCTTCAGAGAGCTAGATCAGCAAGAGGTAGTTTTGCCCAGACTGAAACTCTCAGATATTCCCCCACAAACTCTCAGTATTTATAGTCTAAATGTCCCCTTTGCAATAGCTGTTTCTCTACACGTTCTTATCGATAAACCCCCATCCGGGTCCCTCAGCAGCTGAGCCACTAAGTGCTTATCAACAGCAACAGATGAGATGAAGACATCCCAACACAGCTTACTTCACTTTCATATCAAAACAACTTCACTTCTAAAAACAGCTCTTTTTTTGTTGTTTGTCTTTGACACAAACAAGTGGATTAAAACAACTGCACAATGATCACAAACAGCTGGCTTTGAAATAATATCAAACCAATACACAAGTGGCAAGGAATTCAGGGAAGTTCAGACAGAACAAAATGTCCTAAAAATCGTATTTCAGTGTCTCTTTCCCCAAAGTTCCACTCATCCCAATAGGGCCCCCGCTTCTCGTCCCAAATCAGCTCTGCCTCTCTGCTTCTAACCAGACTCTTTTGTGACACCCAAATGTTCTCTGCCCAGATTCATTTTTTATATAAACAATTTTGTCTGCCCACCCCTCCTGCCACTGGCATTTCCTCCATGCCCCAATAGCCCTAGTGCCCACAAGCAGCCAGTTTCTTCCTTCAGAGGCTGTAAAGACTCCTAGCTTATGGTGGGAAACTGTTGTTTGGCACAGGAAGCTCAGCTCAGTGCTCTTTGATGACCTAGAGGAGTAGGATGGAGGTGGAGGGGGAAAGGAGGCTCAAGAGGGGAGGGACTATATGTATACTTAGAGCTGATTCATGTTGTTGTACAGCAGAAACTAACACAACATTGTCAAGCAATTATACTCTAACTAAAAAATAAGTTAAAAAAAAGACTCCTAACTTAATACTTTTTTTCAATTGAAGTACAGTTGATTTACACTATGCCATGTGAATATTTGCTTACTTGCTTGTGTCGACTTAAAAAACAATGCACAACATGAGAGTTGCGAGTTAAGTTTTATTTGCAGCAAAATGAGGACTACAGCCCAAGAGACAGCAGCTCAGATAGGTCTGAGAAACTGCTCCAAAGAGATAGGGGGGACGCACAGTATATATGTGATTTTGGTAAAGGGGGAGTACATGCAATCAAGCACATAATTTTTTATTGAAAGTTTCTGCTGGTCTCGTGAAGCTTCTGCTAGTCACGAGAAACAGTCGTCACCATGAAGGATTCTAGTGCTTCTCTGGATATGAGGAGATACAAGAATTGGGCTCATAAAATCAGCTCCTGAGACTATCTGCAGACCTGTCCTGCCAGTTTTTCTCCCTGAGCACAGAGTGCCTCATTTCTGCTCTCCACCCTGAACTCCTTCATGGGGTGTTGAAGGTCAGCAGCTGCAGCAGCACATGATTTAATCCTTGCAGAGGTAGATGGCAAGTACCCATGTCAAGTGCCAATTTGTTGTTGTTATTGTTCGGTTGCTAAGTTATATCTGACTTTTTGTGACCCCATGAAATGCAGCACCCCAGGCTTCCCTCTTCTTCACTATCTCCTGGGGTTTGCTCAAATTCATGTCCATTGAGTCAGTGATCACATCTAACCATCTCTTACTCTGTTGCCCCCTTCTCCTCCTGCCCTCAATCTTTTCCAGCATCATGGTCTCTTACAGTGAGTCGGCTCTTCTCATCAGGTGACCAAAGTATTGAAGCTTCAGCTTCAGCATCAGTCCCTCCAGGGAATATTTGGGGTTGATATCCTTTAGGATTGACTGGCTTGACCTCCTTGCTGTCCAACAGATTCTCAAGAGTCTTCTCCAATGGACTCTCAAGAGTCTTCTCCAGCACCACAATTCGAAGGCATCAATTCTTTGGCGCTCAACCTCCTTTTCAGCCCAACTCTCACATCTGTACATGACTACTGGAAAAACCATAACTGACTATATGGACCTTTGTCAGCAAACTGATGTCTCTGCTTTTTAACTACACTGTCTAGGTTTGTCATAGCTTTCCTTCCAAGGAGCAAGCTTTTAATTTCATGGCTGCAGTCACCATCTGCAGTGATTTGGGAGCCAGTTTGTAGTTGACACTTGTTATCTACCCAGCCCCCACTTCCCTTTAAGCATTTTTGTTCACCATTAAATCACAGGGAGGGAGGGATAGTCAGCAGGACAGTGGAGGGCAAGTCTCAGTGGCACAGGACTCCCCAAGTTGATGGGGGCCTGAGCATGAAGGTTCAAAGTTCCGGGTGCCCCAGGCAATTTCAGAAAGGAGTCCAGAAATGCCTGGATTTTATTCCTAACTCTGAGTTTTCAGAATCTGGGGTCTGCTCCAGGTGATAGCCTGTGACCATAAGACTTCTTCCAGGCCCAACACACTGCTCAGAAGGGCCCCTAAGGGCTCAAGGTCTGGGTGGTGAGGACTCCTGCTGGGGCAAAAGGAGCAAGACAAAGCCACAATTTCTTTTCTCCTAATGTTTTGTTTAGAAAAATTCAAACTGGGACTTGCTTGATGGTTCAGTGGTTAAGAGTTCGCCTTCCAATGCAGGGGATATGGGAGGAACTAAGATCGTACATGCTGAGGGGCAACTAAACCCATGCTCCACAACAAGAGAAGCCTGAGCATCACAACTGGTTTGCCGCAACAAAAACCCAGTGCAGCCAAAAAAGAAAGAAAAATTCAAACCTACACAAAAGTGGAAAGAATAGAACTACATATTAATATTTTGCCATATTTATCTTATCTAAGAAGTAGGAGTTTTGTAAATAGTATGGAAATTTTCAAATATACACAAAGAATAATATAATGAAACCCACATGCCTATCAACCAGTTTCAACAATTAGCAATCCATGGCTAACTTTCTCCTCTTCCTAAATTATTTTGAAGCAGATTCATAAATATCAGTTTATCCATAAATGTCAGGATCTCTATAAGTAAAACTTCATTTTAAAACATAACTAAAATACCATTTTCACACTTGAAAGTTAACAGTAATTCCTTAATATCATCAATTCAGTGTTCCATTTTTCCCAACTGTGATATGTGTATATTTGTACTATGGTTTACTCTAATCAGAATTCCAATAAGCTCCATCCAGTGAAATTGCTGATTTGTCTCTTAAGTCTCTTAACCTACAAGTTCCGCTCTGCATGCACACTCTCTCTCCCGCCCCTACCCATCACAGTTTATTTATTGATTCACTGCACTGGGTTGTGTATCCTGCAGAGATTCCCACAGTCTATATTTTGCTTGTGACTTCCCTAGAATAACATTTAACACACTCTTCTGCCTCCTGTGTTTCCTATAAATTGGTAGATTGATCAAAAATTCTGTAAACAGAGTTTTAGAAAGGCTCCTTTCATAAGCGGTGTGCATTTTCATTAAAAGTACAAAACATCTTTTCCCTCTTTGAATGAAGTTAGCAGCCATTGATGATTTCCCAAATTCATTTTTTAAACCACTGTGATATTGTGATATTTGTAATAACAAATACATATTTTGTCTTTGTCCCCATTCCTGGAGCAGAGCTCCTAAAATCCTTGGAACCTTGCATTTGTGGCATGCCAGAAAGCTGTCTTTTGTTATGCTAGTGAGGTGATTTGGGAAACCTCCAGGTGTGGCACGGATGGTAAAGAGTCTGCCTGCAATGCAGGAGACACAGGTTCAATCCCTGGGTCTGAAAGATCCCTTGGAGAGGAAATGGCCACCCACTCCAGTATTCTTGGCTGGAAAATCCCATGGATGGAGAAGACTGGCGGGCTATGGCCACCCACTCCAGTATTCTTGGTTGGAAAATCCCATGGATGGAGAAGACTGGCGGGCTACAGTCCATGCGGTCGCAAAGAGTCAGACACGACTGAACAGCTAACACTTCCATTTTTCTAGATGTCCTAAGACTTGGAGCTTGGTTGCCTGGGGAACCAGTTGAGATTAGATGGTGGGAACTTTCAGTCCTCTTTCCTCCCCAAACTCTGAGGAAGAGAGAAGGGCTGAATCAGTCACCACTGGTCAATTATTTCATCAATCATTCCTATGTAATGAAACCTCCATAAAAGTCAAAACAGAGGGGAATCAGAGACCTTCTAGATTGGTGAACACATGGAGATTCCGGGAGAGCAACGACCTGGAGCAGACTGTGGCAGGGGGAGGTGGGTGGTTTCACTCCATGCTTTCACTGTGCATCTCTTCCGTAAGGCTGTTCCTGGGTTATAGCCTTTTATAATAAACAGTAAACATAGGGATGATAACTGTTATTGGGTTGATCTTATTTCTAAGACCTTTCAGTAGATAAAGCTAGGAAATGTTTGTTCATTTGTCTTCGGATAAAACATATCATAAGTTCCTACTCATGACTATCAACTCAAATTCAAGACAACAGGGTTTTACCTAACATCATCAAAATTACATCTGTGTTTTCTTTCTCCCGTGTTGGAACTCCTCATTCACTTTACCCTATAATCTACTCACAACAGTGTCAGAATAACAATTTCAACACAATAACCACTAACTTGATTCCTGAAAACTTTGTTTTTAAAGTTTGTCTTGCCATTTTGTATACATCCCACCAGGGACCTATAGCTGGCCCTCCATATCTGCAGGGCCTGAATCCAAGGATTCAATCAGCCCCAGATTGAAAATATTTGGGGAAAAAAATCCAGAAAGTTTCAAAAGAGAAAACTTGAATTTGTCACATACTGACATAGCATTGCATTGTATTCAAAATTACGAGTAATCAAGAGATAATTTAATGTGGGATGATGTGGGTAAGCTAGACACAAACACTATCCTCTCTATAAGGAACCTGAACATCTGCAGGTTTGGGCATCAGGGGTGCTGGAACCAATCCCTTGAAGATACCAAGGGGTAACTGTATAGTCACACTACTATTTTAAAACCACTTGGAATAGTTCCTCTCTATGCGATTATGCAAAATGGCTGTCCGGGGAGGCCTTACAAATAGCTGTGAAAAGAAGAGAAGCAAAAAGCAAAGAAGAAATGCAGAGTTCCAAAGAATAGCAAGAAGAGATAAGAAAGCCTTCTTCAGCGATCAATGCAAAGAAATAGAGGAAAACAACAGAATGGGAAAGACTAGGAATCTCTTCAAGAAAATCAGAGATACCAAGGGAACATTTCATGCAAAGATGGGCTCGATAAAGGACAGAAATGGTATGGACCTAACAGAAGCAGAAGATATTAAGAAGAGGTGGCAAGAATACACAGAAGAACTGTACAAAAAAGATCTTCACAACCCAGATAATCACGATGGTGTGATCACTCACCTAGAGCCAGACATCCTGGAATGTGAAGTCAAGTGGGCCTTAGAAAGCATCACTACGAACAAAGCTAGTGGAGGTGATGGAATTCCACTTGAGCTATTCCAAATCCTGAAAGATGATGCTGTGAAAGTGCTACACTCAATATGCCAGCAAATTTGGAAAACTCAGCAGTGGCCACAGGACTGGAAAAGGTCCGTTTTCATTCCAATCCCAAAGAAAGGCAATGCCAAAGAATGCTCAAACTACTGCACAATTGCACTCATCTCACACGCTACTAAAGTAATGCTCAAAATTGTCCAAGCCAGACTTCAGCAATACATGAACCGTGAACTTCCTGATGTTCAAGCTGGTTTTAGAAAAGGCAGA
The DNA here is from genome assembly GCF_003369695.1 of Bos indicus x Bos taurus. Classification (NCBI taxonomy): domain Eukaryota; kingdom Metazoa; phylum Chordata; class Mammalia; order Artiodactyla; family Bovidae; genus Bos; species Bos indicus x Bos taurus. The sequence goes on from NC_040085.1 coordinate 39,048,810, forward strand.
GGAAACAGAGATCAAATTGCCAACATCCGCTGGATCATGGAAAAAGCAAGAGAGTTCCAGAGAAGCATCTATTTCTGCTTTATTGACTATGCCAAAACCTTTGACTGTGTGGATCACAATAAACTGTGGAAAATTCTGAAAGAGATGGGAATACCAGACCACCTGATCTGCCTCTTGAGAAATCTGTATGCAGATCAGGAAGCAACAGTTAGAGCTGGACATGGAACAACAGACTGGTTCCAAATAGGAAAAGGAGTTCATCAAGGCTGTATATTGTCACCCTGTTTATTTGTTTATTTAACTTCTATGCAGAGTACATCATGAGAAACGCTGGACTGGAAGAAACACAAGCTGGAATCAAGATTGCCAGGAGAAATATCAATAACCTCAGATATGCAGATGACACCACCCTTATGGCAGAAAGTGAAGAGGAACTAAAAAGCCTCTTGATGAAAGTGAAAGTGGAGAGTGAAAAAGTTGGCTTACAGCTCAACATTCAGAAAATGAAGATCATGGCATCTGGTCCCATCACTTCATGTGAAATAGATGGGGAAACAGGGGAAACAGTGTCAGACTTTATTTTTCTGGGCTCCAAAATCACTGCAGATGGTGACTGCAGCCATGAAATTAAAAGGCGCTTACTCCTTGGAAGGAAAGTAATGACCAACCTACATAGCATATTCAAAAGCAGAGACATTACTTTGCCACAAAGGTTCATCTAGTCAACGCTATGGTTTTTCCTGTGGTCATGTATGGATGTGAGAGTCGGACTGTGAAGAAGGCTGAGCGCCGAAGAATTGATGCTTTTGAACTGTGGTGTTGGAGAAGACTCTTGAGAGTCCCTTAGACAACAAGGAGATCCAACCAGTCCATTCTGAAGGAGATCAGCCCTGGGATTTCTTTGGAAGGAATGATGCTAAAGCTGAAACTCCAGTACTTTGGCCACCTCATGCGAAGAGTTGACTCATTGGAAAAGACTCTGATGCTGAGAGGGATTGGGGGCAGGAGGAGAAGGGGACGACAGAGGATGAGATGGCTGGATGGCATCACTAACTCGATGGATGTGAGTCTGAGTGAACTCCAGGAGTTGGTGATGGACAGGGAGGCCTGGCGTGGTGCGATTCATGGGGTTGCAAAGAGTCAGACACGACTGAGCGACTGATCTGATCTGATGCAATTATGCTACCAACTCAACAGGCATAGGTTTATTGTTTCATTTTGCTTTTTAAACAATTATTTATTTATTTATTTTTGGCTGTGTTGGGTCTTCACTGCTACGTGTGGGCTTTCTCTAGTTTCTGCGAGTGGGGACTAATCTCAGTTTGTGGTGTGCCGACTTCTCATTCCAGTGGCTTTTCTTATTTCAGAGCATGGGCTCTAGAGCATCCCGGCTTCAGCAGTTGTGGCACATAGGCTCAGTAGTTGCAGCTTGCAGCATGTGGAATCTTCCCAGAGCAAGGATTGAACCCGTGTTCCCTGCATTGGCAGACAGATTCTCAACTAATGGATCACCAGGTAAATCCTCATTTTGCTTTTTATATTTTTTTCCATTCCAATTTTATTGAGCTGTAATTGACATACAGCACTGTGTGGATAATGATGTGATTTACATATACTATTAAGTGATTACCACCCTAAGCTTAGTGAACATCCATTATCTCATGAAGATACAGCATTAAAGAAAAGGGAAAAAAAATTTTCCCATGTGATGAGAACTCTTAGGATTTACTCTTTCATATATCACGTACAGCAGTGAACTATTTAGATACGTTTAACATACTTTTTGGAGAAGGCAATGGCACCCCACTCCAGTACTCTTGCCTGGAAAATCCCATGGATGGAGGAGCCTGGTCGGCTGCAGTCCATGGGGTCGCACAGAGTCGGACACGACTGAAGCGACTTAGCAGCAGCAGCAACATACTTTTGTTTTAGAACTATATAAAATGTTTATAGGTTTCAAAGTCAAGTCTCTGAAGGTTGTTATAGTCAGTTATCTAAGACCTGCAGCATCCACCTGTTCTCTCCTCCACTCCATATCCAACTTTTATTCCCAACTGATGATCCAATTGACCAGTAGTGGCCTCCCGCCACCACAGATGCTCAGTGCAGACCCAAAGGCATCTTCTACACAGAGGAAACAGCTTCCCACAGACCTCCTGGAGCTTCCCCTGTGGTTCCCTTTCACAGCTGGACCAACTCGGCTTCTCAGGATGATTACTGACTCCACTGATGCTGTAACTCCCCTTCTGGTCACTGTCTTCCCCAGCTCCTTCCACAACTGTGCAAGGCAAATTACTATCATAAAGCCTCTATCATGCAACCTCAAAGTGATTCAGTTCCCCAAATGGATCCTGACTGACACAACAACCTTCTACTGTTGTTGTTCAGCCCCTTTCTAACAAAACAAAACAAAGACGCACATGAACAAGCACAGAGTGGTAAAACATTGGCTGATTTTATGCCAGCACTTGGGAGTCGGGGGAGGCACTGGTTAGGGCATTACCCCTGTGAGGGGGGAGGGACCGACAGTATCTGAAGGAGGGAGAGGAGGAGAGTGGCAGAAGGCCCTGGCCAAGTGGGGTCAGGAGTGGCCAGTGGGAGGCCCCACAGAGGGACCTGTACTGAGTGGGCAGTTTGTGGGTGGGAAGGAGCATCCCCCACTATAACTGCTCCCTCGAAGCAGAAGGGTGGGTGGAGGAGCAAGCGCACAGGGAAGGAGCTGAGCTCCAGTCCAGTTCGGAGCTGCCCAGCCAATGTGACCCTGGAGTCTCTCCCTGGCTGTCCATAAGGAAAGTGGCGTGGATGGTCTTTGAGTTCTCTGCCCACAAAAGCATTAAAAAGGCATGAATAATCCATTATCAGAAAACATTGAATAATGCCCCAAAGGGAGGAGCAGCTGGATGTTTTTCAGGCCTCTGGGCACCCCCTAAACTCATAAACCTTGGACCCTCACCCACACTTCCCAGCACTTGTGTACCATGTCCACCTTTGTCCAGTCCCAGCTTTGCCTCTAGCTGTCTGACTCTGGGAAAATCACTAAATCTCAACTTCTTAACTCGTGGATGATACCTCATCTGTGAATGATACCTTTTTATAGGGCCATTTCAAAATGCCTAGAGCAGTCCCCCGCACCCAGGGAGTGTCCCATTATGGTGGTGATTATCTTGCTCTCCGAGACCTGCCATCTGGACCATCCCATCGAGTCATCCCTAGGATGCAAATGCTGCTGCTGCTGCTGCTGCTGCTAAGTCGCTTCAGTCGTGTCCGACTCTGTGCGACCCCATATACGGCAGCCCACCAGGCGCTAGTAAATAGTAAATCTAAGCTCCATTTTACAGAGCAGACAGTGAAGTTCAGAAAGGTTAATGATTCGCCCAGAGACACATTGCAAGCAAGTTTGAGTTCAGAGTGGAATCCAGCTGTGCTTCTCCAAAGGCGAACTCAGATGCCCCAAGGCGCCTCACTCAGCGCTGGTCCCGGGCGGGGCAGCGACCACGACTGCCGATAAGGACAGAGGACGTCCTTCAGGCGGGTCCGCGGGGGTACTCCAACTTTAGGGGGCAGCTCTGTCGTCAGGAGGAAAGCGATCTGGGGGGAAACCTCAGGAAACAGCGCAAGCAAGCACCCGGGTGCGGAGGAAACGGACAAGAGAGTTATGGGACGCGTGGGCGCCCTGCTTCCCCAAGCTGCACCTCCTCCCGGAACTCCTCCAGGAGTGGGAGGAGCCGATTTTGCTCGACTGCAGTTCCCATTGTCGACAAGCGGGGGAGCCAGAGCCGGCAAAGAGCTGTCATCGGGAAATACCGTAATTTCCTCCCGTGAGAGCGTAAGTAATCTGTTGCCATCACCGGAGAGGCTGGTGGACACAGGCTGTAGTCGGAGCTGTGGTTGACTATGTCCTCCGGTGAAGGAGGAGGCTCTCCCTGCTGTGTCTTCCACTCTGAATTTCCTGCTGCTCTCTTTTCTGAGCCTTACCCTCAAAATTGCCAGTGAAAGTCCTTGAATGCCAGGCTAAGAACTTGAGTGAGGGCGAGTTGTGGCAGGGATGTTAGTAATGTGGCGTTAACTTCCAGTTTAATTCTCACTCCCCTTATTTCCCACTTCACCAGGGATTTCTCAGAGAATCTCGGGCCTTTCTAATCTTGAAGGAAAAGGTAGAATGACTTTATTTGTACAGAACATTTGGAAATTACTGTGGGAAATGGCAACCCACTCCAGGACTCTTGCCTGGAAAATTCCATGGACAGAGGAGCCTGGTGGACTACAGTCCATGGGGTCGCAAAGAGTGGGATAAGGGATGTGGAGAAGGGATGTGATCACCTGGCATTCCTGGGTGGGGAAATGGGACAGCTTCGTGTGGTGAGCCCCAGAGCAGGAGCCAGGGCCAGCCTGCTGTGAAAGCCCAGTCTACCTGCACAGTGAGGTCTGGGTCCCAGGGCTCTGTAAGGAGGCCACCCAGGCCTGGACTGAGTCCAGGAGTAGTGCCCACAGCCCAGGGCTCTGCCAGCCCAGTCAGTGTGGCCCCAGACCCAAAATGCTGCTCTTCCTTGCAGGTTCCCAGAACCCATGGTCCAGTCTTTGGCCTTGATGGAAATAACTGTCCGCAGCTATCATTCTGCACTACACTGGTATCCCCACTCCAATCCTGCCAGACAGCGAACCTTTCAAGACATGCATAGTGGCTAATTCAGCCCTGGTGCATTCATTTGAAAATGAGGCCTAATAATACTTGGCAAAACAATGCTAAAAAAATGTGCAAACAGACAGTATAGAAGGCATGGAAACAAAAGCAGTGGAGGGGAAAATGGGACCACATATTGAAGCAATTTGACAAGAGTTATCAGAATTTTTTAAAAGATACATATACTTTATGCTTGACAACTCCTCTAAGAATCTACACCATAGAAGTAATATTAGTGAGCGGGCAGAGATAAATGTGCAAGAATGTCTGCTGTAGTGTTGTCTGTAATGATAGCAAAGAACTGGAACCAATCCAAGAGTTTATCAGTAGAGGATGGTGAGATAAATTGAGGTGCAATCATTCAATGCAATGCTGAACAACTGTTAAAAAGAACCGAGTGTGTCTGTGAGTGCTGAGGTAGGAAGAATCTCTGAAAGATAGCAAGATGTAGAATAGAAAAGTAGAGGATGAGTCCATTTTTCTTTCTTACAAACATTCTCCCACCCACTGCCTTCAAACCTTTGTTTATTGACTCTTCTTTTCCTGTCCTAGGCTGGCAACCCAGCAGATTCTTTGCTATGCAGTCCCTTTAAGATATTAACCATCTGGCCCAACCCAACTGAAATTCCAAGCTCTTTGCATCTTCAAAGTACATCTATCACAGGTACATACCAGGCTTGTCATTTTAACTCATTTATTTCTCACCACAGCTGTCTGAAGTAGGGACTCTGATTATCATTTTCTTTTTACACGTGAGGTCATTATGGTATAGAGAGATTAAACAATTTTCCTAAAGTCACACAGATCATAAATGGCAGAGCCAGGGTCTATGGCTCCAAAGTCTATGCTCTTAACTCTTCTGTTATGTCACTCGAGGCTCACAGGACCATAAATGAGATTTTTCTTGTCTCAGGGTCTCAGCAGGCACATTATATAACATTAATTAGATATGCTAGAATTAATTTAACCATTTCCCTAATAATGAGCAGATAGATTTTTCCAGTCTCATGCTATCACAAACAATGCCATGATGAATTTCTTCAGTCAGGTGTTTTTGTTGTGTTTTTCTGCACTTGTGGAAACATCTCAGTAGTTTAGATTCACAAAAGGGCAACTGCTAGGTCAAAGGATAAATTTATTTATTTAAGTTTCTCTCTTTTTAAATTTTGCCCATTTATTTATTTTTGGCTGTGCGTTCATTGTAGTGTGCGGGCTTCTCATTGCAGTGGCTTTTCTTGCTGTGGAGCACAGGCTTTCGGACGCACCGGCTCAGTAGTTGTGGTTCCCAGACTCTAGGGCACAGACAAAAGTTGTGACACGTCAGCTTAGCTGCTCTGAGGCATCTGGGATCTTCCTGGATCAGGGATGGAACCCATGTCTTCTGCATTGGCAGGCAGATTCTTGAGCCACCAGGGAAGCTCAAGAATGAATTTAAATCTGAATGCTCCAGATGCCTATGGCTGTATAACAAACTACCCCAAAACTCAGTGTTTAAAGCCACCATTTTATTTGAGTCATGATTTTTAGGTCAGGAATTCGGGAAGGGCTGAGTTGTTTGACTCATCTTTGGCTCCCTTCCAAGCTGGTTTTATCACTTATGCATCCGAGCCTCGGTGCTCCTCCACCTCTCTCTCTCTCTCCATGTGGTGCCATATCCTCCAGGGAATCCACACATGGTTTGGCTTCATCAGAGCAGGTGATGCAGGTAATCACAGTTCAGGTAAGATGTAAGAAGTGAAGCCCGCTGGACAGGCTAAGGGGATGTACTTGGAATTAGGACAGTATCACTTTTGCTGCATTTTATTAGAGAACTCATAGACTAGCCAAGGTCAAGAGAAGGGGACACAGACCCCCATCCTCCTATGGAGAAGTGTCAAAGAATCCTCAGACACTTTCACTCTACCACAGTAGGCATTTCCAAATTGTCCTCCAAAATGTTGGTCAGTTTACACTTCCACCAACAGTGTTCAAGTCTGACTTTTCCCACTGATACTATTCATTGTGAAACAGTTTGATTGGTACCAATCTGGCAGTTGAAATGGTATTTGTTATTTTGTTATGCATTTCTTTAATTATGAGGGAAGGTAAGTATCTTTCATGTAGTAACTGTTCATTAAAAATGTTTTCTTTCCTTGTGAATTGTCTGTTCATATACTTGGCCCATTTTAAAATTTGGTTGTCTTTTTAAATACTCATCTCTAAAATGTGTATATGAAGAAGATTAGCTCTTTATCTGACATTGTGTTACAAATAGTTTTCCCAGTGTGGACTACACTCTTTTGACCCATATATATATATATAATTTTCTCCATTCAGGTTTTTCAACGTTTTCACATGTTTAAATTATCAATCTTTTATTTTAAGACTTCTGAGTCTATGTGGCACATCCTTTCCTTTTCCAGAATTTTCCTGCTGGTTTCAAATGTTTATTTTTCTAGAAGATTAATATCATTTTCCAAGGCTTCCTCTCCAATTCTATTGGTGTTTGGATTGACAGATCCCATAAAGAAAAAAAAACGTGAAAGTGTTAGTCGCTCAGTCTCTTTGCAACCCCAGTCTCTTTGCAGACTGTAGCCCATCAGGCTCCTCTGTCCATGGGATTCTCCAGGTAAGAATACTGGATTAAGTTGCCATTCCCTTCTCCAGGGGATCTTCCTGACCAAGGGATGGAAGCTGGGTCTCCCAAATTGCAGGCAGATTCTTTTACTATCTGAGCCACCTGGCAAGCCCCATAAAAAAAAAAAGCACAACTTTACAATTGTGGGGGCAGGGCTGCAGATCACCTTGTTGTCTTCCATAGGACATTGAGGCTTATTGAGGGGGGTGACAGTGCTGTCTTGAGGAGATCCCAGCACTCTGGGTGCCTAACAAGAAAGAGAGCCCAAGAGCCCAAAGGGCAGCGTGGGGTCAGGCAGGCTCCCCATAGCCCTGTCCATCTGAACTTGAGGCCTGGCCAGGGGAGGCCTGTGACTCCTAGACCTCCAGTGCAGGGTGAACTTAGGCCTCCTTGAAAGAAACATTCCTTGCAAGTCTGGGAGAGCGGCCAGACGTACTTTCAAAGAGCAAATTCACAACGTAGGAGATTTTACAGAGAGGCATCCTGTTCAGGAGACCAAACACAGTAACACCTTTGCCAAGGACAGTCCTATGGACTCAATATCACAGACTTGCGGGGAGGCAGGGATCTGCTCTGGGAACCTCAGATACAGCAGGCTGCTCTGAGCACAGGCCGTCAGGCTTACCTCCTACCCAGCAGGGCTCCGCTGTCTTTTCTCTGATCCATAGCCCCAGACAATAGTGTCCTTCACCCAAACGTTCCCCAGGCAGGACCCAAAGGCCTTCTCCCGGGTGCCCAGGGACACTGAGTAGGCATTCATTTTTTTTTTTTATTTATTTATTTGGCTGTTTTGGGTCATAGTTTCGGCACACAGGATCTTCATTGCGTCACGAGGGGTCTTGTAGCAGCAAACGGGCTCTCCAGTTGTGGCGCACAGGACCCACATGCTACACAGGCCCACAGGTGTAGACGTGGGCCTACTTGCTCTGCTCCACATGGGATCCCAGGTCCCTGACCAGGGATCCCTGCATCAGAAAGTGGATTCTTAAACAGGGAAGTCCCGGCATTCATGTATTCAGGGATTATTTACTGATGCCTGAACAACAACAAATATCCCAAGAACACTGACTGGCACATAGTAGACATCAATTATTCAGTTGCTCGGTTGTGTACGGCTCTTTGCAACCCCATGGACTGCAGCATGCCAGGCCTCCCTGTCCTTCACGATCTCCCAGGGTTTGCTCAAACTCATCACATTGAGTCAGTGATGCCATCTCATCCTCTGTTGCCCCTTCTCCTCCTGCCCTCAATCTTTCCCAGCATCAGAGGCTTTTCCAGTGGCTCTTGGCTCTTCAATTCAGGTGGCCAAAGTATTGGAGCTTCAGCTTCAGCATCAGTCCCAGAGAATAAAAGAGGTGAGATTTCTTGCCCTCCTGGAGCTTACAGACAATACAAATAACCAGAGTGAATATGTAAATATGATAGGAAATAACACTGAAAGAAAACAGGGCAAAGTATGAGATCTTGGGAATTGGAGGCAAGCAGATGAGGGACATCCGTTTGCCATCAGCCTGGTTAAGCAATGGGCAGCCCTCACAGAGGAGGCAAGAAGGAGAGGGAGGGGTTTATTCTCCCAGCTCTCTCCCTGTAGGGTCACAGCTCTGGCCTGCTGCCCCTCTCCCTCACCTTCTTCGTTCTGGCAGCCACTTCTTTCCTTCCTGCTCAGGCCTGGAAGTAGCTAAAGGTTCCCCACACTCCTGGGCCTCCGCACTGCTTTCTCCCTTGGGGTTTCCTTATATCCCATCCACATTTCTGCCAATAGTCCTTGAATAATCCTGAGTGTTGAATTCTGCTGAAAGACTGAGAAGTACAGTGACATTTGAGCAGGCTGAGGATCAGGCCATGCTGATATCCAAGGGAAGAGAGTCCTGGGCAGAGGGGACCGTGCTGGAGATATGACAGTACATTTGACCTTTTTTTATTTTTTTTCATTTGGCTCTGTCAGCTAGTTGTAGCACATGGGCTCAGTAGCTGCAGTGCAAGGACTCCGCAGCATGTAGGATCTTAGCTCCTAGATCACAGATTGAATCCACGTCCCCTGAATTGCAGATTGAAGATAAAAGGAGAAGAGGGCAACAGAGGATGAGATGACTGGATAGCATCACCAATTCAATGGACATGAACTTGGGCAAACTTCAGGAGATAGTGAGGGACAGGGAGGCCTGGTGTGCTGCAGTCCATGGGGTCACAAAGAGCTGGACACGACTTAGCCACTAAACAACAACAACCCCTGCAATGCAAAGCAGATCCTTAACCACTGGACCACCAGGGAAGTCTCATACCTGACTGTTTCGAAGAAAGGCTGGAGTGGCTGGAGCAGAGTGAAGGGAGCAGTAGGAAATGGTATCTTAGTGGAGTGTGTTGAGGAAGAGGGCCACTGGAGGGCTTCAATCTGAGGAGTGATATGATCTTTTAACAGTCACTCTGGCTGCGGTGTTGAGAACAGACCATGGGGGTTAAGGATGGACATAGGGAGGTCAGTGCGGGGCTACTGCAGTGTCCCAGAGAGAGACAGTGGTGGCTCAGGTGGCAGTGGGGACAGAGTGAGCCCATAGGGTTTGCTAACAGACTGGGTGTGGAGTATGAGAGAAAGGAAGCAAGGGTGAGCCAAAGACTCTGGCCTGTTGGATTTAGCTATTAGATTTCTTGTGACTTTTCTGCATCCACCCAGCCTGGGTTTCTGAGTGCTGTGGGCATGCATGCCTGCATGTATGTGTGTGTCCAGCCCCTGGGGCTGTACACTGCAGACACATCTCCTCTTTGGCAGGCTGAGAAATTTGCCAGCCTTAGCTGGGTACAGGGAGGGCAGTCCTTAAGCAAGCCACAGTTCCCTCTGCTCAGGGCCATCTCTGTGTGGGTCCTTGGTTCAGGGTCAGTGTGGATTCAGCCGCTGTGGCACTGGGAAGGGAGGCTAAGCCAGATCCCCAGAGGCAGCCCCGTGAGTGGACTGACGGTTTGCCGCATCGGTGACCTGCTTTCTGGGGCACTCCCAGGCCCACACTCTTCAGCCTGGATTCTGAACTGAACGTGATCTGCTTCTTCTCCCATTATTTGCTCAGCTGGCTTCCTCTAAGGCTCCTGCCCTCGGTGGGGGCATCTGAGGGGAGGGGAGAGTAATGATCTCACTCAGGGGTGGCCCAGCTCCCTTCCTTAGGGCTCTGAGCCTTCACCCCTCCTGCTGGCCATGTTTTTTATGAATCCTGGCTTGCAGGATCTTTTCCCACAGCATCCTGTGGGGTCACCTGGCTGGACTCTCCCTGCTCCAGCCCCTGCAGTCAAACTGAGCACCTTCTAGCCCAGCTAGGCCTGGCCTCCACAGGTAACAGCACCACCATCCTGAACTTTCCCTAAGCTGGTTCCATGCTGAGCTCTCCACAGGCCTGTCTTCCTGGCCCCCTGGGGTCCATCTAGTACAGTGAGTTGTTTAGAAGTGTGGGTTCTGGGGTACAAGTTCTTCCACTCATCTGCACATAACCTTGGGGAGTCACCTAACTTCTCCAAACCTCCACTTCATCAGCTGACTTTGTAGTGGCCCTGGCGCATTGGAAGCCCTTGTCAGTATTTCTGAACAAGCTACTGCATGTAATACGCTTAACACAGTGCCCGACCGACCCACAGTATGCGCTCAAGAAAAGTCAGTTATTTAAGTCATCCCCATCTCCAGTTGAAGAAACTGAGGCTCAGAGAGGAACAGAACTTATCCAAGACCACAGGGCTGAGAAATGATGGAGCCAGTTTCCCTTAGGCCCTGCCCCTGCATTTTTCCCCTTCTTCCCTATCTCTGTGAGGCCAGCACAGAGTAGGTGCTACCCGACAAACAGAGAAGCCAGGAGCTTACACTCTGAAAACCCCAGGGGGAGGGGAGGCTCCTGTCATAATGGGAGATACAAAGATTAATTAAACACAAGAGGCTGCCCATTCTGGAGCCAAGAGCCAAGATGCGCTCTGGGAACAGCATCCCTTCCCACATAAAGCATCCGGGAACCTCCGTGGAGGGGTGACACCTGGGCCCCTGATACAGGACTGGCTCATCGAATCACAAAGGTCATAATAAATGGTAACCATACAAATTCTGAATTTCTAAAGGCAACCCAAGTTTCAAACACTCCATCTCACTGTTGGAATAAAGCAGCAAGAGCCTCAGATTGAGGCTGCTAAACATTGTGGCATCTAAATAACCCCTCCCAGCCAGATGGGCCACAAAGATCCATGTTACTCACATGTCCTGAGCTCCACTTGGGGGGAATACAGTCCCCATCCTCCCAGGCACACTGATGCCAGCTGCCCCCGCTTCACTGGTGTGTGCATGTCCACACGGACACTCACACCAACTAAGGCTAAGGGTCACCTAGTCTCGGGACATTAGGTGACTCTGTGGCTTGAGAAGCGCCCTCCCGCATATTCCAGCAAAGATTCTAACCTTAGAGTTGGGCACCGTAATGTCTAAAGGGGCCTTTTGAATCCTCGGGCTTCCCTGGTGGCTCAGACAGTAAAAAAAATCTGCCTCCAATATAAGAGACAAGGGTTTGATCCCTGGGTCAGAAAGATTCCCTAGAGAAGGGAATGGCAACCTACTCCGGTATTCTTGCCTGGAGAATTCCACGGACAGAGGAAAAGCCTCTGGCCTTGCACACTCCTTGTCAGGGTGAATGGCAAGATCTGGTCTAGGCGACACAGCGTTGGGAGTTTCTGACCAGCTGGTTATGGAGGCTGTGCTCTTTCAATGTCGTCGTCTAGCTGCAGACCTGCCTTTCACATTGCCTCCTGCCAGAAGTTTCGGTTTTGGTTTCTGATAGCAGGATTGAGTCCTACCCTTTCCCTCTATTTCCCTCCACATTCTCCTCCCTCCTCCCTCCTTCCCTCTCCCACGCTGGTGAGACATGGCCCCCTGCTCCCTGGCTCTGCGGGAAGAGGTAAGGGAAAGAAGAGAAGGGATAGAGAAGAGGGGAGAGTTAACATTTTCAGGGCTGGACAGCCGCTCACATTTGTACAAATTATGCACTGCACAACTCTAGGGGCACAGTCACCTCAATGTCACCAGGTTTTGCATAGTTATTAGCACACTTTTCAGGCAGATGGCAGTAAAGCATCCTGCAGTGGGGTGGGGAGGGCATCTGTTTGAAGTGAGCCAAGTGGGATAAAGGGGCTGAGTGCATTTTGGCTCTGAGCACCTAGAAGTCCCAGGCCATTCTCTGTCCCACACACTGCCACTACCCCCAGGCCAGTGCTCTAATCCACCTGTCCCTCACTGCTCAGCTTCTCAGCTGAACTAGAGCCACAGTGAGAGACTCTTGTTCAAAAGAGGCTGGTCAATCACCACTAGTGGGAACCCAAGCAAGTCTTCCTTTTGGAGCCTCAGTTACCCCATCTGTAATATGTAGAGGGGACAAAATGATCTCTAGGGGGCTCTCTGGAGTGAACATCTGAGTCTGTACTGCGGGTGCCTGGGAGGCAGGTGAGTAACAGCTAGGTTTGGCCCCAGGGTCCCCTTCTCACTGAAGGAAGAAGGCTGTCATTGCCCTGACTGAAAGCAGAGCTCAGAGGACCCTTTTGTTGAAGGATGACGGTGGAGGCCTCATGAGGTCACCCAGAGGAGCTATGTGACTGGGAGCAAGTCCCCTAACTTCTTGTTTCTTCCCTCACAAAACGGGGGTGACACTCACCTTCCAGGTGTTTGTGAGGATTAAAGGGAACACTGTGTGCAAAGGCACTGGCACAGAGGAGGCGCTCAGAGAAGGGCAGAGGAGAGGAGCCCTGGGGAGCACAGGCGAGCCAGGCAGCGCCAAGGCTCTGTTGGAGGCATAGCAGCCTGCAGCAGCTCACCACTGCCTGAGCTCAGGCTCCAGGACAGGAAACCCACCTGGTTTCCTCTGGGCCTAACGGCCCCCCCTAGACTACCTCCCTCCGTGGGCTCCCCTCCCCTCTCTTTGCATGACCGCACTTCCGGACAATGCTGAGGGCCTGCCCAGCTCTGCGGGAGCCCCAAAGAGCCCTAACCCTTCAGTCTGGCAGGCAAGGCCCCTCCCTAGCATCCTCAGGCCCCTGACACCCCCCAGTCACCTAGTTACCTAACACTTCCTTCTCCCCACCCCCTCCCCAACAAGCCATGAACTGTTACACCTCCGTGCCTCTGTCCACGCCATATCCCTCTGTGTCACAGGCCTTTCCTTTTTTCCTCTCCCTGCCCCCTAAGAGAGCTAAATCCTGCTCATTGTTTAGGGCCTGGCTCAAATGTCAACCTCTCTGGGAAGCCTTTCCCTATCCTTCCAGTAAAGAAAATAATCACCCTTCCTGTTGGCTCCCTCAGCTCAGGATTCATAGTCTGGAGCGCAGTGGAGCTGAGTCAGTCATATCCACATGGAGCCTAGGTGCCCTTATGTATAAGACCGAGGCAAGTCACCTCTACCTAAGCGGGAGGGTGTTGGGAAATTCAAGTAAAGACGTAAAGCCCATATCCACAGTGCGGACGCACAATCGGTTCCCAATAAACGCTGCTTGGTACTTCAAGTTCAGCCGGCCAACCCAGCAGGGTCCGGAAGGATGTGTCAGGTACGCTTCAGTCCTCTCAAGCAGCTCTTTCCAGTGGTCCTCAGGTTCCCGCCCAGGGACACTGCCAGCCCATAGCTCATTGGGAGATCAACCATGATTGACAGGCCCTGAGCCCAATGACTGACCTAGTCCTTCCTGGAGCATGTTGTCCACCCCTCGGCTCTCTTTGGCACATCTACTGAGGAAGACAGAGGGTGAAAGTCATTTGGGGGGATAGGACTAATTTTCACGGCAGACTTGTGTCAGCTGTGCAGCCCCACTGATGACTCAGGTCTACTCCCCACCCTTCCCCTTCAGGAAGAGGCCCTGTCATAATCACAGTTGTGCTACATAAAAATAGCTTCAGTTCACAGTGCATGAACACTAGGCCTTTCCCCTGAGGGAAGAGGAAGCCCATTTCCCCACCTACATTCCCCTGACCCCCATTCAAAAGCGGATCCTTAGGGGTGGGGTCTTCACACTTCTCCTTGAATGGCTTGAGCAGCAATTTCCTCCCCCGGCTTTGGGGCAGAAGGCTTTTTTGCAGCTTTGCAATCAACTTCTCACATTTTCTCATTTGTCCCTCATACCAGAGATATGGGACATAGCAGCTGAGGTTATTGTACCCATTCTGCAGGTGTGGAGACCCAGACCAAGGGAGGAGAGGTGACTTGCCCTCCTCACACCATGAGCTGATGGTGGAGCTGAGTTGTGGGCACCTGACTCCTGTTACCGTGATCTCTCTGTTCTGGTATGTACCTTCTCCTCAGAAAATGCTGTGGTCACAGCCAAGGCAAAGAAGAAAGGGGGAGGAGAGAAAGGCTGGACAGAGCCCAGCTTCGAGGAGCAAGATATTCATACAACAAATATTTGTGGGACTTCCCTGGTGGTCCAGTGGTTAAGACTTTGCCTTCCAATGCAGGGGGTAGGTTTCTATCCCTAGTCAGGGAGCTAAGGTCCCACATGCCTCGCAGCCAAAAACACAAAACATAAAACAGAAACAATATTGTAACTAATTCAATAAAGACTTCAAAAATGGTTCACTTTAAAAAAAAATGAAAAATGTCGAAAATTGTCAAGCTCTTCTACATGCCAGGCACCACACTAGGCACTAGGAATACAGTAGAAAGCAGAAAAGAGGTACAATTCCTGCCCTCATGAAGCTTACAGTTTAATAGAGTGAAAGCTAACATTGATCAAGCCAATACCAGATGCTTTGCAAAACATGTGTACATGGAATAAATCATTTAATTCTCACAAACGTCTCTATAAGGCAGCATATTGGACATTTGTCATTCGTGTTGGCCACTCAGCATCTGAAACCCCTACCTATGTGTGGGGTAGTCTTCATGCATGAGGAGGAGCCCAACTTCCACGCCTGAGACTAAGTATGCCAGATACTCCTTTTCCCAGCCTTCCTTGCAGTTAAGGCTGGGCATGCGACCAGACCCGGCCAATCAGCATGACCATCCCATACCTGCTATTGAAGCAATAACTGCACATACCCAACATGGCTTCCACCTGACTTCCCAGAGGCATCAGCAGCCATTTCTAGGGGCAGGGTCCCTGGTTCACTGCTGGTGGAGCCAGTGTCTGTTGTCAGTGGTTGGGAGCTAGCGTTGTCCCTCCAGCTCTGCAAATAAACGTTTGTTTTGTTTGTCTTCTGCAGAGAAATTTTGAGTATTCCTCCTTAGCTAGTAGAGAAAGGAGAAAATCCTGCCCTGCCTACAGGTGGGGTCCCTGCTACTTCCCCCAGGGAAGTAAAGGAGATGGGCAGAACCTGGAAAGGGCGGGGAGTCTGGACAGAGGTAAGACTTTCTCTGAGGCCTTCCAGCCTAAACCCAGTGGCCTGGGTTGGGGAGGACGTGGGCACTCAGTGGTCTTAGAAGCTCTGCCTGGTGGCTGCATAGTTCCCCCTTCTGCTGTCCATCCTCAGGCTGTCTCTCTTCTCCCACCACCCCCTGCTCTCCACTCCCTGTCCCAGGCCTGATTCTAGCCGCACAACCTCTGCCTGGACACTCCCCTTCTCAGCCTCTCCTCCTTGCTCCACTCACTAGCATCCCTCATCCTGGAGGCAGAGTGAGCCTCTGGAACACAGGACTGATGGAAGCACACCCTTCCTTACACACCTGCCAGGATATCCTGGCACCCAAATGCCTTTGCCTGGCACCCAAGTTTCTTCCAACCCCCCCGACATGCACATCAATCCTCCAGTTCAACCCAGTGCTCTGACCACACACCTCTCCCATTCCATTGCTACTCTGCCCTGCCCTGTCCCTTGCACCTTCTTGCACTGCCTTGGCTTATGCTGTTCCCACTGTTAGGGATACCCTTCCCTGTCCCCTCCCACTCAACTAATAATAAAGTCTCATTCATTCTTAAATCAGCTTCAAATGCCAACTCATCCATGAAGCTTCCCTCAACCCCACCTAGACACCCACTAATACAGTTCCCTTTATTTTGTCCATGGAAGCTCTGTGGATCAGCTGCTTTGGAGCAAAAAAAAGGTGTGCCTGTGGAACCAGGAGCCCTGGCTTTTGGCCAAACAGACCCGGTTTCAAATCTAGGCTTTGCCATTTACATGCAGTTCACCTCCCACAGCCCCATCCTTCAGCCTCTCTGACCTCCCCCAACCCATGCCACATTGGTGGTTTCCTGTTCATTCTGCCCTGTGAATGACACCCACTCCAGGCCCAGCACTGTGGGCATTAGCTCTGGGCCAAACCTGGGTCATGGAGGCCTTTGCTACCCATTGAAGCCATGCCTGATCCCCTTGGTTCAGTTCCACCCCTTCAAACCCACCCTCCACTACAGAAACATAAGGCAGGTCACAGAGAGCCTCTGATTGGGCCTCTCCTGGCACAAGGGAGAGAAATGCACAAGTTTGTCTTATCTGTGCACCTAAATGCCAACAAGTACAAGCAGGTGGCTCAGTGTGTGTGCATGCAGCTGTGTGCAGACTTGGGGGAGGTGTGCATGTGGGAGCATATGTTGCTTATCTGAGTATGTGTGTAGCTGCTGTGGTTGTCAACTCAGAGCAAAAAAAAAAAAAAAAAGCCCACATTTCCTGTTAAGAATCAATTAGAACATTTTTTTAAAAATAGAAACCCAAATCTCCCTGGGAGTATCATCAGAGCTTGGGGGATGAAAGGTGGGAAGACAGGGCAAGAAGGATGGGAACAGGGGGCAGGATTCTGCTGCCAAGCCATTGTGTGACCCCCAAACAACACTTCTCCAGGCTTCAGCTTCCCTTTCTGTAATAGCAGGATGGAGACTAGGTGATCTCTGAACCCTCTCATTCATGGAGACAAATCAGTACACAGAGTACACTCTTTAGAGGGAGACACCATGCACAGTTCGATTTCTCTTTAGGCACACTGCCCACCTCACATTGATCTAACCCTTCCCAGACTACCCTTGGAAACCTAGGCTAGACTCTTCCGTGTGGCTGTATGGGGGAGGGGACAGGGAAGATGTTTCCAGGGGGAAAGGAGCAGTCTCCCACCCTCATCAGCAACTTCCTCTCTACTCCTGCCGGACCTCGCCCTGCTCCCTCCTGGTTCCCACATCCCCAAACAGAAGAGAAACAAATTAGTTCCTCTGTAGGAAACCAATTAGTTCCCCTGGAGAAGGGACTAGCAACCCACTACAGCATTCTTGCCTGGGAAATCCCATAGACAGGAGCCTGGCAGACAAACACTCTTACCTTCAGGAAAGGGCAGGAGTCCCTGTCCTTCCACCCACCCCATCTGCAGCGGGGGAGGTTGCTTGGAGGAGAGGCCAGGTTCACACCCAAGTTCCCTCGCATTTCACAGATGAGAAAACACAGAGCGAGACAGTGGTGGTGTCAGGACTGCACCCAGCTTCCCACAAGCCTTTCCACACCATCAGGCTGCTCTTCCCTGAAGGAGGGTGCGTGTGTGTGTGTGTGTGTGTGTGTGTGTGCGCGCGCGCGCGCGTGCTCAGTCAAATCCAACTCTTTTGTGACCCTATGAACTATAGCCTGGCAGACTCCCCTGTCCATGGGATTTCCCAGGCAAGAATACTGGAGTAGGTTGCCATTTCCTCTCCAGGGGATCTTCCCAACCCAGGGATCAAACTTGCATCTCTTGCATCTCCTGTATTGGCAGGTGGATTCTTTACCACTGTACCACCTGGGAAGCCCATGAAGGAGGGTCCCTAAATCTCATTTCCACTGAGGGTGGAATATAAGATAGGAGCTGACATTGCAGCACAGGGACTTAGGACAGAAGCCAGGAAGCATTTCCCCTGGGGTTCTCCAGTAAGGTGCCAAAGGAACACTCACCTCCTCACAGGCATACCTTTAGAATAGAGAATACCCTAGAATGCAGTAGCTCCTCATGGTTAAGAAGAGGGCTGAAGAGGCTAGGATTTCTGCCTGTTATCCTTCACAGAAGTGGGCAGGATTCCCAGAGAAGGAGAAGAGCTACCATGGCTGGACTCTATGCTCAGTATTCACACCTGTGCCTATTTTACAGATGAGGAAACTGAAGCCCAGAGAGGTTAAGTGACTTTCCCAAGCTCACCTACATGGTATGACCCCAAAATCTTTGTCTTTCCACTAAATAGTTCCTCCACATAGACCACAAGATGAATTTAAAAACCTGATCCATAAGGTGAGTTTAGATGATATGTGGATGAATTGTTCATTGTTTTACTGCTAATTTGATCTGAGAATTCCCTGGTAATTCAGTGGTTAGGACTTCATGTTTTCACCGCCAAGGGTGTGGGTTCAGTCGCTGGTTGGGGAACTAAGATCCCACAGACCACATTGTGTGGCCAAATTTAAAAAACAAAAACCAATATATTGATCCAAATATAAATCAAGAAAAAATAAATCTGCCATCAAATTCATGAATTCACAGATATTATTGCTTGGGACTAGACTAAGTTTTGAAAGGAGTTGAGAATATCAAATGGTTAATCATTTAGGTAACAAAACTCCAGTAAGTAATGCATGAATGGCTGAAGCTTTAGAAGCAATCCTTGTAACCACTCCGTTGGAGGCATTAAATATGGGCCTCTATTGGCAAACACCTGGGAGACTCCTGAGTGTGTGCCCCATCCCCACCCTGTCCACCTGTCTGGTCCTAGCCAAGCAGCTCAGTCTCTGGTGTGTGTGGAGGGGCCAGTTCATCTGAGGTCACGCTGCCTGCCCTGCGGGGAGGTGAGATGGAGGAGAGATGAGCTGCCGGCTTCTGGGGAGGGAGGTGGGCGCGAGGAAGGGCGGCCTGCAAGGTTCGGAGAGTGAGATGGGAGAGTGAGACGAGGTCCCTGGGAGCTGCAGTCAGCTCTGGGAGAGCGCCAGTGGGCATGTGGTATGCGCTGTGTGGGTGCGCCTTCCTCTCTAGGTTTTAGCTCCTCATTTTGGGTACTGGTTCCCACTTTCCTACGTCCCTACCAGTTTCAGCCTTGCTCATTTTCTGAGGTGCCGTCCAGGTAGGAGGAAGACTCTGGGCCTCACCCAGGAGGCAGCTCCACTCCTGGGCCTTTCCTCCTGGGTCTCCAGGCCTGGCCTAGAAGCCATGTCCACGCGCAGCTGAGCATCAGGCCTGGCGGCAATCCAGTTGCCTGGACCCAGGGGACTGAGGGAGGACACAAAGCCTGCGAGGGCCTATCCGGTTGACCCTGCAGCCTGGGGTCAGCTCCACAGGGACTGGCCATGGGGAATGGCGAGTGCACGCACCCCTAGGCCCTCTGGGCAGCATCTTCCCTGTGTCAGTAGGAAGCCCTGTGGGGAAGGTCGGGGAGGAGCTCCATCTTTCTTCAGCCTCCTACCCACACTAGCCCTCTGGTGAGTCCAGCCTGCCTTAATGACTCATGGCCTAGTCACCCATTCAGGGTTTGAATCCTGAAAGATTAAGATCATATTCATCAATAAACATTTTTCCAGTATTTTCCCCAAAGCTCTGCGTTAAGTGCTCTTGACACAGTTTTTTATTGAATCTTCATAACACTCAGGGTCAATTCTGTTATTGTCAACACTAAGCAGGTGGTAAACTGGGTCTCAGAGAAGTGAAACCATCTCGTCCAAGGTCAGACATCTGTCAGGGAAGAGCCAGGATTCAATATGATTCTGAATCTGTGCTGTTTCCCCATCTGTGTGAAGGGAGGACTCACTATTAGAGAAGAAGATGGATTCTTCAACCTAACTCCATCCCCAATTTCAATACCAAGCACATTGATAATAGTCATCTTTTTCTTTCTTTTTTTGGCTGTGATGTATGTGGGATCTTAGTTCCCTGACCAGGGATGGAACCCATGCCCCCTGCATTGGAAGTGCAGAGTCTTAACCCCTGGAGCGCCAGGCAAGTCCCAAGAGTAGTCATCCTTAAAGCGTTAGCAGGTGCCAATACCTTAGTGTGAATGGATGATCATTGTGACCTTGTACCACTAATGTTTTCTCATTTAGCATCTTATTGAGTTCATGCCAAAAGGAGCAGACATCATTACGCCCATTTTACAGCTGAGAAACACAAGACTCAGGGAAGTGTGGTGACTGGTCCTACAATGCCCTGGCTGGCACTGCAACCAGCTCCTCTGTTAGGTGGGCCACTCCCTCTACCCCAACCCCTCTCATTCAGGACCTTTCTCCCAGTGCACTTTTTTAAGATTAATTAATTAGGCTGCACTGGCTCTTAGCTGCAGCACTTAGGATCTTTGATCTTCACTCTGGCACGCGAGATCTTTAGTTGCAGTATGCAAACTCTTAGTTGCGATGTGTGGGATCTAGTTCCCTGGCCAGGGATCAAACCCAGGGCCCCCTGTTTTAGGACCATGAATTCTTAGCCACTGGACCACCAGGGTAGTCCCCCAGAGTACATTTTGTTAAGAGGAACCAGGACCCCAGAGAGACGGGGTGATGAAGGAGAGACGTGGGTAGCAATGAGAAAACAGAGACTATCCAGACGATGGCTGGCCATCCTAGGCCATCCCTTAGGGGAAAGACTTCTCTGCTCATAGGCTGTTACACATGTTCACCTGGAGAGCTGTGGGTTGCTCACCATCCAGTGATGGCAGAAGTTGAATTTCACTTTTTTTTTTTGGTTGCCCAGCATGTGAGATCTTAGTTTCCTGACCAGAAATCAAACCTGTGCCCCTTGCAGTGGAAGTGCAGAGTCTTAACCACTGGACCACCAGGCAAATCCCTAAATTTCACTTGATTATGTAAAATAACCAGATCAGCATTCAACTTTCTGATATAACTGGATGATAGTCTTTTAAAAAAATCAGGATCCTCCCAAAAGACAGTAGGGCAGACCTAGAATGGGGCTTCCCAGGTGGCGCAAGTGGTAAAGAACCTACCTGCCAATATGCATGAGACATAAGAGATGTGAGTTCAATCCCTGGGTCAGAAAGATCCCCTGGAGGAGGGCATGGCAACCCACTCCAGTATTCTTGCCTGGAGAAGCCCATGGACAGAGGAGCCTGGCGGGCTACAGTCCATAGAGTTGCAGAGAGCTGGACACGATAGAAGTGACTTAGCACTGGCACATGCACACATACACAGGCCTAGATCAGGGGCTTGTAACCTTGTGTGAGTCTATGCCATAACCTCCTTTGTCATATGGAGAAGCCTATAGACCCTTCCTCGGAATACTGTTCTTAAATGTATAGCATACATAACATAGGCCTATGAAGGAAACCAACTATATTAAAATGTAGTTATCAAATATTAAAAAATATTTTAATGTAGATAGTGCTTCCCAATCAATGCATAAAATACCAAGATCTAGCAACACTAATGTAGTTTCAAAACAGCAATGAATGTAAACCTTATTTCAAAATATCTGAAAAAAAGTGATTTGAAAATAACTGTAATTCTCCCCATGACACTAGCATCATTCCTCCTAATACTGCCAGTGCTAATACTGCTACTGGCAATGATGTTACCATATTATTGATGAGGAAAGGGAAATTCAGGTAGATGTCAGTGAAAAGGAAAATTTTTATTTTCTCCTTCCAACTTTCAGACTCTTAAATTCTATCCTTTGATCTCTAGGGATCCCACAGACCCCAGATTAAGAACTAGCCTAGTTCTATCTTTTATAGCACATGTGTATAATGTGTAGATGTGGTTTTTAAAATCTGAGTAAGTTTACAAATAAATGAGACTAATTAAGAATGAGAATCTTAAATGAGAATAAATGAGAAATGAGAATCTCTGTGCCTAAGGCCTAGAGCTCCTGCTAAGGTTACTCCATTTGTTCTCCTAGAAAAAACAGAGCCTCTGTTTGCTTACCCGCAAAGTGGAGCTCCCAGGGTTACATCAAGGCACTGTGCCCCAAATGCCCACAGACTGCTTGGCATGGAGCCAGGCCTTCCTCCACCAGTGGGGCCTCTGTGCCCGTCCTCACACTGATGCCACTTGGCAGGAGAAGAATTACATTGGATCTGGGAATATTTTGACTGGCCCCTGACCTGGAGGGTCAGACTTCAGAGCCAGCCCTGTGAGCACCAGCTTCTCAGGCCCCCTGAGTCCTCTCACACCCAAAGCTCAAATGGCCTGCATCCCGGGAATTCCCCAGAAGCCTTTAGGCGCCTGCTTCCGTTCTTGACTCATTTGTGGTCACATGAGGAACAGAGTCACGAGCCAGTGTGAGTAGGTCAGTGCTGACAGGCTCACAAGACACTTGGCCAGGAATCAGGCAGCAGACAGTGCAGAGCTGCAAGGCCCTCAGACCCCAGAGGACAGACGGAAGCCTAGAACAGAGGCTGACCCTAGGCCCTCAGGCTCTGACTCCTTAGATTTCAGGCCCTACTCCTCCCTGCAGCCTCCCCCATGGCCAGGCTGGGATTTCCAGGTGGCACTAGTGGTAAAGAACCCACCTGCCAATGCAGGAGACATAAGAGACGCAGGTTCGATTCCTGGGTTGGGAAGATCCCCTGGAGGAGGGAATGGCAACCCACTTCAGTATTCTTGCCTGGAGAATCCCATGGACAGAGGAGCCTGAAGGGCTGCAGTCCATGGAGTCGCAAAGAGTCGGACACGACTGAAGTGATTTAGCACACACACATGCATGGCCAGGCCGCTCTGTCCCCTGCCTGAATTGTCAATGCCATGGGGCTCATTCCCTTCCCTCTAGCCAAGGTCTGCCATCCAGGTGCCCGTTCTCCAGAACCTTTTTCCCTCATCCTTTCCACATTCCTATCAAAACCCTCCTACTCTGCGTCCTGTCAGCCTCTGCTTTAAGGCAACTCCCAGTTATCTAAGGTAAGCGGAATTTGGAGTGAAAAGACCTGTATTCAAATATTGGCTCTGACTTGCTATGAAGTCCCCTTCCTCTTTGAGCCTTGTTCAGTGTCCTCATCTATTACACGATGTGTTTTTTTATTATTTATTTATTTATGGTTGTGCTGGGTCTTCGTTGCAGCACACAGTCTTTCTCTAGTTGCAGCAAACAGGGGCTGCTCTCTAGCTGCGGTGCAGTGGCTTCTCATTGCGTTGGCTTCTCTTGTTGCAGTGCATGGGCTGTAGGCATGTGGGCTTCAGTAGTTGTGGCATTCGGGCCCAGTTGCCCCACAGCCTGTGGAATCTTCCTGGACCAGGGATTGAACTGGTGTCCCCTGCATTGGCAGGCAGATTCTTAACCACTGGACCACCAGCGAAGTCCCACATGATGTGTCTAAATTGCTGCCCTACCTTTCATAGCTGTTTTGAGGACCAAGAACATTTTTAGATGTGAAATCACTTCATAAATTCTAAAGCATTTTCAGAGCTATAATATGGGACTCATCCTGGCTGACAAGTTACAAGATGTGTTTCGATTATCAGGATCCTACTGGAGAAATGAAAGTGGTGGTGTTTCAGGAAGAGTGTAGATCCATTTAACTCGAGGCCCTGCCACACAGTTCCACCCCGTCCCCTAAATCATACCCCAAATAAGACATGCCCTTGGAGGCAGAGTCTGGTCTTGGATCTGAGTGGGAGTTTGAAAACTCTGGAAAAATAACCCCTATAAACCCAACACAGGAAATTGAGTAGGTGCTGTGGGTGGTGCGGATTTGCTTCTGCTTTAGAAGTGATTCATCCTGTTCGTCTCAACCATTGTCAAAGAGGGACACTGAGAAGAGGGAGACTTGGAAGGATGGGACCCATTTCTGAGGAGGGAAGCTGGAAAGGTGCCACACCCCAGGAGCCAAGCTCACAGGAGGGCGTGTACAAACCTTTTGTCGGCGTGGGGGCCTGGAGAGCCACCTGCTGGGAGTCATGCCAGGTTTCACAGCAGAAGGCCTGGATTCCAGAGCCTGCTCTGCTGTGCCCAAACTGTGTATCCATGGCAGGTCACTGGCCATCTCTGGGTCTGCACACCTTGTCTGTAAAGGGCCTGTGATAACCCCGACTCAGGAGGGTCTTCCTAGGATTCACGTGTTCAGGAGATACAGAAATGCCTGCAGGGTGAAATGAGTTGCAGGGTGAAGTGCCCACCCATACCAACTCCCAGCACAGCATCTATCTAAGCCTCTTACATGTTCATCTCCTCAGTGGGCTGACCTGCAAGAGAAAGCGGTGCATCTCCTCTGTACTCACAACTGGGGGCACCTGTAGTTACTATTCCAGAACTCACGTTACAGCAGGGCCCAAAGCCCAGGAAGGCCCCTTCCTCCCTGTGAGGCTATGAACACATGTCTACATCTGTATTGTTCTTACATGTATTATTTACCTCTCCCCTCTGGGGTGAGAGAAAACCTCAGCCCCAGCCTGCAGTTACCCCAGTGTCTGGGAGAATTTCATCAATGCCCTGTCTTCCTTCTTTGGGACTACAGAGTGTGGATCAGGCCCCAGCTCTGACACTAGGTATAACGTTGGGTAAGTCACTTAACCACTCTGTACCTTGATTTCCTCATTTGGGAATAATAACCTACGCTGAGTAGATGTATATTCAGTCTGACAAGAAAATATCATATTGTTTTCTTTGAGGGGCGGGGGAGAATGTGGTTGTGCCTCTTGCCGCAAACAGGATCTTAGTTCCCTGACTAGGGATCGAACTCATGCCCGCTCTGCAGTGAAAGCTCTTAGCCACTGGACTGCCAGGAAAGTCCTTCAAATTGTTTTCTAGAGTGGCTGTGCCAATGTATATTCCCAATAGCTGTGTTTTAAGAGATCTGATTGCCCACATCCTCTTCTGCCTTTGTATTATCAAATTTTGGGCAGCCAAATGGATGTAAAATGGTATTCATTATGATGCGTGTTTGCATTTTCTTGAATGCTCATGAGGTTGAGTACTTCTTTATGTTTACTAGTCAGATATATTTTCCCTTCAGGGAAAAGCCTATTCATATCTTCCGTTCACTTGTCTATCGTATTATATACCTTTTTGTTAATTGATTCATAGGAATTCTGGTTTTTTCTATATATTCTTTTTTTTTTCTTTTAGAAAACTGTGTCCCTTTTTTATTTTATTTATTAATTTATTTACTTTTGGCTGTGCAGGGTCTTCACCGCGGCACGGGCTTTCTCTCCACGCGGTGAGCGGGGCCCCTCTTCATCGCGGTGCGCCGGCCTCTCACTGTGGTGGCTTCGTCTGCTGCGGAGCACGGGCTCCATGGAGCGTTGGCTGCAGTGGTTGCAGCATGTGGTCCCAGTGGCTGTGGTTCACAGACTCCAGAGCACAGTCTCACTAGTTGTGGCACACTGACTTGGTCGCTCTGAGGCCTGTGGGATCTTCCTGGATCAGGGATCCAACCCATGTGTCCCGCACTGGCAGGTGGATTCTGTACCCCTGAACCACCAGTGAAGCCGTCTCTATATTCTTAATACTCATCCTTTGTTGGTTATAGAAAATGATTATCTTCTCCCAGTTTGTAGCCTTGTCTTTCATTTTATTCAAGGTGTCTTTGATAAGTAGAAGTTCTTTTTTTCAAGTAATTGTATTTATTTATTTTGACTACACTGGGTCATTGTTACTCTGCTCAGGCTTTCTCTAGTTGCAGAGATTGGGGGCTACTCTGCTGTGGTGCACAGGTTTCTCATTTCAGTGGCTTCTCTTATTGGGGAGCACAGGCCCTAGGTGCTTGGGCTCAGTAGTTGTGGCCCACCACGGGCTTAGTTGTTTCACATCATGTGGAATCTTCCCAAATCAGAAATCAAACCTGTGTCCCCTGCATTAGCAGGCAGATTCTTAACCACTGGGCCACCAAGGAAGTACCCCTAGAGCCAGTCTTAACAGATCTTGAGGGGGCAGGAAGGGAGGGCCCAGATAAAGCCTGAATAACACAGAATTCCCTCTGCCTGACAAGCACTTCAGAGGGGGTGTCACATCCGAGGAGCCTAGAGACGAATGAAACCGCACTACAGCTTTGCCCAAGCAGCCCCTGCCTGCGTTGGAGCTCAGCATTAACTGTTTTATTAAAGATGTAACACACACATGTGGCAAATAATGATGATAATACTTCAAATAGTGTTCCAAAGTATCAAATGAAGTTAAATTTTACCACTGCCCAGAGGTAATCACTTCAGTAGTGGCTTAGTAATGATTTTTAGCTCTTGTGAATTCTCTCCGTGCCTGCAAATAATATGCTTGATGCTTCTTATTATTGTTTAGTTGCTAAGTCGTGTCCGACTCTTTTGCAACCCCCTGGACTGTAGCCCACCAGGCTCTACCTCCTGATTTATCAACTCTAGAATCATTCTATTTATTCTCTGCAGCAAAAGTTAGTTTTCTTCCATCTCCCCCATCGCTCCTCCCTTCTCAATCATTCTCAGTGTTTGTTTTTTTTTTTTTAATGAATGCTGCATGTTATGCCAACTTCTGCAGTTGCTGCCACAACTGTATTTCAGGAAGCCCAGCCCTGTGAGGTTCCCGCCCCGACCCCCACCCCAGCAGGAGGACGTTAGACAGGACACTTCCCATCACCCCGCTTCCTGACTCCAGACATCAACACTGAGCTGGACAGAAGGAAAACAGCCTGTTGGTATCTGGGGCTCTTCCCAACAATGGTGCAAATGAAAGCATTGGGCCTGTTTCCTGAGTGGGGGTGGAGAGCCCCAGGACAGGGCGGGAGAAGAATGTTGCCCAGACTGGTGATAGCCTGCCACAGGCTCCCTTGGGTGACCTTGGGCAAGTCCCTTCCCAGTGTCTGCGTGTGTAAAATGCAGGTTATTGAGGTCCCTCCTACCATGGACTTTCTGTGATAAGTTCAGAGTAACTTCTCTGAGGAGACCTTCTGATAAAGGGTAGAAAAACTTCAGGGTCCCTCGGGACTTCCAGAAACAGGTTGGGAGGCAGGAGTTAACCCTTTCTGAGCTTGCAGAGACCGTACCACCTAGGCCTACTGCAGGAACTGACCCTGGCTCAGGCTCAATGGACGGCTCTCTGAGACCAGTTTCTTTCAGAAAGTCTTTTCTCAGCCAGAGGAGAGTGGGGGACTGTTTGACCTGAGGAGACCTTTGCTCACGGGACCCCAGACAGTTCAGAAGGGCCTGGGGCCTAGTTCTCTCTCTAGGCCTCCCCAGGGGCAGAGCCATTCACACACTCTCCACTCACAGTCAGGCACATTCTTGGCCACACCACGTCCTGGAGACTCTGGGGACCCACAGGCTAAGCCCAGCACGGCCTGGCACTGGCCGCAGTTGGGCAGGCCTATTTCCCTTCAGGCCCAAGGCCACAGCCCAGGAAGGAAATGAAGGTGGGAGGGGCCCAGAAACGCTGACTTGGCTAGAAGTCTGCCTGGGAGGGAGGAAGCACAGAGGCCTAGCCGGAGGCTGTGGGCAAAGCCAGCAAAGCTGCCCTGGCATCTCTGAAGATCCAGGGCCAGCAGGGCCTTACCTGGGCCACTCAGCCCTGGCTTGTGGCCAGGAGGCTGGAGGAAGGATCTTGACAAGGTCGCACTGTGAATGAGGGACTGAGCCCACGCCCGGCCTCAGCTGCCCAGAGTATGTGCTTTTTCCCCTCACCGGCAGCAAGGGGCAGGGCTGGTGGCTCGTGGGCAAAGAAACACCTATAGCTTAAACAAGCCCCTTCCCCAAGAGCCCAGCCTGGGAAACTGTACTTCTGAGCCCAATAGCAAGAAATGAGTGAAACAAAGAGACACAAATGAAACAAAGTCTCTGCTTTTGTAAGAGGGCAGAAGGCCCTCCAGGCTGGGACAAATCTGAAAAATCCCCTGAGCCTAGGTCTGAGCATTTGGACCCCCCCTGATATGTGGCCTACTGGGACAGATATCTTGCCAGCCCACCAGTGAGCGCTCACCCTGCACTTACTTTTCTGGTCGTGGAACTATAAATCATCTGCAATGGTTAGGGTTTCTGAACCTCAGCACCACCTACATTTTGGGCCAGATATTGTTGGGCGGGGCGGGGTGGGGGCTGTACTGGGCATTGTAGTGTGTTTGACAGTGTCCTTGGTCTCTCTCTATTCACTGGATGCCGGTAGCACCCCTCCCAGTCGTGACAAACAAAAATATCTCCGAGCTCTGCCGAATGTCCCCTGGAGGGCAACAGGGTCCCCAGTTGAGAAGCATTGCTCTAGATACATTCTTCCTATCTTTGGTAATAAGATTTTTTTTGGCTGCACTGGTGGCTCAGTGGTAAAGAACCCGCCTGCCAATGCAGGAAACATAAGAGACACGGGTTCAATCCCTGGGTTAGGAAGATCCCCCTGAGGAGGAAATGGCAACCCACTCCAGTATTCTTGCCTGGAGAATCTCATGGACCGAGGAGCCTGGTGGACTACACAGTCCGTGGGGTCGCAAAGAGCTGGACACAACTGAAGCGACTTAGCATGTACACATGCAGGAGGAATGTGGGATCTTCCCTGACCAGGGATTGAACCCATGCCCCTTGCGGTGGAAGTGTACAGTCTTAACCACTGGACCACCAGGGAAGTCCTGGCAATACGACTTTTGATTTTCAGCCGACATGTAGTCACCAGGATCAAAGATCAAGGAGCAAGACCACCACTGCAGTTATGTGTAGCCACATCGCTAAGATCTGGCCAAGGAGAGGCAGGCAGAAGTGCAACTTCCAGAACTGTCTTTAAAGGGAAGGTGTGTGTCCTTATGACGTCTTCTCCATTCCCACTGGTTAGAATGCTCTGGTGGTGACCAAAGCAGTGCCACTCGTGGGTTATGGAGGGTATCAAGAGCTAATATGGCAAAACACATGGTCAGGAAGGAATGCCAGGTCCTGGATGTCCGTGGAGATGCTGTGGTGGAGAGGGACTCTCCCGCTGGACTTAACTCACTGAGAGAAATAAACTTGAGTCACTGCTATCTTGGCTGTCTCTCCAGAGCTGATTATAGTCTCTGATGAACTCTCCTGATACCACGGCCTCTTGTCAGTCACAGTCAAATCTAATCCTAAGTAACATACATAACTCTGCCATACTTGTGGCTTCAATCACCCACTGTCCTCATGTCTGTGAACTTCAGATTTGCCCCAGCCCAGTTCTGGTAGTTCACCGGACAATTCCACACAGTAGCCATCCTCTCTCCAAGCTGCCCCTTCCCCAGTGCTCCCTGTCTTAGGAAAGGGCACCTCCACACTCCCAGCCCCGACCCCCACAGTCATCTCTGATTCCCTTCCCCCTACTCCATCTCTCTTGTACCTGCAAGACCCCAAATGCCCCATTCTGCTTCCTATAATAAAAAGGATCTATTCCTTCATTCTGCCTCAGGAGCAAGGGTCCCAGCTCAGCCCCTGACCTCTCCACACCTGGTTCATTGCAACCATCTCCTAACTGGTCTCCCTGCCTCCAGTCCCCACCCAGCCTGTCCTGGCCCTCTTGAGAACTGTTCAAGCCTTATGAGAAACATCATGACCCCCTGCCTTCTGCCACCTCATTTCACATCCCCTTACCCTTCCCTCAGCACCTCCTTCTACAGGATACTACACAGAAGTTGTCCCAGTTCCAGTTATATGCTGTGATTCTGTTTTTGCACACTCTGTGCCCTCTCTCCAATGGTCTCCCCAACTCTTGTTTGTAAACTCTTACTTCTCCTTCAAGGCCCAAGCAAAGGTCACCTCCTCCGTGAGGCCTTGCCTGATTTCACCAGCAAAAGTAACCTGTTGATCTCTCCTCTATGCTATTGCAGAAACTTGCCCCTCTATCCCAGGGCTGATCCCACTGAGTTCACTGAATCAGGGTGTCTGTCTCATTTTAATGTGCTGGGAACCCACAGCACCTAATGTAATGTTGGCAAGGCATACGTGTCCAACACAGTAATGTCACCCATTTACTAAGCCCTTACTCTGTGCCAGGCCCTGAGCTAGATGCTTTATTGAAACAATCTCATTTTATCCTCAAGATCACCCTTCCGGAAGAGATGAGACTGAGTTTCAGAGAGGCTGCAGCTGCTTCAGGTCACACAACTTGTGCACAGCAGTGTCAGAGACTGATTCTCCATCTGCCACACTTGGTTCTTCCTTAGGATCTTGCCTCACCCCCACTGCTAAGCTCAGAGGTCTCCAGCGAAGTACCAACACCCAGAGCTAACTGGACCTGGGTGCAGAAAAAGCACTTTGTCCTTTTCTTCAACTAACAAGTTGAGATTTCCTGAAAAGTAATGTTAAATAGTAAACCAAGAAAAAGCACTCACAAACATATACGTATATGAAGAAGCAACTGCTCAGTTGTTTCTGACCTTTGTGACCCCATGGGGTGTAGACTGCCAGGCTCCTCTATTCATGGAATTTTCCAGGCAAGAATACTGGAATGGGTAAACCATTCCCTTCTCCAGGGGATCTTCCCAATCCAGGGATCAAACCCAGATCTCCTGCATTGCAGGCAGATTCTTTACTGTCTCAGCTACCAAGGAAGCCCCATACACATATATACATACACATTAATATATCTATGTATGTATATTATATATATACATATATATTTTAAACAAAATAGATGGGCAAGTTGTTCAGGTCCTCCCTCCAAGCTCTTACTTCCCACACTCTAAAACCAGCAGGAGGGACTAGATGATCACAATGATCCATATCAGTCCTGATAAACTATGCTTCTTCAGCTAGTTGCCCAGATGGATCTGGACTGATAAGTTTTGTTGGGAAGGGCAGGCCACTAGGGACACAGCTAAGGAAAGGGGAGGGGAAGGTCTTGTTGCAAGCTGACCGTCCCCCATCCGGGTCCCCACCCCTTTATGACTAGACCTTAGAGGTCTAAAGGGACAAAGAGACTTGCCCAAGAACCTCTCCTCAGCCTCCTCCCTCTCACCTGGCCCTGCCTGACCAACCTGGAGTCCAAACTGCGTGCTTCCTGCAGGACCTACAAGGGTCCTGTCCCTTCTCTTGGCCTGTTCCCACGTCTTCCCTCCATGGGCCACCACCCACCCTGGGCTCCCAGGCCCTGGCTCCTCCTCCCCACTCTGGCCAGTGGGACCCTCTGGAAAGCCCCACTGACTGCTGACACAGGAAGGGAAGAGGGGAGGCTCGTGGGCGAGTTCCTGCAGAGGCTCAGGCTCTCAGCTGTAGCCGTTGGAGCCTGTCATTTCCCTTCCCCCGCCCACCCAGCTGGGAGGCCCAGAAGTTTCATCACTGCTGAGTTGCTGTCCTTATAAGGGAAGGGCCTCCTGAGCCTCTCCCTTGGGCCCTGGCTGGCTGGTAGAGAGCCAGACCAACCTCGGGGTGTCCTTTAGGGGCCAGGAAAGGTGGGCATGTCCCAGGTTGGCCAGAATTTCCCTGGGCTGAGCATCCATCTGAAGTCACAGACTCTCCAGAGAAGAAACAGGAAGCAGTTGATTGTCACCCCAGGCCCGGAACCTAGGGTGTGGAATCCCAGGTCCCGACGCTTAACTTGTGGTCTCCTAGGCAAGTTAAGTCTCAGTCCTAACCTGTAAATGGACTGAACAGAAATCTTCCTTATGAGGCCACTGGTGACAGTGAGAGACCAAAACAGGCCTGCCAAACAGCAGGGGCTCTGCGATGCTGGGCTGCTGGAGTTCATTAACCTCACTTTCTGTGAGGCAGACCATGGGCCAAGTGTTCCACAGTAATCCTGTGAAGAGGGAGATTAGCCCATTTGACAAACCGGAAAAACAGAGGCACATTTTACCTAAGGTCAATGGCTTTACCTAAGGTAAACGCATTCATGGCTAGAATTTGAATCTAGATGTGTCTGCCTCCAAATCTAAAGTCATATTTTTCTACTTACACCCTGCTACTTCCTCCAGGAACTTTGTTCCTTTAATAAAATTATGACAACAGGGCGGAATTCTACCACGACCTCTCCACCCTCCACGTACCCCCACAGGGCCTCCTGGTAATGTCTCAGAAACCTCCACTTGAGTGAGTTCATGAGGTCTTTTTTTCTGACAGCCCTGCCTCATGTCTCTGACATGTCTCCTGTCTGGGACAGGAGAGAGGGGTAAGGAAGGTGGGGAGGCAGGAACACAAGATTGGGGGGATACAAAATACGGTGGCTCCAGAAAGACACAGGGAGGTTCCCGGGCTCGGGCTCAGGTGGGATGAGCCCTCTGGATGTCCCCTTCCCCACCTGATCCTCCCACTCTGTCCTGAGTCCTGCTTGAAGGCAGCCATCTGCGGTTTGCAAAACCCCACAGAGCTTCATACCAGATACCAGGACTCGTATTTAGAAGAAAAAGGCTCCGCTTCTCTGCACAGGCCTCCTGCCCCCAGGGCCAGGAGGAAAGAAAGTTCTCACCACATCCTTCCTCAGTCTTGTGGCTGGCTGGCCACTGACACCTTCCCGGCAGCCGCTCCCTTCAAGGTGGCCCTCAGGAGAAGACCTTGTTTCTGGGCCAGAGTGGGGGCACACCCCCATCAGTAAAGGGACTTCTCTCCCTCACCTCCCTCACAGATGAAGTGAACCGATTTGCCTAGGGTCCCCCTGCTTCTGCAGGCCACCCACTTGGTATGGTGGACACACGTCAGGCGAGTGACAGGGGAATTCCTGAGGGATAATACGAAGGTCAGAGAACAGTCAGTAAGTCCCGGGTCAGGTGCTTCCTGTTGTGCTGACCACCAGGCCTGTTCAGCAGCCCTCACAGATAAGGAAGGGAGCCGACCTTTGGGGAGCAAATTGCAGTGCTTTCCCACATTAGGAGTGGGTGGCACTGTGATCCCCTTTATGAGTGAGGAAACTGAGGCCTCCAGAGGCTGAGCTTCACTGAGGTCCCTGGTGGGACTCGACACCTTGCCAGCAGCTTGACTTGCCTTGGTCGCTTGGCTTGGAGCTGTCTGCTGGCCCAGGGGTTTCTATAGAGCACTCAGCAAAGCCGTGGGTCCTGCTGAGATATGTCAGGGGTGCCACAGGCATCAGGTGAGGCCCAGGCTCACCCCAACCAGGACCAGGCTCTGAGGTTAAAATGGCAGCTGGAATAATTTTGAACCATCATAGGAAATACCTGTTCAGGCAAGAATCATCAGTGGAGACTAGATCTAGAGGGAAATTTTGATGAGATGCAACACATTTATGAATGGTCCTTTTTTTTTTTTAAGGCCACACTATGTGGAATGTGAGACCTTATTTCCCTGACCAGGATCGAACCAGTGGCCCCAGCACCGGAAGCACAGAGTCTTTATCAATGGACCACCAGGGAAGTCCTGTGCATGGTCTCTAAATGTCTCCCAGATTGCTTATTAGTTACAAAGAAAAATGTGTAACTCTGCCGTAGAAAAATTAGACACTTTGGGTGATCAAAATTAACATTATCAGTGAAGGGCAGATGGAGATTGTCTCCAGATATGATGTCCTGAGAAGGACCTAACATCACCTGTGCAGTTCTCTGGGTGAGACTCTCTGACTTTGATCTAACTTGATGTATGAGGAAATCGCAACAAACCCCAAATGAGGACTATTCTATTAAAAAGCTGGGGAGGACTGTATTCTTCAAAAATACCCACATCATGGAAAACAGAAGCTGTGGAAACATTTCAGATTAAAGGGGACTTAAAGGGACATGTATGCCATATTCAACCCTACCCTGGAGGTAACATATGATTAAAGGTTATTAATGGGTCTAATGATAAA
Organism: Bos indicus x Bos taurus; assembly: GCF_003369695.1. NCBI lineage: Eukaryota > Metazoa > Chordata > Mammalia > Artiodactyla > Bovidae > Bos > Bos indicus x Bos taurus. The sequence continues at coordinate 39,082,597 of NC_040085.1, forward strand.
ACCAGAATATGAACAGTATTCCATCCATGTTAAATTTCCTGAAGTTCCTAACTGTACTATGATTAATAATAGAAGATGCTTATTTTTAGGAAATACGTACTGAAGTATTTAGAGGAAAGGAGCCATGATAACTAATTCTCCAAAGTCTCCAAAAGAGAACTGTATGTCTATAACAGAAAAAAGGCACTCAAGAGATAAGCCAACAGGTCAACCTGAGTATATAAGTGTTCTTTGTAACTGTACTTACTCTTGCAAGGTTTCTGTGTTTGAAATTGTTTCCAATAAAGTTTTTAAAAACTGAAAAGTACTGTTCCCTCTGATACTTAGCCCTCAGGCTGTAGAAACATGTTGGGTGGAAGGGGTGAGACTCCAAGGCCAGACCAAGTTTAGCGAAGATGGAGCACTGTGAGAAGGTGAGCCCCCCCAGCCTGGCCTGTGAGAAGGGGGCCCTGGAACAGAGTTTGGAGGACTGGTGATGCCCTCATCAACCACCAACTATCCTCTGCTTCCATGAGGCCCTGGAGCTGGTCTCCACATCAACAAACAGGCTTGTGGCAGAGAAGTTCCATAAAAAGGGATTTATTGCCAAACTTCAAGAAAGGCGCTTCATAAGCAGAAGACATGGAATGCCATCCTCCTCCGGGAGGCCAGCCAGGCAGCCCCTGCATATTCCGGACCCTCCTCCCCTCCCCTGGAAGCTGGCGTCCCCCATGGGTCCAGGCTGCCAAGGCACAGGCACCCCATAGGAACCAATGGCATCAAGCCACTGAGGTGACCCCAGAGCTGCTTGCTCAGCCTGGTCACTTATCAGAGCAGGAAACTGCAGCTCTAGTCCCAGGAAGGAGGTGATTTGGTGAATGCCTCACCCAGCCCAGGTGGCTGGTGAGGGAAGGCTGTTCCCCAAAGAAGACTGCAGGGGCTACGTGAAGGTGGGCCCCTGGTGACATTCTTGCTCTCATACTGGAGACATATGGAGAGATGGGTGGACCTTGATCTAATCTGATGTATGAGGAAACCTCATACAGGCTAGGTCTGGGAGCCTAATCTGTTCAAGGAGTGTGGTTCAGGGAGGCCAATGGGGGCTCACGAGTCATGACATTGCTGCTCGCCCACACGCCTGCCCAGTCAGGCCGCAGAGTGGACACGTGCCCCTCCTGATACCTGCCACTACCCTCAAGAGCCAAACAGAAGCAGAGTAAAGAAGGCAGGGACCTGCACCTGCAGGCCTCAGTGGGCATGACTAGTGGCTGGGGGTGGGGCGATGGGCAGGAAGGCCAAAGCACGCAGCTGTGAGCTTCCCTCTCTTTCAGTAAACAAAAGTGCACTTGCAGAAACCCCTGAGCAGGCCTGTCAGAAGCTGCTCCTACTCCCACAGGCCCCAGGGAGTGGCTGTGGCCCTCAGAGCCTCCGCACCTTACAAACCCTGCCCTCAGTCCAGCCGCTGCAGCAGGACAGAGACCGGATGTGCTCTGGAGCCAGAGATGATATTGCAGGGAAAGGGTAGGGACAGAACGGACCAGGAAAGGGACAGGAGATAAAGCTCCTTCCACAAGGAAGTTCAGGAGGAGCAGTCCATGTGGAGCCGGAGCCACGGGAGGAGGGGAAAGGGGAGAGAAAAGTGATTTCAGGCCCAACAGCTGCGGTCAGCATTCAAAGAAATAACTGAGATACTGGACCCCTCTGGGTTGAGAAGGAACCAAGGAGACCCAGATATAAATCCCATCTGGGAAGCACAGACGTTGGGGCAGCTTCACTCCTGAATGTTGATTTATAATGAATTACATACAGGATTTTCTGATGCTGACATCAGGTTCACCTGAACAGGAATGTGCAAGGCTGGACCCAAGCTGGTTCAGGGGCAGGGACGAGACTACGAGACCCTTCGAGTTCCTCCTCCACCCTGGAATCCACCAAGCCCAGCTCACCAGAGGGGAAGGCCTGCAGAATAGGAAACGGGCCCAGGGAAGGGCCACATAGCTAATGGCTTTCTCACACAGATGCCTCCCACCTGCCTTCAGAGGCCCCAGCTGGGATCCAGGTCACGGTCAACTGAAGGCCGAACCTCTGGTCTAGACCCAAGGCCCCAGCCACTTCTGGGAAGAGGTGGGTGGGGCGGGTCAGTTATGGCTTGAAGCTGCCTCTGCCATGAGGCTCTGCCTGGGAACATCTGGCCATGGAGGCTGCAGGGGGGCTCAGCTGTGCTCTATTCAGAAGTCAGGAATGTAAACTATTGAGGGCGGGAAGTAGAGATGATGCCGCCCCCGGAAACCCCGAGCACTGTGCCAAGGCCCTGGGGCTGTTCGGAACAACCACACAAGCACAGACGTCCCGAGTGTGTGCTCCCAGCCCAAGCCTAGAACCGGAGGCCCGGCCAGACAGTAGCCCTGGGCGCTACCTGGCACCTCTGGCCAGGGCAGGGAGGAAAGGATCCCAGGAGTCTCTGCAGGTCCTGGCCAAACCCCGACATGCCTGATGGCCCTTCTACAGCCTGAAGCAGCACATTTCTCGGCAGGGCTGGGCTCTGAGGGACTAAGCCGGCCAGCAGGGAATGTCCCTGGCCCGGCAGGCCCTAGGGTACGCTTCTCCTGTAGAGGGTCACCAGCTCCCTCCTCTTCTCCCGGAGCCCAGGTGCTTCCCGGTTCATCTCTTCCAGATCCCTGATCTCCTGAAGGACCTGGGTGGCCTGTCTCAGCTGCTCCACAGCCTGGCTGAGCAACGTCTCGGCGTTCACGGAGGCGGACTCACCGCCCAGCACCTTGTTCAACAGTTTCTCTGTCTTTTCCGAGGCCACCTTCACCTCCAGCTGAGCCCTATGCAGCTGCTCCCCAGGCTGCCTCCGACGTCGGGGGCCTTCCCCCAGCAGGTCCCCCAGGGAGGAGCAGCGGGGATGGAGCTGAGGTTGCGGGTCCCAGGGGGGCAGGGCGGTGGATGTCGTTGCAGCCTTTGGGGGAGTTCCTGGGGGGCCTGCAGCCTGGGATGACTGGAGGGGCTCAGGACTGTCATCCACACCATTCACTGAGACCTCTGCTGGGCCTGGAGCAGACGCCTCAGAGGCCCCAGGACTCTGAGCTGGCCCAGAAGCCTCCATGCCACTCATGGACGCTTTCAGTTTCTCCGATAAGATCTTGGGTGGGGGGGTAGGGGGCTTCCCACCCTCCCTGGGCCCAGCCTCAGAAGTCTCAGTACCCGGCACCTGGGGCGGTTCTGCACTCTCAGAGTCAGGGGCCTCCTCAGGGCTGGGGTTCTCCCAGCTCACCTTCAGCTTGTCAGGCAGGATCCTGTTGGGGGGCTGCTCAGAGTCACTGTCCTCCACCACTGGAGTCTCCAAGTCTTCTTGGCTTTCAGGGTGGGCCTCAGAGCTTGCTGGGACAGGGGCAGGGGCGCTCTGCCCCACAGGGGTCTCCATTCTGTCGCCAGCACTGCTGGTCTCAGGTGCTGGGGAAGGCTTGGCAGGAGGCATGGGCGGCCGAGGTGTCTCCCGCGGCTGGGCTGCATCAACATCGTTACTAGGGGCTAACACTGGTGGCCCGCTGTCCGGAACATCGAGGTCCAGACGTGAAAGCCCATCAGATGCGGCATTGGCTACCTGCAAAGGCAGGACATGGCATCAACTTGCATGACCGGCCACTGGGTCAGCTGTGCCCACCTACAAGAGTACTCAAGTCCTCTCATCCAGGCTTCCCATGCCCCTGGCCTCCCACGCCGTCCATGCCCTTTGCTCTGGCTTCCAAAGCCACCTGATGAGTAGCTAAAGTGATTCTCTGATGAATCCTCTCATCTCTCTCACCTCCATAAAATTCCTGATTTTGGAATCACAGGCCAGGAAGCCAGAACCAAGGTGTCCTCTCGGGCCTCAGCCTGGCTTCTTCCAGCTTGTGTAACAGGCTGCTCTTTTGAAAGGCAACTGTGCTGGCCTGGGTGGCAGGGAACATGGTTTCCAGCCCTATTTCAGCCCCTCTAGTTGGCTGTAGGCCTTGGGATGGTCCCTTCTCGGCAACCACCCACCCAGCAGGCGACAGGATCAGATCTCACACACGAGTCTCCTGCATCACCCTGCGCTCACTCGCTGTGGAGACTTCTGTCCGGCCTGCCAGCCCTCTGGGCCAGCGCTCTCCAGCCTTCCCCTGCCCAGCTGCTCAGCAGCCAGTGCCCATTCTCCTCATGTCATCACACGTGGCCCCAGACATGGGCAGCCCGAGACCACAGCTGACCGCCAGAGGAGAACAGCTGCACCCAACAGGCAGCTGTCCCCACCTGGCCCCAGGGGCCCACAGGGACACCCAGCAGCCCCAAGGTCATGGGGACAACTCAGAGGGCCTGGAGTGGGACTGGGCAGGAGGCCCCTTACGGTCTTCACTCCCTTTCACACGCAAAGGGTGACCCGGCCTATACGTGTCCTCAGTCACGGGACACGAGTCCCTCCCTAAATTCTTCTCAGAGGGTCCCCCTCTCCAAGGCTGGCCCTCTCCATAGCTCCCAGGCTTCCTCCCTCAGACATGCCTTTCCTCTCTGGCTGCTTCAGTCACTCCCTCTGCAGGATGTTTTCCCTCAGCGGACAGACATGAACAGGCTGTCTCATCTCAAAAGCAAACCATCCAATGACCTAGACCCCCTTCTGTCTCCCTCCTTCCCTGCCACGGTCTCCATCGCACCAGCACCCCCAGCTCTGGGCGCCATGACAGCCCAAAGCCGACTCCTTCTCTGAGAAAATGTGCCAGAATCATCACCATCTGCCTTTTCGCCAGTCCTGCCCCATGACTTGTGGCTGCCAACCTGGCTGATGACCCATGGTCCAGGGCCCTTCTCTCTGGATGCACCCCTCTCAGGCTTCCTCTTTCTTGGCTCCCTGGGCCCCTCATTCCTCAAAGGTAACATTTGCTGAGGTTCTTTCCTGTCCTCCAAGGTCTGAGGAAGGACTCCTCCCTTCCCCCTCCCCTGACCATAACTTCTCCCCAATTCCTTGTGTCCAGGGCCTCCTTGTGTCCTTCCCCCTCCCACGCCCGGGTCTCCTGGCATGTGGGCACTCTGACAACCGTCCATGTCCACTCTGCCTCCCTGAGCCCTGAATTCAGTCACAAGCCCAGGTGGCTCTTGCTGCCCAGTGTCTCTCCACTGGCCCCTCCCTTTACACCCCTCCTGGAGCCTGGAGGCCCTACCTCTGCCTCTATTTCCTGGCCCCTGCCTTTCCTTGCATCAACCCAACCCATACTACCCAGGGCCTCCAACTGACATCTGGAACACACCCTTCCATCCATCCTGCCCCAAAGACCTCCACAATTTCCTCCCCCACCCCGCCTTCCCACACCATCTTCCAGCCAAAGGGACGGAGCACACCTTAAACTCCTCTGCTGGGGCCTCAAACTCACACCATTCCTTACACCCAGGACCTCCCTCACTCCAAGTCTCCCCACTGAAACCCTTCCTGTGCTTCAAGGGTCAGCTCAGCCTGATGCTAAGAGTGCTTAGGAACAAGGTAGCCCCCGAGCCCGCTGCCCCCTAAGCAGCTGGGTCCAGGCTCAACTGACCCCCAACCATTGCAAGCTGGGGGCAAGGCCATACCTCCTTCAGGTGGACTCTCGTAGGGGGCCGGCGCCGCTGGTCCCTACGTACGCGGTCCCGTGTCACATGCTCCAGGACACAGCTCTTATCCACCTTGACCTGGGAACGAGGAAACCGTTGTCAGTCCCCACCCAGCCTTGGGAAGGGGAAGAAATGCCCAGGTGATGATCTGACCCAGAGGTGGGGTCTGCACCTCCTCCTTGCTTGACAGGGTCAAGTGCCCCACACTGTCTCTCTGAGGCCTCTCCCTGCATCCAGGTCTCTGCTTTTCTAACCCTGTCTCTACACAGCCTTTGTCGTCTCTCTGCAACCTAAGGCTCTCCCTCTTCTGCAGCTGCCCTCTGTGCCCCAGTCTTGCTGCCCAAACACAGGCTATCAGCCCTCACTTCTCAGTCCACTGCAAATATATAAGCAGCCCTGTGGCTGTTTTTGTGCCTAGCTGGGGGGAATGCGGAGGAGACAGCCCATGATCCCCTAGTTCCCGGCTTCCAGAAAAGGCCTTCCTTGGCCCCAGTCACTCTCCCAGGACCCCTGAGGATCCTGAAAGAAAGCTCAAGAAAGACCAGCGACTCTACTCCCCCTGGGTCGGGAAGCCTGGAGGGCACCCTCTCTGAGGGTGAGGAATGTGGGCAAGGAGTAGCCAGGAAGCCACAGTGAGAGGCATGTGGGAAATCCAGACTGAATCCCAGTGCAGCTGGTCCCTGTGATGGGGGGTGTTCTAAGACTCTTCTCCCCTGAGGTGAGACTCAGGCCCACCTGGGGGTCTTTGCAGTGGAGCAGCTGGTCCTGCTCCATCAAGGCTGTCAGCTAAGGCCATGCTCCTGTGGCCTCCAACATCCTCTCCCATGAAACGGGGACACTTTACCAAACTAGTGAAGGGCTGAATATGACAGTCACATAAGACGTGACCTGGGAGCCATGGCTGCCAGTAAGGGAACCTCGGTGTTAAGACGGAACTTGCCTGGGAGAATTCGTTCCCCATCAACCTCAGTCTTCTGCAATCCAAGGGGTCACTCTAGGTGGCCCCCAGGTCCATTTTAGCCCAAATATCTATGAATCCATAATGTCAAAGATAAACCCTCCCTAGGAGATCTGGCCCTGTGGGATACCCTTCCTGCCAAGAGTCTGATCACGGCCCTGCTGGCATCACCACTTCGGACAGGAGGCTGGATGGCCACTGCAGACAGGT